>NC_138292.1:73112500-73532500 GCF_965601325.2 Salmo salar
AAAGGTGTGTTCTAACACTGTGTATAATGGAGTGTTCTAACACTGTGTATAATGTGTTAAAGGTGTGTTCTAACACTGTGTATAATGGAGTGTTCTAACACTGTGTATAATGTGTTAAAGGTGTGTTCTAACACTGTGTATAATGGTGTGTTCTAACACTGTGTATAATGTGTTAATGGAGTGTTCTAACACTGTATAATGTGTTAATGGTGTGTTCTAACACTGTGTATAATGTGTTAATGGAGTGTTCTAACACTGTGTATAATGTGTTAATGGCGTGTTCTAACACTGTGTATAAGGTGTTAATGGAGTGTTCTAACACTGTGTATAAGGTGTTAATGGAGTGTTCTAACACTGTGTATAAGGTGTTAATGGAGTGTTCTAACACTGTGTATGAGGTGTTAATGGAGTGTTCTAACACTGTGTATAAGGTGTTAATGGAGTGTTCTAACACTGTGTATAATGTGTTAATGGAGTGTTCTAACACTGTGTATAAGGTGTTAATGGAGTGTTCTAACACTGTGTATAATGTGTTAATGGAGTGTTCTAACACTGTGTATAATGGAGTGTTCTAACACTGTGTATAATGTGTTAATGGAGTGTTCTAACACTGTGTATAATGTGTTAATGGAGTGTTCTAACAATGTGTATAATGTGTTAATGGAGTGTTCTAACACTGTGTATAATGTGTTAATGGAGTGTTCTAACACTGTGTATAATGTGTTAATGGAGTGTTCTAACACTGTGTATAATGGTGTGTTCTAACACTGTGTATAATGTGTTAATGGAGTGTTCTAACACTGTGTATAATGTGTTAATGGAGTGTTCTAACACTGTGTATAATGTGTTAACGGCCAGCTACATGGTTGTCTCCTGGTGACCCGTGTTAACGGCCAGCTACATGGTTGTCTCCTGGTGACCCGTGTTAACGGCCAGCTACATGGTTGTCTCCTGGTGACCCGTGTTAACGGCCAGCTACATGGTTGTCTCCTGGTGACCCGTGTTAACGGCCAGCTACATGGTTGTCTCCTGGTGACCCGTGTTAACGGCCAGCTACATGGTTGTCTCCTGGTGACCCGTGTTAACGGCCAGCTACATGGTTGTCCCCTGGTGACCCGTGTCATTGTGTCAATAGGAGGGGGAGGATAAGAAGTTCCTGATCACTCGTCTCCAGGCCATCCACCAGCAGAAACGACCCCTCTCCCCTCGCAGACTCACCAGTCAGGTGTGTGTATGAAGGAGGGAGAGTATGTGTATGAAGGAGGGAGAGTGTGTATGAAGGAGGGAGAGTGTGTGTATGAAGGAGGGAGAGTGTGTGTATGAAGGAGGGAGAGTGTGTGTATGAAGGAGGGAGAGTGTGTGTATGAAGGAGGGAGAGTGTGTGTATGAAGGAGGGAGAGTGTGTATGAAGGAGGGAGAGTGTGTGTATGAAGGAGGGAGAGTGTGTGTATGAAGGAGGGAGAGTGTGTGTATGAAGGAGGGAGAGTGTGTGTATGAAGGAGGGAGAGTGTGTGTATGAAGGAGGGAGAGTGTGTGTATGAAGGAGGGAGAGTGTGTGTATGAAGGAGGGAGAGTGTGTGTATGAAGGAGGGAGAGTGTGTGTATGAAGGAGGGAGAGTGTGTGTATGAAGGAGGGAGAGTGTGTGTATGAAGGAGGGAGAGTGTGTGTATGAAGGAGGGAGAGTGTGTGTATGAAGGCGGGAGAGTGTGTGTATGAAGGAGGGAGAGGTGTGGGGGGGGTGTATGAAGGAGGGAGAGTGTGTATGAAGGAGGGAGAGGTGTGTATGAAGGAGGGAGAGTATCTGTATGAAGGAGGGAGAGTGTGTGTATGAAGGAGGGAGAGTGTGTGTATGAAGGAGGGAGAGTGTGTGTATGAAGGAGGGAGAGTGTGTGTATGAAGGAGGGAGAGTATATGTATGAAGGAGGGAGAGTGTGTGTATGAAGGAGGGAGAGTGTGTGTATGAAGGAGAGAGAGTGTGTGTATGAAGGAGGGAGAGTGTGTGTATGAAGGAGGGAGAGTGTGTGTATGAAGGAGGGAGAGTGTGTGTATGAAGGAGAGAGAGTGTGTATGAAGGAGAGAGAGTGTGTGTATGATGGAGGGAGAGTGTGTGTATGAAGGAGAGAGTGTGTGTATGAAGGAGGGAGAGTGTGTGTATGAAGGAGAGAGAGTGTGTGTATGAAGGAGGGAGAGTGTGTGTATGAAGGAGAGAGAGTGTGTGTATGAAGGAGGGAGAGTGTGTGTATGAAGGAGAGAGAGTATGTGTATGAAGGAGGGAGAGTGTGTGTATGAAGGAGGGAGAGTGTGTGTATGAAGGAGGGAGAGTATCTGTATGAAGGAGAGAGAGTGTGTGTATGAAGGAGGGAGAGTGTGTGTATGAAGGAGAGAGAGTGTGTATGAAGGAGAGAGAGTGTGTGTATGAAGGAGGGAGAGTGTGTGTATGAAGGAGAGAGAGTGTGTATGAAGGAGGGAGAGTATCTGTATGAAGGAGGGAGAGTGTGTGTATGAAGGAGGGAGAGTGTGTGTATGAAGGAGGGAGAGTGTGTGTATGAAGGAGGGAGAGTGTGTGTATGAAGGAGGGAGAGTGTGTGTATGAAGGAGGGAGAGTGTGTGTACGTGGCTGCATGCATTATTTTGTTCCCAATTTTTCCTGGCTCACATTTCTGACCATTTTCTCCTGTCCTCTTCCCAGGATTCCAACGGCTAGGATTCCAACTACTGAAACGGCACTCTCTCCCTTCTCAGTGGAGGGAATATCTCACAAAATCTCTGAATAGCTTTGGAAAATGTCCTGAATGGACCCAAACTGGATGTAGCTATCCTCTCCTGTCTCTAGGAAGAGTTGTTAAGGAATTCTTCAACTGAAAAACTATTCTCATAGGATATCCTCTTTCCCAGGAGGCTGAGTTGGGACTGGGACTATAAAGGAATTTACTTCTTTACAATAACAAATCCCACATACGCCAAAGCGTGATTCTGATAGGATCCACACTCTTTCCCAGGAATCTGGTCCATATAAGGATTGGGAATGGGACAAAGCAGGTTTTCCCTCTTCCAATAACAGGCTACACCTCATAGGGAAAGACCACTGTCTTTATAGGATCTTACTAAGGCCAAGCCATAGGCTACACCTTACTGTAACTAGGCTACACCTTACTGTAACTAGGCTACACCTTACTGTAACTAGGCTACACTTTACTGTAACTAGGCTACATAGGAAAATACCACTGAGTTTATATGAACTTACTATGGCCAAGACATAGGCTACACCTTACTGTTTGTTCTTCATATAAAATGAAAGGACATGCCACTGTCACAAAACAATGGTTTATGGAAGCTCAGTACTTTCAGCCAAGAATCTTTGTCCTTTTTTAACTTGGATTGGAACCCCTGGTCCTGAGAGAGGATGTAGGGGTGAAGAGGTGAGGAAACGAGACTGGGATACGGTGTGCTTGTAGGGACACAGAACGGAATGCGCTTTTTGGAAACAATCTTTTTTTTCTCACAACTTTGAATAGGGAACAGATTAAATGCCAATACGCTGCTGACACAAAGGATTTAAACAGTGGCATTGTTAAGCAGGGGGAATTCTGTGAAATATAGGATTTGTATTTTTTTATTGTAAATAGTGTGAATTTTTTATTTTTTATTACTTTAATGTTTTTATTGTATGAACTGGTGTTTTGTCAACAGCCCTTTCATACCAACTGTGAACAAATAGGTTATTTCTTTCCGTTTCCGATATAAAATGATTTTGATATGTTTTTATGTTAATTGGTGGTCAGTCTCATCTCTGCTTCTGAAATGCCACTCTTCCCTACATAGTGCACAACTTTATAGGGCGCTGGTCATAAGTAGTGCACTATGTAGAGAATAGGGTACCTTTTGGGACGCATCCTATGTTTACTGTGTCTGTAGGAGGAATCCACCTCTTAGTATCGGGCGATCTGATTGGTTCGTTCAAACAGGAAATGGTCTTAGAAGATCAACCACTGGAACAGTACGTTATTTGAATGTCTCTTTTTGTTTTTAAGTTGTTTTATTGTTTGTATACTTTATACGTAATGAAATGTTTTACCATATTTGTGTGTGTATTTGCTTATCTGATGTGTACCTAGTGGTTATGCTACACTTCGCACTTGTACTTTTCAGTGGAGAAATCTAATATAAATCATTGAAAAATACATCTTTCTATTATTTAACACAATTATAATGTATTACAGACATGCAATCAGCACCATAAAAAGAGCTAAATATATTGACAATTTCCAAAGAGTCACTTTCCTGCCGTAATAGCACATACATGATACACCTAATAAATATGAAGTAGAATAGCACACATACATGATACACCTAATCCAATAAATATCAACTCCAAAGTAGCTTGAGTTTAGGGTCGCAAAATTCCCAGGTTTTCCAGAAATCCTGGTTGGCTGATTCCCAGAGTCTCTGTTTATTCCCTCCTGATTCCAGGAAACTTCCAACCGGGATTTCTGGAACATTTTGTGAAAGTTACCAAAATGTACAACCCTTCGTTGAGTTCAAACAGTTAATCACATAACCTTTTAGAGATACTAAAGTATAACCCATTATTATCCTTGTAAAATATAACCCATTATTACCCTTGTAAAATATAACCCATTATTACCCTTGTAAAATATAACCCGTTATTACCCTTGTAAAGTACAACCCATTATTATCCTTGTAAAGTATACCCCATTATTATCCTTGTAAAATATAACCCATTATTATCCGTGTAAAATATAACCCATTATTATCCGTGTAAAATATAACCCATTATTATCCTTGTAAAATATAACCCATTATTATCCTTGTATAAAAGCATATGTGGCTAAAAGCACCAGTCAGTATTATTTACCCAGGGAGAGTTGGAAGCAGCAAGAATACAATGGTTTGTCATTCTCAAAATCTCCAGTAGAGAGCGCCATATCATAAATCTCTCCCATTCCCCACATACTGTATCAGCCATCCATCCAGACATCTCTCCCATTCCCCACATACTGTATCAGCCATCCATCCAGACATCTCTCCCATTCCCCACATACTGTATCAGCCATCCATCCAGACATCTCTCCCATTCCCCACATACTGTATCAGCCATCCATCCAGACATCTCTCCCATTCCCCACATACTGTATCAGCCATCCATCCAGACATCTCTCCCATTCCCCACATACTGTATCAGCCATCCATCCAGACATCTCTCCCATTCCCCACATACTGTATCAGCCATCCATCCAGACATCTCTCCCATTCCCCACATACTGTATCAGCCATCCATCCAGACATCTCTCCCATTCCCCACATACTGTATCAGCCATCCATCCAGACATCTCTCCCATTCCCCACATACTGTATCAGCCATCCATCCAGACATCTCTCCCATTCCCCACATACTGTATCAGCCATCCATCCAGACATCTCTCCCATTCCCCACATACTGTATCAGCCATCCATCCAGACATCTCTCCCATTCCCCACATACTGTATCAGCCATCCATCCAGACATCTCTCCCATTCCCCACATACTGTATCAGCCATCCATCCAGACATCTCTCCCATTCCCCACATACTGTATCAGCCATCCATCCAGACATCTCTCCCATTCCCCACATACTGTATCAGCCATCCATCCAGACATCTCTCCCATTCCCCACATACTGTATCAGCCATCCATCCAGACATCTCTCCCATTCCCCACATACTGTATCAGCCATCCCAGACATCTCTCCCATTCCCCACATACTGTATCAGCCATCCATCCAGACATCTCTCCCATTCCCCACATACTGTATCAGCCATCCATCCAGACATCTCTCCCATTCCCCACATACTGTATCAGCCATCCATCCAGACATCTCTCCCATTCCCCACATACTGTATCAGCCATCCAGACATCTCTCCCATTCCCCACATACTGTATCAGTCATCCAGACATCTCTCCCATTCCCCACATACTGTATCAGCCATCCAGACATCTCTCCCATTCCCCACATACTGTATCAGCCATCCATCCAGACATCTCTCCCATTCCCCACATACTGTATCAGCCATCCATCCAGACATCTCTCCCATTCCCCACATACTGTATCAGCCATCCAGACATCTCTCCCATTCCCCACATACTGTATCAGCCATCCATCCAGACATCTCTCCCATTCCCCACATACTGTATCAGCCATCCATCCAGACATCTCTCCCATTCCCCACATACTGTATCAGCCATCCATCCAGACATCTCTCCCATTCCCCACATACTGTATCAGCCATCCATCCAGACATCTCTCCCATTCCCCACATACTGTATCAGCCATCCATCCAGACATCTCTCCCATTCCCCACATACTGTATCAGCCATCCATCCAGACATCTCTCCCATTCCCCACATACTGTATCAGCCATCCATCCAGACATCTCTCCCATTCCCCACATACTGTATCAGCCATCCATCCAGACATCTCTCCCATTCCCCACATACTGTATCAGCCATCCATACAGACATCTCTCCCATTCCCCACATACTGTATCAGCCATCCATCCAGACATCTCTCCCATTCCCCACATACTGTATCAGCCATCCAGACATCTCTCCCATTCCCCACATACTGTATCAGCCATCCAGACATCTCTCCCATTCCCCACATACTGTATCAGCCATCCATCCAGACATCTCTCCCATTCCCCACATACTGTATCAGCCATCCATCCAGACATCTCTCCCATTCCCCACATACTGTATCAGCCATCCATACAGACATCTCTCCCATTCCCCACATACTGTATCAGCCATCCATCCAGACATCTCTCCCATTCCCCACATACTGTATCAGCCATCCATCCAGACATCTCTCACATACTGTATCAGCCATCCATCTCTCACTCTGTTAGTAGCCTATGTTTAGGTATGGCAGTCTCCATCCCTCTCTGCTTGTGAGTTCAGATGTGGCAGTAGGCTATGTGGTCGTTTGAGACAATTCTAATCAATCAATCAGTTCTAGTGAACCCTGTTACTATGGCTGTGTTTACACAGGCAGCCCAATTCTGGTATTTTGCCCAATTATTGGTAAAAGACCCTGATCTGATTGGTTAGAAGACCAATTAGTGGAAATAGATCAGAATTAGGCTGCCTGTGTAAACATAGCCTATGAGGGGCTCGCTATAATCCAGTGCCTTCCATATCAGAAGCTTGATTCTGTATCTTCTGAAGCATTGATCAAAATTATAATTGAAGTCTATCAAGTCATTACAGTCTGAGGATTCCACTTCATATACATACACAACTTCTACATCTATGCATATATATATTTTCAAAATCCACAAGTCTGTTGTCTTATTTACTTTAAAACGAACAGATCGCGTTCCAAATGGCACTCTATTCACAATATAGTGCACTAGTTTTGACCAGAGCCCTATGGGGGAATCTAATGGCATTTGGGATAGTATCCTTAAAACAGATGACGTTCCATTTATGTATGTCTTTTCACACCCGAATAATTATTTCAGTATAGTTTAGTTCTGTTCAGGTTTGGTTGAGTTGAGTTCAGCATTGTTGAGTAAAGCATTGTTCAGTTGTTTGAACTCAAACTTAGCAGTTCCGTTGTTGTGTTCTAATAACTAAAAATGAGTTATTATTCAGTTAAGTCGAATTTCGTCCCGTTGCAGACACTATTCAAGCCGCGATCTTAGTTGAGGTGTTTTGAGTCGCACCAAGTCAAAGTTCTGAATTCAGATCCATTGAGTCCAGTTCAGTTTAGCACAGCAACTTTTTCTGCTCAGTTCTGTTGCTTTTGGGGTTCGCTCAGTTTTGTTCAGTCCTGTTGCTTAGAGTTCAGTTCTGTTACTATTCTGTTGTTACATTGAGTTCCGTTCATCTCCACCAAAGCGTTCTTTGGTCCATGCTCTGCTGTGTCAGAGTGTGTGTGTATGTGCGTTTCCTTGCAGCTACCTGTGTGAGTCTCTCCCTGCTCAGTTCCCGTTATTCAGCATCCCCAGCAGTTTCCCTGCGTCCATGCCCTGTTGCTGGGCCATCTTGGCAACATCAAACCCCATGTGTTTCAGGAACTGGATCACGCTCATTTCCTGTCCGGTGATCTGATCCCTTATAGTGGGACAGGTGGGATTACAGTGAGGCCAGGGGCAGCTGTCAATCAGACGCAGAGGACAGCCCCTTGGAGGCGAAGCTGGGGGTAGAGCCTTGTTGGGGGTGGGGTTAGGATTGTTGCTATGGGTGTTGTTGTTGGAGGATCTTTGGTGGAGGTTGTTGTCGTGGAGACCACGGTCCCAGCAGTGTAGGGCTCTGGGGAGGGAGGTTCCTTTGACTTGGATGTCCATCCAGTAACTATGGTAACAGGGGGAGGAGCGGAAAGGAGGTTAGAAATGGGAGAGGTACCGGTCAAGTCACTCATTTTTTTGCAAAGCTCCAAGTTAAGGTTATGATATGTCTAATCTAAGACCCAGTTATGATATGTCTAAACTAAGACCCAGTTATGATATGTCTAATCTGAGACCCAGTTATGATATGTCTAAACTAAGACCCAGTTATGATATGTCTAATCTGAGACCCAGTTATGATATGTCTAATCTGAGACCCAGTTATGATATGTCTAATCTGAGACCCAGTTATGATATGTCTAATCTGAGACCCAGTTATGATATGTCTAATCTGAGACCCAGTTATGATATGTCTAATCTGAGACCCAGTTATGATATGTCTAATCTGAGACCCAGTTATGATATGTCTAATCTGAGACCCAGTTATGATATGTCTAAACTAAGACCCAGTTATGATATGTCTAAGCTAAGACCCAGTTATGATATGTCTAATCTAAGACCCAGTTTTGATATGTCTAATCTGAGACCCAGTTATGATATGTCTAATCTGAGACCCAGTTATGATATGTCTAATCTGAGACCCAGTTATGATATGTCTAAGCTAAGACCCAGTTATGATATGTCTAAGCTAAGACTCAGTTATGATATGTCTAATCTAAGACCCAGTTATGATATGTCTAAACTAAGACCCAGTTATGATATGTCTAATCTGAGACCCAGTTATGATACGTCTAATCTGAGACCCAGTTATGATATGTCTAATCTGAGACCCAGTTATGATATGTCTAATCTGAGACCCAGTTATGATATGTCTAAGCTAAGACCCAGTTATGATATGTCTAAGCTAAGACCCAGTTATGATATGTCTAATCTAAGACCCAGTTATGATATGTCTAAACTAAGACCCAGTTATGATATGTCTAATCTGAGACCCAGTTATGATATGTCTAATCTAAGACCCAGTTATGATCAGTGACTGTTCACTCACTTCCTGGTGATGACCTCATGGGATAGGCAGGCTGGAGCAAACAGGGCCCTGGCAGTCAGAACAGACAGATCAATCAACGTGATCAGAGGAGAGTTAACATTCCACATAACATAAAACGTTAACATTCTTTAGGGAATAAAACAGGAAGTTATGGTATGTATGTGTGTTTGTACATTATTGTGTGTGTGTGTCTGTGTGTACTATCCAATGTGTGTGTGTGTGTGTGTGTCTTACGGGACATCTTTGAGTGTGTTCCTCAGCTCGTTGCCCAAATTCTGTATGTATCTCCATTGTCCCTCGTGGACCGGATGACCAGTCAGGTGGATGTTATCTACTGTTAACTGGGCCTCATCAAATAACCACTGGACCACAAACACTGGACCTGGAGAGAGAGAGAGGGGTTATGGGGGGGAGGCGGCGAGAGGGGAGGGGAGAGAGGGAGAGAGGGAGGAGGGAGGGGGAGAGAGGGAGGAGCGAAGGGGAGAGGAAGTGGGGGAGGAAGAGAGAGAGGGGGGGAAAGTGGGGGAGGGAGGGAGGGGGGAGGAGAGAGGGCGTCTACTTTTAGCTAGGCCTCATCAAATAACACTGGACCTGGAGAGAAAGAGAGAGTGCTAGAGAGAGACAGAGAGGGAGAGAGAGAGAGAAAGAGGGAGGGAGAGAGAGAGAGAGGGAGAGAGACAGAGAGAGAGGGAGAGAGTACTAGAAACACTCTCTTACTCTTGAGTGTGGGGTAGACTTTATATCCGAAGAAGCAGTTCCACTCCTCTCCTATGTGAGTCTGTCTGCAGCTCTCTGGCACCACACTACCCCAGTACCTAGACAGGAAACAGGAAGTATAGTCACAGTTGTCACTCGTATGATCACTCGTTGTCTCTCCCTCTACCTCCCTCTCCCCCTCATCTCTCTCTCCCTCCCTCCTTCTCTCTCTCTCCCTCCCCTCCCTCCTTCCCTCTCCCTCCCTCCCTCCCTCCTTCCCTCTCTCCTTCCCTCTCCCTCTCTCGCCTGATTCCTCTCCTGATAGCCTCAGTAGGGTCACAGCTGATGGTGCTGTGACAGTCTGTAGATCTGTACTGCTTGTTATCCAGGAACCAGCCAGAGTCAGCCAGACCCCGGACCTGAATCTCCCTGTGTCCCCGGGACTCCAGGTGCTCCGCCACACGGTCCACGTTCAGTAGTACACCTGTACCCCCCGCACTGGAGGGGAGAGGGAGTGGGGAGAGAAAGGGAGAGAGAGAGAGAGAGAGAGTGTGTAAAAGCCATTCAGTAATCCAGAGAGAGGGAAATAAGGAGAGCTGGAGAGATCCAGAGGGCCAGATTGAGGGAAATAAGGAGAGCTGGAGAGGTCCAGATTGAGGGAGAAACAAGAGGTTTGAGACTGTGGTGATTTTATCAGACACACACACTGTGTACTGACCTGCTCCCAGCCAGTAGCAGGATTTTAGCGCTGTCCAGTCCTTTAGTAAGCAGCTCATTAACCACCTCCATAATGATCACTGAGCCCATGAACGCATAGTCACCTACACAGAGAGAAACATACACACATACACACACAGAGCAACATGAAGACAGGCACAGTAGACACATTGATTGATAGCTTGTTATACAACCGGTGGGTCTAATCCTGAATGCTGATTGGTTAAAACCGCATTCCAGCCGGTGTCTATTCCACAAGTTACCACCAGCTAAATCTATGATGTTGAAATGCCTATTTACTCTGTTCCATCTTACTGCGCAATCCACTGTCTCATCAGCCCAGCCAGGCAATTTATAAACTTCATCAAATCTTGCTGTCTGTCTCTCTGACATTTCACAACATTGTTTCAATATTCAAATTCGATCTCCAGCTGTCGCATAGTAATGAACGTTTTGGGAAGAGTCAGGCAGGAAGCTTTTCTCAGCCAGTCGAAATAATGAATCAACATATTTTTTGGTGTATATGTACAAAGAAATGTCAATAGAAAACAGTTCAAACAAAGTGCAGCTAGTTTGCAGTCTTTCCATCTTCAGTTTGAAGTGATTGTGTTAGCTGTGTTGTTAGCTAGCTCCTCTGAACAACAGTGTCCTGGCGAGAGAGCACATTTTCTATGCCAGGTGAAATCGCGCCTCATTAGCTCATTGTTGTGGATGTATCCAAATAAATGTAGTTGGCTAGCTAGCAAGGAATCAGGATGTTACCAGCCAGTATGGCAACCCAACTGATAGAACGAACGAATGGGTCACGTCTCTGGCAACCCAACTGACAGGCATTATCAGGAATTATCACTTAAATGTCTTGAATTATTTGAAATAAAATGCATAGTGTTTTTCCAAAGTGGCATCCTATTCCCTATAGAGTGCACTATATACTGAACTGATGTTCCCTACTTTGGTCAGTCTTTGCTGAGGCTCCACTCCAGGCATCACTAGAGCAGTATGGGATGAACCTAGAGAGAGAGAGAGAGGGAGATCCTCATGCTTTGTTGATTTCCAAAAAGCTTTTGACTCAATTTGGCATGAGGGTCTGCTATACAAATTGATGTTAAGTGGTGTTGGGGGAAAAACATACAACATTATAAAATCCATGTTCACAAACAACAAGTCTGCGGTTAAAATTGGCAAAAAACACACACATTTCTTTCCATAGGGCCGTGGGGTGAGACAGGGATGCAGTTTAAGCCCCGCCTTCTTCAACATATCAACGAATTGGCGAGGGCAGTAGAACAGTCTGCAGCACCCGGCCTCACCCTACTAGAATCTGAAGTCAAATGTCTACTGTTTGCTGATGATCTGGTGCTTTTGTCCCCAACCAAGGAGGGGCCTACAGCAGCACCTAGATCTTCTGCCCAGATTTTGTCAGACCTGGGCCCTGACAGTAAATCTCAGTAAGACAAAAATAATGGTGTTCCAAAAAAGGTCCAGTTGCCAGGACCACAAATACAAATTCCATCTAGACACCGTTGCCCTAGAGCACACAAAAAACTGTACATACCTTGGCCTAAACACTTTAGCGCCACACTTAACTTGCACAAAGCTGTGAACGATCTGAGAGACAAGGCAAGAAGGGCCTTCTATGCCATCAAAAGGAACATAAAATTTGACATACCAATTAGGATCTGGCAAAAAATACTTGAATCAGTTATAGAACCCATTCCCCTTTATGGTTGTGAGGTCTGGGGTCCACTCACCAACCAAGAATTCACCAAATGGGACAAACACCAAAATGAGATTCTGCATGCAGAATTCTGCAAACATATCCTCCGTGTACAACGTAAAACACCAAATAATGCATGCAGGGCAGAATTAGGCCGATACCCGCTAATGATCGAAATCCAGAAAAGAGCCGTTAAATTCTACAACCACCTAAAAGGAAGCGATTCTCAAACCTTCCATAACAAAGCCATCACCTACAGAGAGATGAACCTGGAGAAGAGTTCCCTAAGCAAGCTGGTCCTGGGGCTCTGTTCACAAACACAAACAGACCCCACAGAGCCCCAGGACAGCAACACAATTAGACCCAACCAAATCATGAGATAACAAAAAGATAATTACAAGACACATTGGAAAGAATTAACAACAAAAAACAGAGCAAACTAGAATGCTATTTGGCCCTAAACAGAGAGTACACAGTGACTGACCCAAACATAAGGAAAGCTTTGACTATGTACAGACTCAGTGAGCATAGCCTTGCTATTGAGAAAGGCCGCCGTAGGCAGACCTGGCTCTCAAGAGAAGACAGGCTATGTACACTTTGCCCAGAAAATTAGGTGGAAACTGAGCTGCACTTCCTAACCTCCTGCCAAATGTATGACCATATTAGAGACACGTATTTCCCTCAGATTACACAGACCCACAAAGAATTCGAAAAAACTATTTTGATAAACTCTCATATCTACTGGGTGAAATACCACAGTGTGCCATCACAGCAGCAAGGTCTGTGACCTGTTGCCACATGAAAAGGGCAACCAGTGAAGAACAAACACCATTGTAAATACAACCCATATTTATGTTTATTTATTTTCCCTTTTGTACTTTAACTATTTGCACATCGTTACAACACTGTATATAGACATATGACATTTGAAATGTCTTTATTATTTTTGAACGTCTGTGAGTGTAATGTTTACTGTTCATTTTTATTGTTTATTATCTTTTTAAATGTTTATTATTTAACCTTTATTTAACCAGGTAGGCCAGTTGAGAACAAGTTCTCATTTACAACTGCGGCCTGGCCAAGATAAAGCAAATCAGTGCGACACAAACAACAACCCATGTGTAACTCACACATGGAATAAACAAACGTACAGTCAATAACACAGTAGAAAAGTCTATACACAGTGTGTGCAAATGAGGTAAGATAAGGGAGGTAAGGCAATAAATAGGCCATAGTGGTGAAGTAATTACAATTTAATTATCTAATTATGTACTTGAATTATCTAATATCTACAAATTATCTACTTCACTTGCTTTGGCAATGGTAACATATGTTTCCCATGCCAATAAAGCACCATAAAGTGAAATTGAATTGAGAGAGAGAGAGAGAGGAAACCATAACACACAGAGACTCAGTCAGAGTTTTCCAGTCAGAGTTTTCCAGTCAGAGGGAGGAAGAGGTTGTTTAGTAAAGAGCTGCAGCACAACTTTACTGACTCACTCTGACAAGAAAAAACACCAACCGTTTCACACACAAACACCATAAACAAACACACATATGCAAGAAGGAAGAGAAGAGCGATAGGAGTTCTTACACCATGTTGGCATTCCACCAATAGGGGTTCTCCTCTGGCTGAGGAGACAGAATACCTGTACCTGGAGACAGAGAACCACAGAGGAGGGGGGTAAAGACCCATGGAGATGAAGAGGAGGAGATAAAGACCCATGGAGATGAAGAGGGGGGATAAAGACCCATGGAGATGAAGAAGAGGAGATAAAGACCCATGGAGATGAAGAGAGGAGATAAAGACCCATGGAGATGAAGCGGAGGAGATAAAGACCCATGGAAATGAAGAGGGGGGATAAAGACCCATGGAAATGAAGAGGGGAGATAAAGACCCATGGAAATGAAGAGGGGGGATAAAGACCCATGGAGATGAAGCGGGGGAGATAAAGACCCATGGAGATGAAAAGGAGGAGATAAAGACCCATGGAAATGAAGAGGGGAGGTAAAGACCCATGGAGATGAAGAGGGGAGATAAAGACCCATGGAGATGAAGAGAGGAGATAAAGACCCATGGAGATGAAGAGAGGAGATAAAGACCCATGGAGATGAAGAGAGGAGATAAAGACCCATGGAGATGAAGAGAGGAGATAAAGACCCATGGAGATGAAGAGGAGGAGATAAAGACCGATGGAAATGAAGAGGGGAGGTAAAGACCCATGGAGATGAAGAGGGGAGATAAAGACCCATGGAGATAAAGACCCATGGAGATGAAGAGGGGAGATAAAGACCCATGGAGATGAAGAGGGGGGATAAAGACCCATGGAAATGAAGAGGGGGGATAAAGACCCATGGAGATGAAGAGAGGGGATAAAGACCCATGGAGATGAAGAGAGGAGATAAAGACCCATGGAGATGAAGAGAGGAGATAAAGACCCATGGAGATGAAGAGGGGGGACAAAGACCCATGGAGATGAAGAGGGGGGATAAAGACCCATGGAGATGAAGAGGGGGGATAAAGACCCATGGAGATGAAGAGAGGAGATAAAGACCCATGGAGATGAAGAGGGGGGACAAAGACCCATGGAGATGAAGAGGGGGGACAAAGACCAATGGAGATGAAGAGGGGGGATAAAGACCCATGGAGATGAAGAGGGGGGGACAAAGACCCATGGAGATGAAGAGGGGGGGACAAAGACCCATGGAGATGAAGAGGGGGGGACAAAGACCCATGGAGATGAAGAGGGGGGGAGAAAGAGAGAGGGGGGAGAGAGAGAGGGAGATAAAGCCCCATGGAAATGAAGAGAGGGGGGGAGAGATAGAGGGAGATAAAGCCCCATGGAAATGAAGAGAGAGGGGGGAGATGAAGGGGGAGAGAGAGAGGGAGGGAGAGAGGGAGGGGGAGAGAGAGGGAGAGAGAGGGGGATAAAGGCCCATGGAAATGAAGAGAGAGAGGGGGAGAGATGGCGGGGGAGAGAGAGAGAGAGATGTAGGGGAGAGAGGGGGGATAGAGAGATGGAGGGGGAGAGAAAGATGGAGGGGAGAGAGAGGGAGATAAAGCCCCACTGAAATGAAGCGAGAGAGGGGGGAGAAAGAGAGATGGAGGGGAGAGAGAGAGTGAGGGGAGAGAGAGGGAGGGGGAGAAAGAGAGAGAGAGAGAAAGAGAGAGAGAGAAGAAAGAGGTTCTTGTGAGTGTGAGATTAATTTCGGTAACTAAAACAGACAGACTGACTGAGTTCTACTGATTAATGGGAAACACTAACATTTATATGGCCTGAGATATTTTCCCTCTACAGCCTGTACTGAACCAATGATTTTTAGAGTCAATTCGTTTTTGCAGCACCTCCCTGAACAGACAAATCATAAGCCTTCTTTTGACTGGTTATAACACTTAATACTAGCTATTATTACTAGTTCATAAACATGTTATAAGCATGTTGTAAAGTGTTCTGGTGAAGTCTGACTCAACACCAATAGCATAGGTTATAGCAACAGTATTACTCTCTATTACCATTAATCAACATGTTTTGAGTTGTAATAAGTGTTTATAACTGCTGACCTGTTCTGGTGCGTGGCCACTTCAGGGAGCTCATGAATCTCCTCATTGTCTGGTACCTGGTGTCACAAGTCTGTCTGTTGAAACAGTACCATCCACCTACACAGACCAACAACAACATTACATACAGTACCATCCACCTAGACAGACCAACATTACATACAGTACCATCCACCTACACAGACCAACATTACATACAGTACCATCCACCTACACAGACCAACATTACATACAGTACCATCCACCTACACAGACCAACATTACATACAGTACCATCCACCTACACAGACCAACAACAACATTACATACAGTACCATCCACCTACACAGACCAACATTACATACAGTACCATCCACCTACACAGACCAACATTACATACAGTACCATCCACCTAGACAGACCAACATTACATACAGTACCATCCACCTACACAGACCAACATTACATACAGTACCATCCACCTACACAGACCAACATTACATACAGTACCATCCACCTAGACAGACCAACATTACATACAGTACCATCCACCTAGACAGACCAACATTACATACAGTACCATCCACCTACACAGACCAACATTACATACAGTACCATCCACCTACACAGACCAACAACAACATTACATACAGTACCATCCACCTAGACAGACCAACATTACATACAGTACCATCCACCTACACAGACCAACATTACATACAGTACCATCCACCTAGACAGACCAACATTACATACAGTACCATCCACCTACACAGACCAACATTACATACAGTACCATCCACCTACACAGACCAACATTACATACAGTACCATCCACCTACACAGACCAACATTACATAAGGTACCATCCACCTACACAGACCAACATTACATACAGTACCATCCACCTACACAGACCAACATTACATACAGTACCATCCACCTACACAGACCAACATTACATACAGTACCATCCACCTACACAGACCGACATTACATACAGTACCATCCACCTACACAGACCAACATTACATACAGTACCATCCACCTACACAGACCAACATTACATACAGTACCATCCACCTACACAGACCAACATTACATAAGGTACCATCCACCTACACAGACCAACATTACATACAGTACCATCCACCTACACAGACCAACATTACATACAGTACCATCCACCTACACAGACCGACATTACATACAGTACCATCCACCTACACAGACCGACATTACATACAGTACCATCCACCTACACAGACCGACATTACATACAGTACCATCCACCTACACAGACCGACATTACATACAGTACCATCCACCTACACAGACCAACATTACATACAGTACCATCCACCTACACAGACCAACATTACATACAGTACCATCCACCTACACAGACCAACATTACATACAGTACCATCCACCTACACAGACCAACATTACATACAGTACCATCCACCTACACAGACCAACATTACATACAGTACCATCCACCTACACAGACCAACATTACATACAGTACCATCCACCTACACAGACCAACATTACATACAGTACCATCCACCTACACAGACCAACATTACATACAGTACCATCCACCTACACAGACCAACATTACATAAGGTACCATCCACCTACACAGACCAACATTACATACAGTACCATCCACCTACACAGACCAACATTACATACAGTACCATCCACCTACACAGACCAACATTACATACAGTACCATCCACCTACACAGACCGACATTACATACAGTACCATCCACCTACACAGACCAACATTACATACAGTACCATCCACCTACACAGACCAACATTACATACAGTACCATCCACCTACACAGACCAACATTACATAAGGTACCATCCACCTACACAGACCAACATTACATACAGTACCATCCACCTACACAGACCAACATTACATACAGTACCATCCACCTACACAGACCGACATTACATACAGTACCATCCACCTACACAGACCGACATTACATACAGTACCATCCACCTACACAGACCAACATTACATACAGTACCATCCACCTACACAGACCAACATTACATACAGTACCATCCACCTACACAGACCAACATTACATACAGTACCATCCACCTACACAGACCAACATTACATACAGTACCATCCACCTACACAGACCAACATTACATACAGTACCATCCACCTACACAGACCAACATTACATACAGTACCATCCACCTACACAGACCAACATTACATACAGTACCATCCACCTACACAGACCAACATTACATACAGTACCATCCACCTACACAGACCAACATTACATACAGTACCATCCACCTACACAGACCAACATTACATACAGTACCATCCACCTACACAGACCAACATTACATACAGTACCATCCACCTACACAGACCAACATTACATACAGTACCATCCACCTACACAGACCAACATTACATACAGTACCATCCACCTACACAGACCAACATTACATACAGTACCATCCACCTACACAGACCAACATTACATACAGTACCATCCACCTACACAGACCAACATTACATACAGTACCATCCACCTACACAGACCAACATTACATACAGTACCATCCACCTACACAGACCAACATTACATACAGTACCATCCACCTACACAGACCAACATTACATACAGTACCATCCACCTACACAGACCAACATTACATACAGTACCATCCACCTACACAGACCAACATTACATACAGTACCATCCACCTACACAGACCAACATTACATACAGTACCATCCACCTACACAGACCAACATTACATACAGTACCATCCACCTACACAGACCAACATTACATACAGTACCATCCACCTACACAGACCAACATTACATACAGTACCATCCACCTACATAGAGAAGAACAACAACAAATAACAAAGCATCAGGGCCCAGATTCAATCCAAGGCCGGTTATAGAGCAGCGCACCGGTCAGCCGACACTGCACCTTTTAAAGGTCATTTCCCTGCCGTTTGTGCAGCTCACATTCACGATAAACACAGTGATTGTCAACTCAAAACATACATTACCTTTAAGAGGCACATCGTCAGCTGTACAGTGCTCTGCCCTGTAACGTGCCTTGGATTGAAAAATACAACAGACAAATACCAGACAGTTTGGAAGTCTTAAACCTCTCAACTCACCCTCCAAGAATATCAGCCATCTCTTGCTGCCTTTGGATTCCTTGATGTAGTACCTATACAGGACAATACAAAAACAAACTGTTTTACAAGTGTGTGTGTGTGTGTATGTGTGTCTGTGTGTGTGTGTGTGTCTGTGTGTCTGTGTGTGTGTGTGTATGTGTGTGTGTGTGTGTGTGTGTGTGTGTGTGTGTGTGTGTGTTCCCCCCTTTTTCTTCTTCAAAGTGGGCCATCTGACAGAATCAGAATTTCTAAATGAAGCGGGAAAGAGTAGAGAGGGGGCGCCAGTGTCAATTGGGGAGGGAAAAAGCAGTATTGGCAGGCACACACACACACACACACACACACACACACACACACACACACACACACACACACACACAGAGATAGTATGTATTTCTGAGCATCTACATTCACACACACACACACAGTTGGTTGGGTTTGTGTTATGGACCGCTCCAGAATGTGTGCGGTCCTTTAGGCTTCTGCTTTGAACTAGACTTGAAACATTTGGCTCTGGTTTCCAGCTAAAACACCCAGACAGACAGAGCCCATTCAGATGCCTAAAACAGCCTTTCAACAGGGGCCTGTTTGGATGGCTATATCAAAGGAACCCAGGGCCATTATATGAATGATTGGATTAGTGTAATGTGTGTGGAAAGACCTCGCCACTGCACTCAGTCAGACTGATGACTAGTGGTCCGGCCTGGCAGACACACAGACACACACATAAACAAGGGGACACGTCTTTGGGCTGCATGTGTGAGGTTGTGTGAAACACACACACTCATGTGCTGTTATGAACAGGCAGATGATGGCATGAACAGTTCACACACATGGAGCTATCCATCTCCATTAGTGAGAGATATGCCAGGTGTTTTAGGTTAACGAGGATTAACTGTGTCTCTACTGGACAGCTGCTGGAAAGGTAGAATGGAGAGAGAGAGAGAGAGAGAAAGAGACAAAGTGAAAATTAAGTCTTTTACATAAAAATCGGACTTTTAATTTGGGTTACCAGATTGAACATTTATAAATGAAGGGAAAAGAGTAGAGAGGGGGCGCCAGGTTAGGTTCAAGTAGTGCAAAAAAATCAAAGTCAGAAGCTTCATTTGTAATTAAGAAACCCAGGGAGAGTAAATTCCTCACATCCTCAGACACATTGTTCTTAATAACTCCCCGTGGCTGTTGAAAAATACTCCCCCTCCTCACACTGTATGGGTTTTTACACACACATGCCTATGGAGCGGGAGAAGTGTAGCCTTAGCAGTGATCCACTATACAGATAGCCACGCTAGCTTCGCCCTCATGTGGGTGTTAGCAACCATGCTAGGTACTGCTAGTTATCAACAGCTAATCCAGTCCGGGCTGGAAGTTATAGTGAGGTTCGACTGGTCAATCAAGATGCAATGTTGGAGTATTTGGATAAGGTTCAGTTTATTCCAATTTAGGTCCCGCCCTGTTCACGTCCCTCGCCCATTTTCTCATTACCCAATGGTCCCCCACCCGCTTCACTTCCTGCATTAACAATGAATGGATATTGGTTGTTTCATCGCCCACAACGTGCTGGATGGATCTCTGCTGTAACTCTCGAGGCAGACTGTGTGGTTGAGAGAGGGTTGGATCCGTCGTGAGAAATTAGCAATTTGTGGTTGGAGAGATAATCGACGGTTGTAATTGTCTCTGCTGGTTGTCAGATAGAGCAGGCGTGCATGCGTGCCCAGAGCGTGTCTGCCTGGCCCTGCACGGCCTCGCGCCCCGCGAGGTCTATTGAGAGGTCTCTTGTGGTTTGGGATGCTGCTGACACACCCAGTCACATCGATGGAGAGCGGAGACACTCATAGTTGCTGGTTTGCTGATTCTCTCCCTCTCTCGTTCTCTCCCTCTCTCGTTCTCTCCCTCTCTCTATGTAAAGTGATGTGGGTCTGAGGTCTTTATTTGGGATAGAGTGGGATCACGAGAGGTTCCGCTGTGATGAATCAACGGAATCTCGCTCTCTTTCTGGTTCTCTCTCGTTGATTCATAATGGAATAGTCATCTTACAGATTAATAACAAACCGTGTTAATAGGGCCTATTCTATTCTTCAACCTTCTGTTGACTTGTGAGCTTGTTCTCACACTGGAGAAGACAAAAATTAAACTGGCAAAAAGGCAGTCTTTTTCTCAACACCTGGCAACCATGGTGTGAAACAACATAAGGATTTCAAAGCACTACTTCCCAAAGTCAATTATCACAGTTATTTCACCAAAACATTGGGTTTTCACACTGAGGATAAGCCCTATTTTCTTCCCGTGAAGAAATCGGCCAATGTTTGTTCTATTGGTCACTATCAACCTATAACTGTCATGGCGCATTCATGCAGGACACCTGTCGCGGCTGGAAGTGGATCTGAGAGGACAACAGGGCTTCGGGTTTGTGGAAGGTTTTTATTTTCACACCTTCTTTCATCACAATCATCCATTAGCGTCGCTACATTCCGTTCTAATATAGCGTCCCCTCCTCAATTTCACATCTCTCTCCAAATGCGCAATATCATGACGCACGGCCTAGAAAGCCATTTGGATATAAAAAGTAAAAGGCAACAAGGATAGTAGCCTACAAGAGGCGGAGATTTATCCCTATAGACTCTGATCCGAAGTCAGTCTTGCGTTTTCCCTTCAAACGGTTGAGGTTATATGGGTTTGGAGAAGATAAGCTGATCCTAGACCTGTGACGCCAACCACCACTAAAGCTGTACATTGCCTGTCGCCTGCTGTACATGAAAGGCATTATTTTCACTGTGGCCTCGCGTGCTCTCCTTCCGCAAAATTCATTTTGTCAAACTTTCCATTGATGAGAGGCATCTGATTTCGCGGTCCGGGCTCCCTCTCTCGAGCTCCGACATAGATCTCAGAGAGTGCCCGTCCTCTGATCTTGTCATTTTTTAAAAATCAATTTCGGTCACATTCGGATTGACATGAAGGGCAGGAAAAGTTGTTGTGGTGGTGATAGATGGACTGGCTTTCACTCAACCACTGAGAGTTTGATATACAACTGGAAAGATGTGTCAAAGCCAATACGCACAACAAAAGTATGTGATTGTCATGTGAGTTTAGGCTACTTGTGAAATGTTGAAAAGTGAAGTTTAGGGCGACTTTAATTCAGGCCAATTCAGAATTTAAACGTCGAACTTTAAAGTCTTCCACTTACCCAGCTGGGGATCCATCGTTACACGTCGCAGAGGAATTGTCCAAGAAGTGCAGCCTCATGTCCTGGTCCAGCTTCTGCGCGGAGCACGGGTACAGCGACTGCGCCAGGTTTTTAATTTGGGTCATGAAGTTGTCCATGTTCCCCTCGACGGCGGTGAAGTCTAACGGGAAGCTCTCGCCGGCTCCGGTCCCCTCTACTACCCGGTCCCTGTATGTTAACGGTGGGGACGGCATGGCCGTGGCTCTCCGGTGTTGCGCGCGGCTGCCCCGTAGCCTCCTCGCCTCTGGTGCACCAATGTGAAGAAGAACCAACAGCAAAGCGGAACGCAGCAACGCCAGAGTCCCTATAGGCCTACTTCTCTCAGTACTTTGGCTCGTCATTTCAAAAACCTTAAAAGGGAGGGGGAAAAAACGATTTAATAGTTCCTTGGGGTAAAAACTAAACAAGAGTGCGTCTGGTCTGGTGAGCTAAATGAAAAAGTTGCAATGGATGAATTGCCAAAGAGAGTAAAATGTAAATAGAGAGAGAAAGAGTTCCACTTGGCATCAGTGTGTTATGGACAGAATAACCAGGTGTTCCCAAGGTTCCAGAGCTTAGTGTGGGCGGTCAGACTACTCCAAAATGCCTCCAAGCTAGAACGCGTAAAACATTTCAATCATTTCAGTGTGGTGCGCCATTCGCCTTCAATCCCATCCATTAAGGTAAAAAAAAAACTATGTAATTCAAATAAAAATATAGGCTATATTAAAAAGAAAACAACTTTGAAGTCACTCGTATCATGTAAAAATACAAATCAAGCTCATTTTAGTGATTCACCAAAAAGTGTTTGCATCCCCCTTCTATTTCTTGAGATATCCAACGGTTTTCAACTACCAGGCAGGCACCAGAGGGGTTTTATTCAAACGTTTCCCCCTTTTCTTTCCCCCAAACCAATCGTTATCGTGGGCTGGTGCTTTGAGGGGCGTGAGTTTCACACACACACACACACACACACGTTTGTTTTACTATCCTTGTGGGGACCAAACAAATGATTCCCATTCAAAATGATATTTTCCCTAACCCCTCACCCTTAATCTAACCGTAACCCCTAAACCTGAAGTATCCATTTTCCTTGTGGGGACTGGCGAAATGTCCCCAATTGTCCGAATATTTCTTGTTTTAGTATTCTTGTGAGGACTTCTGGTCCCCACAAGGATAGTAATACCAACACTACTCACACGGCACGTCCCCTCATGTCCAGGTTGTTCCCTTTGATCTTGTTATGTTGTTTGGTCTCTATTTATGTAGTGTCGTGTTGTCTCTCTTGTCGTGATGCGTGTTTTGTCCTATATTTATTTTAGTATTTTTAATCCCAGCCCCCGTCCCCGCAGGAGGCCTTTTGCCAGGCCGTCGTTGTAAATAAGAATGTGTTCTTAACTGCATTACCTAGTTAAATAAATAAATACAAATATTTAGGATGTCAACATGGCAACAAGTGACAAACGTTATACGCCTATAATTAATCTTTCGTGGCGCGATATTTTCGTAGTGGGTTGCCTGGGTTAGGCTATAATTGATCCTCACATTAGGAAGTTGACACCTTTAGAAGGTTTATTTCGTAATTGATCGCCAGGACAGACCCTCCGGTTGTTTATTCAGAAGCCGGACATTTCCCCTGGTTGTGTATTTGTTTTCAACCTCGTGTGGGCGTGGCCTCTCAACCTAAATGATGGTTGTCACACCCAAGAGGAAGGTGACAGCCGGTCGCGCACCTCTCCCCCATGACTCACACCTTCTCCTCAGCTACCCATTCTGTGTCCAGATGGTGAGAAGAGAGTTGACGGATAATGTAGGCTGCCCTCCCCTTTCAGACCCGTTAGATATAGGATCAGTCATGGACCGAAACCCCAAAGTTACTTTACCATCTCTCTATCTTTCTCTCTCTCTCTCTCTCTCTCTCAAATCAAATGGTATTTGTGACATGGGCCGAATACAACAGATGTAGACCTTACCGTGAAATGCTTACTTACAATCCCTTAAAACATTTTTTTTTATTGTTGGTTAAGTAAGAAAATATTTGCTAATAAAATGAATACAAAATAAAGAAAAAGTTAGACAATAAAATAACAATAATCAGGGGGTACCGGTACAGAGTCAATGTGTGGGGGTACTGGTTAGTCGAGGTAATTGAGGTAATATGTATATGTAGGTAATGGTAAAGTGACTACACATAGATAATAAACAGTGAGTAGCAGCAGCGTAAAAAAGGGGGTCAATGCAAATAGTCCGGGTGGCCATTTGATTAACTGTTTAGCAGTTTAATGGCCTGGGCACAAAAGCTGTTAAGGAGCCTTTTGGTCCTAGACTTGGCACTCCGGTACCGCTTGCCATGCGGTAGTAGAGAGAACAGTCTATGACTGGGGTGGCTGGAGTCTCAATTTTTAGGGCCTTCCTCTGACACCGCCTGGTATAGAGGTCCTGGATGGCAGGAAGCTTTGCCCCAGTGATGTACTAAGCCGTACGCACTACCCTCTGCAGCGCCTTGCGTCAGATGCCAAGCAGTTGCCATACTAAGTGGTGATGCAACCAGTCAGGATGCTCTCGATGGTGCAGCTGTAGAAATTGAGGACCCATGCCAAATCTTTTCAGTCACTTTCTCCCTCCTCTCCTCTTCTGTCAAAGCGTGCACTTGCACACTTCCTGACATGGATTTTACATTGATGGACAGTCCCTCTAGTCAATGCTTACACGAATCCTATGCTTTAAAATCCTAGCGTGACGACACTAAATTCTTTCTCTGCTCTGGAACTGCCATCATTGATGTCACCACAAACGACGAGGGGCGTTGTACAAAACAGAGTCATCAGGGAATGGTTCATCTCCAACCGATCAGAGTGTCAAAGACAATGATACATTTTCAAACTGCCATCAGTTTCTGGTCCAATCAAACGGACCCGAATGTGTTCGTGTTTGGTGAAGGGTCGGGGAGGTAGTCAGATCCAGACTAATTGCGCAGAAGAAACTAACGTCTGTGGGAGTGGCCTAGCGTTTGTCCGAAGCGAGGAGTCTGGGTATCCAGGCAATTAAAATCTATGGTGGGGAGTGCACACTTCAAAGAAGGTGGAGACTCTGGGAGAATCTCAATTGCATACTCCTCGCATCCTCTCTCTCCTCGCCTCCTTCTCCAAACCTATTGGAGAAGGTCAGAAGGGAGAGCCTCTGACTTTCTCAACCAATGGGTTTTGAGGAGGAAACGAGGAGAGGACGCGAGGAGTATGCAATTGAGATTCTCCCTCTACCAGCCACTAGTGTCACCTTTGACCCCCAGACATCAAAGGGTGTGGCATGTCAACACTGTGATTTAACTGAACCAGACAGGTCCACGATCGGCGTGCTCACCTTGCAGCACCGCATCATATCCGTCAGACAGTGACACAGTAGAACCGGCCCAACTCAACACCTGTCTGTCCCAGTGTCTTGTTTACCTTGAGGAGACGGCAAGAAACGGCAGCCAAGATGCCTGAACGATAAGCAGAGAGCTAGCGGATGGGGTAGGAGGTGTGTCTGCGTGACGGTTTTGTGTGGGTGTCTGTGGGACAGGTGTGTGTGGGTGTCTACGGGACGGGTGTGTGTGGGTGTCTACGGGACGGGTGTGTGTGTGGGTCTGCGGGACAGGTGTGTGTGGGTGTCTGCAGGACAGGTGTGTGTGGGTGTCTGCAGGACAGGTGTGTGTGGGTGTCTGCGGGACGGGTGTGTGTGTGGGTCTGCGGGACAGGTGTGTGTGGGTGTCTGCAGGACAGGTGTGTGTGTGGGTCTGCGGGACAGGTGTGTGTGGGTGTCTGCAGGACAGGTGTGTGTGGGTCTGCGGGACAGGTGTGTGTGGGTGTCTGCAGGACAGGTGTGTGTGGGTGTCTGCAGGACAGGTGTGTGTGGGTGTCTGTGGGACGGGTGTGTGTGGGTGTCTGCAGGACAGGTGTGTGTGGGTGTCTGCAGGACAGATGTGTGTGTGGGTCTGCGGGACAGGTGTGTGTGGGTGTCTGCAGGACAGGTGTGTGTGGGTGTCTGCAGGACAGGTGTGTGTGTGGGTCTGCGGGACTTCAAAAGAACCGAACGGGGGCTAATGTATAAAAAAACAACTCCACAAAATATCTGAATGACAGACTGGGCACTGCCCCCCCCCCCCCCCCCCCCCTCCCTCTCTATTCTCTGGAATACAAGAATGCAGTCTGAATCCAGGTAGCTAATACATGGAGCATGAACAACAGAGACAGTCTCTGGCACGACTTCCAACGACTGCGTGTGTGTGGAGAGAGAAACTAATTGAACAATAAATAGCCTGTTACAATAGAAAGGTAGCAATAAAATAAGAGTTCATTCTGTTCTAAGCACTGTTCTAGCTGTTGATATCAACTCAGAGAGAAAACACAACCACATATCGGCAATGGAGATATTTTATATTCCTTTATTACTTCGTTTCATGTTTTTGAACTCTTGTAAAACTATTTGAAGTGCACACTGGATTCACAATGGGTTTGAATACATCACAATCCACTTTGAGCCTGGAATTTCATGTTAAAAAGGTAGGAGGAACAGTGTGTTGGGGCGTCCACTCTGTTCTGTATGTCCCTCTATGGTAGCCGTAGTCATCTGATCACAATCCTCATTTCTTACCTGGAGACAATAAAAACATAATATCAGAGGAAATAACAGTTGGATCTTATAAAAGTTTGAGACACACAAGTCTTAACAACCATGAATAATGTCCAAAGAAATGTGTTTTCCTTGATCAGCACTGCCACTGTAACATGTTGACTTTCAGTCAGAAAAACTACTAGACCTATAACCCTTTATACACTGTTAAGAAAGAAGCTTGCTAGGCCTATAACCCGTTATACACTGTTAAGAAAGAAGCTTGCTAGGCCTATAACCCATTATACACTGTTAAGAAAGAAGCTTGCTAGGCCTATAACCCGTTATACACTGTTAAGAAAGAAGCTTGCTAGGCCTATAACCCATTATACACTGTTAAGAAAGAAGCTTGCTAGGCCTATAACCCGTTATACACTGTTAAGAAAGAAGCTTGCTAGGCCTATTCTAACCTGTTATACACTGTTAAGAAAGAAGCTTGCTAGGCCTATTCTAACCTGTTATACACTGTTAAGAAAGAAGCTTGCTAGGCCTATTCTAACCTGTTATACACTGTTAAGAAAGAAGCTTGCTAGGCCTATTCTAACCTGTTATACACTGTTAAGAAAGAAGCTTGCTAGGCCTATTCTAACCTGTTATACACTGTTAAGAAAGAAGCTTGCTAGGCCTATTCTAACCTGTTATACACTGTTAAGAAAGAAGCTTGCTAGGCCTATTCTAACCCATTATACACTTACGAAAGAAGCTTGCTAGGCCTATAACCCGTTGTACACTGTTAAAAAAGAAGCTTGCTAGGCCTATTATAACCCGTTATACACTGTTAAGAAAGAAGCTAGCTAGGCCTATTATAACCCGTTATACACTGTTAAGAAGCTTGCTAGGCCTATTATAACCCGTTATACACTTAAGAAGCTTGCTAGGCCTATTATAACCCGTTATACACTGTTAAGAAAGAAGCTTGCTAGGCCTATTATAACCCATTATACACTGTTAAGAAAGAAGCTTGCTAGGCCTATTATAACCCATTATACACTGTTAAGAAAGAAGCTTGCTAGGCCTATTATAACCCATTATACACTGTTAAGAAAGAAGCTTGCTAAGCCTATTATAACCCATTATACACTGTTAAGAAAGAAGCTTGCTTGAATATCAAAGTGTTAACAGACTCTTCCAGACCTGGAATTCTGTTTAACTATTCAGACTCATCACCATCTTGAGACAAACCAGGATTGGAATTATATTGGCACAAACACACATTCGTCTCTTGACTTCTCCACACACACACACACACACACACACACACACACACCACTTCCAATAAGATATGTGAAACCACAGACCACTATGATGGAGAGGGATAGACCAGGAGTGTGTGTGTGTGTGTGTGTGTGTCCTGGTTTAGCTCAAGTTGGCGATGAGTCTGAAGAATAGACATGCAGACAGAATTCCAGGTCTGGAAGCATCTGGAAGAGTTCTGGACTGAAGTGGGAATCTGGTGTTGAATAAAGAACACAACAGAGTAATTGATATAATGACCTACAGACAACCAGTTAGATAGTCAGAGAGGAAGACAGGCAGACAGACAGGGAGACAACCAGTTAGACAGTCAGAGAGGGATACAGGCAGATAGACAGGGAGACAGACAGGCCACGTCTCACTGAAAGCTAAACAGTGTGTCCCCCTTTTCCCAGACCATCCACCCTTCATCCCTTTTCCCAGACCCATCATCCCTTTTCCCAGACCCATCCACCCTTCATCCCTTTTCCCAGACCCATCCACCCTTCATCCATTTCCCCAGACCATCCACATGGAGTCCACAATACCATCCTGTCTCCTCCCCTCCTCTCTCTCTTTTTTATTAGACTTTCTTCTTTGATAAAGAGGAGCAAGATGCCAGCCACAGGACCCACGCCACCAGAAAACACTACAACAACTAGCAACAGGACCCACGCCACCAGAAAACACTACAACAACTAGCCACAGCTCCCACGCCACCAGAAAACACTACAACAACTAGCAACAGGACCCACGCCACCAGAAAACACTACAACAACTAGCAACAGGACCCACGCCACCAGAAAACACTACAACAACTAGCAACAGGACCCACGCCACCAGAAAACACTACAACAACTAGCAACAGGTCCCACGCCACCAGAAAACACTACAACAACTAGCCACAGGTCCCACGCCACCAGAAAACACTACAACAACTAGCCACAGGTCCCACGCCACCAGAAAACACTACAACAACTAGCCACAGGACCCACGCCACCAGAAAACACTACAACAACTAGCCACAGGACCCACGCCACCAGAAAACACTACAACAACTAGCAACAGGACCCACGCCACCAGAAAACACTACAACAACTAGCCACAGCTCCCACGCCACCAGAAAACACTACAACAACTAGCCACAGGACCCACGCCACCAGAAAACACTACAACAACTAGCCACAGCTCCCACGCCACCAGAAAACACTACAACAACTAGCAACAGGACCCACGCCACCAGAAAACACTACAACAACTAGCCACAGGACCCACGCCACCAGAAAACACTACAACAACTAGCCACAGCTCCCACGCCACCAGAAAACACTACAACAACTAGCAACAGGACCCACGCCACCAGAAAACACTACAACAACTAGCCACAGGACCCACGCCACCAGAAAACACTACAACAACTAGCCACAGCTCCCACGCCACCAGAAAACACTACAACAACTAGCCACAGGACCCACGCCACCAGAAAACACTACAACAACTAGCCACAGGACCCACGCCACCAGAAAACACTACAACAACTAGCAACAGGACCCACGCCACCAGAAAACACTACAACAACTAGCCACAGCTCCCACGCCACCAGAAAACACTACAACAACTAGCGAGACCATCCTTCCCACAAACAAAACAGAAAAACACAACCAAAACAGCTGGAGCACCGCGACCACCAGCTCCACCACAACAGAGCAACCCCAGGCTCCGGAGCGCCAGACAACAGGGGCCCGTCGTGTTTCATGTGGCCCAGAATGGAGCACTCTGACTGGGGCTGCGTGTCAGCAGAGGTCCCCTGGGGGTGGAGGGGAAACCATCCTGAACTAATAAATGTGTGTGTGAGGGGTTGTGTGTGTACCGTTCCCCCAGAACAGCATCCTTATCTTTTGACTCATCTGATATTTCTTTTTCAACACTTCCTGTTGACTGTGGTTTTAAAGAGGGCCCTTCGGAGTGGAGTGTGCGTGTGTGTGTATGTAAATGTGTGTGTGAAGGAATGTGTTAAAAGCTGCAATCGATTAATGTTTGAAAACAGGGTGGGTGCCTTTTAGGGCTGCATGATTTGGACCAACATGTTGAATTGTGATTTTTGATTTGGGCCAGATATTGCGATTATGAATTGAGATTTTCAAACACTTGGTAATTCCACCAGATACGGTTAAAACAAGGTTCAGGGTAGAGAACATCACCTCTAAAATCAGATGATATGAATTCATACATAGTGTGCTAACTGAATACGAAACCACAATGTACAAATCTGTAGGCTCAATCATTATTAGAATTTAAATTATAGGTCAAAGTGCCTTAAAAACCTGTAGTCGTAGCCTAGCGACTGCACCGAGCCTAGCGACTGCAAGGAGCAGCTTGTGTACAACACAGTCTGGTCCAGTCATTCAACACGTCATGTTTCAACTTCTCCCTTATCTCTGTTCTACAGTGTTGGGATGGCGACTGTGGAGAAATAGGCTGCCTGTTTAACGTAGGTGGCTGGTTGTGGCCGAGGGGCTTGGCTGCTGTCAGGTGTTTGTTGTTGTTTTTCTTCATGCAATCGTCGTAAAGTAGGAGATATTCTTCTAATGATTTAATACACATGTCGTGTTGCCGCTTGTTGTCGCTACAACTCTGAGGCACTTTTTGGCACAACACATGCATTTGGTTGACATTGGTTTCCCTGTAGCCGAAATACTGCCACCCCGCTGAAGCCGCGCCGAAATACTGCCACCCCGCTGAAGCCGCGCCGAAATACTGCCACCCCGCTGAAGCCGCGCCGAAATACTGCCACCCCGCTGAAGCTGCGTCCTTCTTTGGCAACAAACCGTCGTTCTCGTTAGCACTAGCAGCACTCATGTTTCCGACACACTGAGGTTAAGCCCCAGAGTTTCTCCTACTGTACCGTCTTTGGTAAAGCCCCAGAGTTTCTCCTACTGTACCGTCTTTGGTAAAGCCCCAGAGTTTCTCCTACTGTACTGTCTTTGGTAAAGCCCCAGAGTTTCTCCTACTGTGCTGTCTTTGGTAAAGCCCCAGAGTTTCTCCTACTGTACCGTCTTTGGTAAAGCCCCAGAGTTTCTCCTACTGTACCATCTTTGGTAAAGCCCCAGAGTTTCTCCTACTGTACCATCTTTGGTAAAGCCCCAGAGTTTCTCCTACTGTGCCGTCTTTGGTAAAGCCCCAGAGTTTCTCCTACTGTACCGTCTTTGGTAAAGCCCCAGAGTTTCTCCTACTGTACCATCTTTGGTAAAGCCCCAGAGTTTCTCCTACTGTACCATCTTTGGTAAAGCCCCAGAGTTTCTCCTACTGTGCCGTCTTTGGTAAAGCCCCAGAGTTTCTCCTACTGTACCATCTTTGGTAAAGACCCAGAGTTTCTCCTACTGTACCATCTTTGGTAAAGCCCCAGAGTTTATCCTACTGTACCATCTTTGGTAAAGCCCTCCCTCTCCTCACCAGCATCTAACTGAGCGCTTTAAGCAGGGGACCCTTGTGATTGGCCAGCATGTGTATGCCATGCAGAGAGTGAGAGAGCCCGCTTGTGATTGGTCAGCATCTTCTGTGCCGAGTGAATGAATGGAGTCCAGTGCATCTCATTAGAGAAGATAGTGTGGTCTAGTTGTATTAATGAAGGGTCAAATAAAGGAGAACATCACAGCCTCTTGCAACATTATATATCACGTCCATATCGCACGTTGGATGTGAATAATCACGTCGCCCACCAGCGTGGTAACCCTCCATGTCAGTGTAAACAGGGTCAGCATGCTGAAGAGGGAAACTACAACGTCTCAGAACATAGACTGAACAGATGAACTAGGAATTGCCAATCCATTAATTTTAGGATTAACTCTCCCTTTTTGACAGTACATGGCCCCGTCAAATGATGCGGTGAAGTTGTCCTGTCCTCTTAGCAGAAAAACACCCCCAAAGCATAATGTTTCCACCTCCATGTTTGACAGTGGAGATGGTGTTCTTGGGGTCATAGGCAGCATTCCTCCTCCTCCAAACACAGCGAGTTGAGTTGATGCCAAAGAGCTCCATTTTGGTCTCATCTGACCACAACACTTTCACCCAGTTGTCCTCTGAATCATTCAGATGTTCATTGGCAGACTTCAGACGGGCATGTATATGTGCTTTCTTGAGCAGGGGGACCTTGCGGGCGCTGCAGGATTTCAGTCCTTCACGGCGTAGTGTGTTACCAATTGTTTTCTTGGTGACTATGGTCCCAGCTGCCTTGAGATCATTGACAAGATCCTCCCGTGTAGTTCTGGGCTGATTCCTCACCGTTCTCATGATCATTGCAACTCCACGAGGGGAGATCTTGCATGGAGTCCCAGGCCGAGGGAGATTGACAGTTCTTTTGTGTTTCTTCCATTTGCAAATAATCGCACCAAATGTCACCTTCTCACCAAGCTGCTTGGCGATGGTCTTGTAGCCCATTCCAGCCTTGTGTAGGTCTACAATCTTGTCCCTGACATCCTTGGAGAGCTGTTTGGTCTTGGCAATGGTGGAGAGTTTGGAATCTGATTGATTGATTGCTTCTGTGGACAGGTGTCTTTTTTACAGGTAACAAGCTGGGGTTAGGAGCACTCCCTTTAAGAGTGTGCTCCTAATCTCAGCTCGTTACCTGTATAAAAGACACCTGGGAGCCAGAAATCTTTCTGATTGAGAGGGGGTCAAATACTTATTTCCCTCATTAAAATGCAAATCAATATATAACATTTTTGACATGCGTTTTTGTGGATATTTTTGTTGTTATTCTGTCTCTCACTGTTCAAATAAACCTACCATTAAAATTATAGACTGATCCTTTCTTTATCAGTGGACAAACGTACAAAATCAGCAGGGGATCAAATACTCCCCCCCCACTGTAATTGTCCTATTTCACACTTGTGGTGTGTAGTAGTGGTGTGTAGTAGTGGTGTGTAGTGGTTAATGTGTTTGTAGCATATCCTAACTCCCCCTGAGACATCCACAGAGTAAGCGGGGGTTAAGTGCCTTGCTCAGGGGCACAACGGCAGATTTTTCACCATGTCGGCTCCAGGATTATGAACCAGCGACCTTTAGGCTACTGGCCCAACGCTCTGACCTCGAGGCTTCCTGCCGTCCTGGTGACACTCTTTAACAATGACGGAGAATTGCTGATGCTACCTTTATCAGTTAGGTAATAGGAGGTCATTTTAGAGTGACCTACCCCTTTAACCCTTCAACAGGTCTGATTGGTAGTGTACCTGGCAGTTTCAGCCACTTGGGGACCTTGCCGGTGTCCGTCCTGACTGGTTTGGGGGCCTGGCTGTGTGTGTTAGGCTCCTCCTCCTCCTCCATCTCCCTGGTCCCCGCGGGGGGGTCTGGAAGGGGCTCCTCTGTTACCATGGAAGAGAAGGAGGAGGAGGGGGGCGAAGACCTGGGCATACAGCTGAGAGAGGGGGGAGAGAGAGGGTGAGGAATGAAGGGAGAGAGAAAGGGATGGAGGGGAGGAAAGAGCATTCAGTCCACAGGATTTCATCAGATGTGTATTCTGAACACACACACACTTCCTGTACTTTACATTCTCAAAACCAATCCATCTCTAGACCCCCAACTCATGGAAAGACATTTCTGGACTCTCCAGATGGGGCAGCGGACGTGTTTGGGAAGTGGAGTGTGTGTGTCCCCCCCCCCCCCCACCCCCTCCAGGGGGTTCAGGCTCTTTCATGTGGCCAGGACTAGTGACCTCAGAGGTTAGGAAAGGTCATGACACCACTATCGCATGACTTCCTGTCCAGGGGATGGAACAAACACATCCTCTCCTGACAGAACAACATTTCACCTTTGACCCGGGTGCCACATTATCAATAACTTAAACGTCCCTCTCTCTCTCTCTCTCTCTCTCTCGCTCCCTCCACTATGTCACTGTCTCTCTTACCCCCCTTTCCCACTCCCCCTCTCTCTCTCTCGCTCCCTCCACTATGTCAATGTCTCTCTTACCCCCCTTTCCCACTCCCTCTCTCTCTCTCTCGCCCTCCCTCACAGAAGTAGAAGGTGCCCTGGCATCCCCTTTGAAGCTAATAGTGGAATTAGGGACAGGAGGAGGAGAGAGAGGTGTGGATGGATGAAAGGGGGAGATGGGTTAATGAGGTGTGTGTGTTTGGGGAAATGGCTCTATCTTTAGAGGAAGGGGGAGGTGGGGTTTGGTGTTCGTGCGTTTGGCCGGAACCCTTCAAAGGGATTCCGATGATGACAGCGCTGTGACAGGAAAATAGAGCCGTCGCCCGGGGTTACACAGCTGAGCCGTGTTGCCAAGACGATGGGGCAGTTCCACCAACAGGCTTTTCTGGTCCTCTCCTTCTCACACACAAATCAAATGTTGTTGTTTGGTTGTTAAATGTCAATAGTAGACTGACCCAGCAATAGCCTCGTCTGCTTGTAGGGCCGAGACACTGGACTCCAGGAGATGTCTCTCTAGGTAACTCTCTGTGGAGAGGGACCACATCAGAACCACCACCAGAACCATCTCATCCAAGTCAACATGTTTAAATCAAACCCAGGTAACGGGAGACGGACCTGTCTTGACGTCAGAGCCAAAGTAGACCAGGGCAGCAGGGAACAGGTCAGCCTGGAGAGAGAGGAAGAGAGACGCTAGTTTCAATCTACTTCTAACACTCAAACAGCTTCTTCGCCGTCACCAAACATGGTGGCGCACAGTTCAGTTTGAAGTCAACCACTAACTGAAGGCTCATCAAGCGGTTGGGAAAACACCTTCACCACGAGAGCCAAACAACAACCCCTGAATGCCAACCCCTTAAAGTGAAAGGTTTAAATGGTGCTGATGGTTGTAATGGCTGACAGACTGGTGATTACAGGGTGAAAACAGACAGAGGTAAGTTATTATTCTGACTCTGTTTACCTGAGAGAGGTAGACATCTCTAGTGCTGTCTGTTGAGGATAGACACAGCCCCAAAACCTTCTCTCCCTCCCGTCCTTCCCCCTTTGTCCTCTCTACCCCTCCCTGTCCCAATCCTCCCCCTGCCCTCTCTAGCCATCTCCCCTTCATCCTCCCCGTCCTCTCTCGCCTCCTCCTCCATCTGTCCTCTCTCTCTACCCACCTCTGTCCTCTCTCTCTACCCACCTCTGTCCTCTCTCTCTACCCACCTCTGTCCTCTCTCTCTACCCACCTCTGTCCTCTCTCTCTACCCACCTCTGTCCTCTCTCTCTACCCACCTCTGTCCTCTCTCTCTACCCACCTCTGTCCTCTCTCTCTACCCACCTCTGTCCTCTCTCTCTACCCACCTCTGTCCTCTCTCTCTACCCACCTCTGTCCTCTCTCTCTACCCACCTCTGTCCTCTCTCTCTACCCACCTCTGTCCTCTCTCTCTACCCACCTCTGTCCTCTCTCTCTACCCACCTCTGTCCTCTCTCTCTACCCACCTCTGTCCTCTCTCTCTACCCACCTCTGTCCTCTCTCTCTACCCACCTCTGTCCTCTCTCTCTACCCACCTCTGTCCTCTCTCTCTACCCACCTCTGTCCTCTCTCTCTACCCACCTCTGTCCTCTCTCTCTACCCACCTCTGTCCTCTCTCTCTACCCCTTTCACCCCCGTCCTCTCTCTACCCCTTTCACCCCTGTCCTCCCCCTCTGTCCTCTCTCTACCCCTCTCTAACCCTCTCTACCGCTCTGTCTAACCCTCTCCCCCCTCTCTCTACCCCTCTGTCTACCTCTACCCACCCCTCTCCCCTCTCCCCAACCCTCTGTCTACCCCGCTCCCCTCTCCCCAACCCTCTGTCTAACCCTCTCCCCCTCGCTCTCTACATCCCTCTCTACCCCTCTGTCTACCTCTCTACCCCTACCCCTCTGTCTACCTCTCTACCCCTACCCCTCTGTCTACCTCTCTATCCCTCTGTCTAACCCTCTCCCCCTCCCCTCTTTCTACCCCTCTCTCTACCACTCTCCCCTCTCTCTAACCCTCCCTACCCTTCTGTCTAACCCTCTCCCCCCTCTCTCTACCTACCCACCCTCTCCCCTCTCTCCTGTCTACCCCTCTCCCTCCTCCTCCCCCCTCCCTCTCTAGTCCCTCTGGTTTCTATTATGGACAGAGCTGTTAATGACTATTATTAGAGACTCCGAACAAGAAACAATGTGTAGCAATGGGATAACAGACATTCCACCAGTCTCTCCCTGGACACAACATGCTCCCTTTGGCACTGGACGGCTCAATAGGCAGGGGAGGGATGTTGGGATGGGAAATATTCCTTCTGTGACATGACACAAAGTGATTGAAGATTCTCTGTGTGTGTGTGTGTGTGTGTGTATGTGTGTGTGAGAGAGATGGCTCCAGAATCTCTCTCCAGACTGGTGTGTACTTCTAAGGGTGTAATCGTGGGGATCTCCACACTCCCTGTGAATCTAACCCTTACAACCTCACACATCAGACACTGCCCCCCCATCTCTCCCTTTCCCTCTCCATCTTCCTCCCTCTCTCTCTCTCCTCACCCCAGACAGTGGTGAAGGTCAGTAGGGCAGAGAATGGACACAGGGAGAGAGGAGGACAGGAGAGAAAAGAGCAACAGAGAGAGAGAGAGAGAGAGAGAGAGAGAGACATTTATTTTTGTAAAGCACATGAGAATGTGTTGTGTTATTATTGTGTATGGTTATGTGATGTCTCCATGCTGTTTCAAACCCACTACAACCCTAATTAATACTTTACACTGATTGGAGCAACAATAAATACAGTTTACCAGTCCAATTTCATTCTGTTCTTTAGAGATATGGAGAGTGTTACCTGTAGGGGGGGGGGTATGTGACAGGAACCTTACCTGGAAGAGGGTGGCTGTTGGGTCCTCCAGAATGGTTTTAGGAGGAGCGATGACTGGAAGAGAGGAAATGATATTTTTATATCCAAAATGAGAGAGAGGAGAGATTCTCCTCTCCCCCTCTCCCCTGAGGACCTGAGCTCTAGGGCCATGCCTCAGGACTCCTGTCTGTCCCCGTCCCTCCCCCTTCTCCCTAAGGACCTGAGCTCTAGGGCCATGCCTCAGGACTCCTGGCTGTCCCCGTCCCTCCCCCTGAGGACCTGAGCTCTAGGGCCATGCCTCAGGACTCCTGGCTGTCCCCGTCCCCAGTCATGCTGCCAATCCAGGTTCTGTTGTTCTGCCTGCAGAGCACAGACATGCTACCTCGTCTTGGACCTGCTGTTTCCACCCTCCCTGTCTCTTCCAGTCACTGTGCTTCTACATCTACATTGCTTGCTGATGTAAAAAGGGCTTTATAAATATACTGAACAAAAATATAAAACATGTAAAGTGTTGGTCCCATGTTTCATGAGCTGAAATAACATTTCCCAGAAATGTTCCATACGCGCAAAAAGCCTATTTCTCTAAATTGTTTTGCAATAATGTGTTTACGTCCCTGTTAGTGAGCATTTCTCCTCTGCAAAGATGATCCATCCACCTGACAGGTGAGGCATATCAAGAAGCTGATTAAACAGCATGATCACTACACATAAAAGGCCACTCTAAATTGTGCAGGTCTGTCACACAACACAACGCCACAGAAGTCTCAAGTCGAGGGAATGTGCAATTGACATGCTGACTGAAATCAACAGATTAGGGCCTAAAACGTATTTCAACTGACTGATTTCCTTATATGAACTGTAACTCATTAGAATCGTTTAAATTGTTACATACAACTTTTATATTTGTGTTCAGTATAAAGTTGAAGGAGAGAGATGGAGCGCGAGAGAGAGAGACGGAGCGAGAGAGAGACAGAGCGAGAGAGCGGCAGAGCGAGAGAGAGAGAGAAAGAGACGGAGAGAGAGCGGCAGAGCGAGAGAGAGACGGAGAGAGAGAGACGGAGAGAGAGAGAGAGAGAGAGAGAGAGAGAGAGAGAGACAGAGAGACGGAGCGAGAGAGAGACGGAGCGAGAGAGAGACGGAGCGAGAGAGAGACGGAGCGAGAGAGAGAGACGGAGCGAGAGAGAGACGGAGCGAGAGAGAGACGGAGCGAGAGAGAGAGACGGAGCGAGAGAGAGAGAGACGGAGCGAGAGAGAGAGAGACGGAGCGAGAGAGAGAGACGGAGCGAGAGAGAGAGACGGAGCGAGAGAGAGAGACGGAGCGAGAGAGAGAGACGGAGCGAGAGAGAGAGACGGAGAGAGAGAGAGAGAGAGAGACGGAGAGAGAGAGAGAGAGAGAGACGGAGAGAGAGAGAGAGAGAGAGAGACAGAGCGAGAGAGAGAGAGACGGAGCGAGAGAGAGAGAGACGGAGCGAGAGAGAGAGAGACGGAGCGAGAGAGAGAGACGGAGCGAGAGAGAGAGACGGAGAGAGAGAGAGAGAGAGACGGAGAGAGAGAGAGAGAGAGAGAGACGGAGAGAGTAACGATACTCACACAGGTAGAAGGGTAGTTGGGGGTCCTGCAGGTGGCTCTTCACAAAGTGCCTCAGAGCAGCAACTGGACGGACAGTTGAAAACCACCTGGTTATTCCATCACATCTCTATGGTTCCAGTTTGATTCTAATGTCAGATAGATATCAACTACCTGTCTCTAGAATCAACACATAGTTACTAATAAAAGGAGAGGGAGAGAGATTGAGGGATAGAGAAGGAGGGAGAGAGGAAGAGAGATTGAAGGATAGAGGGAGAGAGAGAGAGAAAGAGCTCTACCTGTCTCTAGAGGTCTGAAGAATCCCTGTAGAACACGTCTGTCAGGGAACTGGACCCTCAGAACTACCTGGACACACACACACACACTATTATATTGCGAATGTTACTGTAGTAACAGATTTAGGACCACTATTGGCATCCACCTCCAGGTTAGTGGTTCCATGTAAATGTAGGAGAAATTCAAGGGTATCTGACACACACACACACACACACACACACACACACGGGCGAACACACATCCACCCACACAACTCACTCGGGGGTATCTGTCCATCTTATCCTTCATCTGAGATTCTCTCAGAGCTTTAGTCATCAGAGGAGCCTCCTCTAGTACCCTCCTAAAGGGAGAGAGAGAGGAGAGAGAAAGAGAGAGAGATGATTTACAGTTGACTTTTTGATTTGTGTGTGTGTGTGTGTGTGTGTGTGTGTGTGTGTGTGTGTGTGTGTGTGTGTGTGTGTGTGTGTGTGTGTGTGTGAGTGATCACTGTGGTAATGTAATCCTAGCCTTGATAATCTGTCTAGTGCGGTGTCACACAGAGATTGGGAAGGCAGACATCTCTTTTGAAGACGACATCGTAAAGAACCAATCAGGCGCACGCACAAACCACACAGCAACGTTTCCCAGCATTCCCCACAGTCTATCTCCAAAGCGTCTAATTAAGTCATTGGCATACTGTAATTTGAGTATATATATAAACCCATATAGAAATTCCCTAAATGACTGCTTTCAGACCTTAACCATTAGAAGGTAAAAACTGACCCCAGATCTGCTCTTCTTGCTTTTGTTTACACATGACTTTGGGTTATCCTAACTAACTAAATCCAGGATGTCAAAACTGACCCCAGATCTGCTCTTCTTACTTTTGTTTACACATGACTTTGGGTTATCCTAACTAACTAAATCCAGGATGTCAAAACAGATCCCAGATTTGCTCATGACAGGTAGCCAAGTAGTTAAGAGCATTGGGCCAGTAACCGAAAGGTCGCTGGTTTGAATCCCCAAACAGCCTAGATAAGAACATCTGTCAATGTGCCTTTGAGCAAAGCACTTAACCCTCGTCGCTCCTGTAAGTCTCTCTGGATCAGAGCGTCTGGTAAATGACTCACTAACTGTAAGTCTCTCTGGATCAGTGTCTGCTAAATGACTCACTAACTGTAAGTCTCTCTGGATCAGAGCGTCTGGTAAATGACTCACTAACTGTAAGTCTCTCTGGATCAGTGTCTGCTAAATGACTCCCTACTGTAAGTCACTCTGGATCAGAGCGTCTGCTAAATGACTCACTAACTGCAAGTGGTTCTGGATCAGAGCGTCTGCTAATTGACTCCCTACTGTAAATGACTCTGGATCAGAGCGTCTGCTAAATGACTCACTAACTGTAAGTGACTCTGGATCAGAGCGTCTGCTAATTGACTCACTGTAAGTGACTCTGGATCAGAGCGTCTGCTAATTGACTCACTGTAAGTGACTCTGGATCAGAGCGTCTGCTAATTGACTCACTGTAAGTGACTCTGGATCAGAGCGTCTGCTAATTGACTCCCTACTGTAAATGTAAATGACATTTGGCTGTTTTAATAGAGAGATCTCATTTCAGTCTCTCCATTTCTCCTGGTTCAATCTCACTGTCGCTTTCTCGCTCCCTCTATCCATATCAAAACCCAAGCAACTTTCTCTCCATCTCTCCTCCCCCTCCTTCTCTCCTCCCCATCTCTCCTCCCCACTCCTTCTCTCCTCCCCATCTCTCCTCCCCATCTTACCCAGTGTCACCTCTCACTTTTCATTTCCTCTCTCTTTCTTCCTCCATCTCTCCTCCCTTTCTCTCACCTTCCATGTTTGAACACTCCTATCTCTCCCCCATCTCTCCTTCCCTCTCTCTGTCTCTCCCCCACCTCTCCCCCACCTCTCCTTCAGTCTCTCCCCCAGTCTCTCCCTCAGTCTCACCTTCCATGTTTGAACACTCCTATCTCTCCCCCATCTCTCCTTCCCTCTCTCTGTCTCTCCCCCACCACTCCCCCACCTCTCCTTCAGTCTCTCCCCGAGTCTCTCCCCCAGTCTCTCCCCCAGTCTCTCCCCCAGTCTCTCCCCCAGTCTCTCCCTCAGTCTCTCCCCCACCTCTCCCTCAGTCTCTCCCCCACCTCTCCCTCAGTCTCTCCCCCACCTCTCCCTCAGGCTCTCCCTCAGTCTCTCCCCCACCCTCTCCCCCACCTGTCCCCCACCCTCTCCCCCACCTGTCCCTCAGTCTCTCCCCCACCTCTCCCTCAGTCTCTCCCCCACCTCTCCCTCAGTCTCTCCCCCACCTCTCCCTCAGTCTCTCCCCCACCTCTCCCTCAGTCTCTCCCCCACCTCTCCCTCAGGCTCTCCCCCACCCTCTCCCCCACCTGTCCCTCAGTCTCTCCCCCACCTCTCCCTCAGTCTCTCCCTCAGTCTCTCCCCCAGTCTCTCCCCCACCTCTCCCTCACCTCTCCCTCAGTCTCTCCCCCACCCTCTCCCCCACCTGTCCCTCAGTCTCTCCCCCACCTGTCCCTCAGTCTCTCCCCCACCTCTCCTTCAGTCTCTCCCTCAGTCTCTCCCCCAGTCTCTCCCTCAGTCTCTCCCTCACCTGTCCCTCAGTCTCTCCCCCACCTGTCCCTCAGTCTCTCCCCCACCTGCCCCTCAGTCTCTCCCCCACCTCTCCCTCAGTCTCTCCCCCACCTCTCCCTCAGTCTCTCCCCCACCCTCTCCCCCACCTGTCCCTCAGTCTCTCCCCCACCTGTCCCTCAGTCTCTCCCCCACCTCTCCCCCACTCTCTCCCCCACCTCTCCCTCAGTCTCTCCCCCACCTCTCCTTCAGTCTCTCCCCCACCTCTCCTTCAGTCTCTCCCCCACCTCTCCCTCCCCCACCTCTCCCTCCCCTCTTCCTCTCAGTCTCTCCTTCCCAAATGAGTCCCACCTCTCACTCTTCAGCTGAGCGAAGCGTTTGCGGATGTCGTCCACAGTCACCTCAAAGAACTCGTCTGGCAAGTCCTGTTGGTTGCCGCAGCGACGCTCCCCAGAGTCCATGTGGTAGATCAGGGGTTCCCTGTCCACCGGCTGTAGAGAGGAGAGAGAGAGAGGTGAGGCACCTCAACGGCTGCAGACATGACAACAGTAGAAATGTGTCTGTCTGACTATGTTTCTATATTAACAATAGGGGAGACCCTCAACAGGTCTGAGTAAAAGACTGGGATTTCTCCATGGAAGTGTTTCATTCAATTCATGACATGGTTTGTTCAGCCCATCAGAACAACATCAACCCCATCAACATTACCTGCAGAACCTCCTCTACCACGGCCCAGTCATCCTGTTTGGCACTGGCTTGGCGCTGAGAGATAGAAACAGAACATCTAGAACATACCATCTATCATTCATGTATCTATTCACATTTACTCTTATCAACAGAGTAGATTGAGAAGACGTTGGGTTGGACCTACAGGTCTCACCTTGGTGTTGCTGGGTTTAGATTTCTTGGCTTTGGGCGGCCCGCCAACCATTGATGGTAGTGATGATGATGATGCTCCTACACCGCTTGCCCCCGGCCCCCCCAGCCTCCGACCCCCTCCAGAGAAAGGGATAAAGGGAGCGGAGGGAGGAGAGGAAGAGGAGGAGGAAGGATGGACGGAGCACTGACCAGATGGTCCTGCCCTCTCTCCATCCCCCTCTTCCTCCCTCTTCACTCCCCCGAAGGGACTGCTTTTAGGCCGCACCACAATTTGGGAGTTTGGAACCACTTCCGCTTCCTGTTTGCATGGAAGTGTGCTGCCAGCGGCTGAGGGGACGGGGACATCCGCAGTCTCAACCGGCCTATCAGGGCTCTCCTTTTTGATTGACGGCAGCGCTGCACGTTCTGGTTGTGAGGGAGGCAGTCCGACGGCTGGTAAAGGGCGGGGCTTGGTTTCCTTGGCGACGGGATCTGTCGCCGTGGAAGCCGCCTCCATGCCATCATCGTCTCCGTTGCCTGGTGATTTGGTCTTCTTCAGTAAAAACCTGTAGAACGGCAGAGAGGAAGGACATCTACATACTCATCACCACCCTTCCGTTCCCAATCAGTGGCAGTGCATCAGTAACAGCTGGTAGCTGTAATGTTGAGGATATGTTGAGGATATGTTGTGGAGGAACCAACCTGACTATGGCACTTCCTCCTGTGAGTCCCAGAGACTTCAGACTGGCCTTCTTTAGAGCTGCTTCACCACTCACCTAAACACACCCCCCGTCAGTGTCCTCATCACACTCTGATCAACACACCCCCCCCGTCAGTGTCCTCATCACACTCTGATCAACACCCCCCCGTCAGTGTCCTCATCACACTCTGATCAACACCCCCCCGTCAGTGTCCTCATCACACTCTGATCAACACCCCCCCGTCAGTGTCCTCATCACACTCTGATCAACACACCCCCCCCGTCAGTGTCCTCATCACACTCTGATCAACACCCCCCCCCGTCAGTGTCCTCATCACACTCTGATCAACACCCCCCCGTCAGTGTCCTCATCACACTCTGATCAACACCCCCCCGTCAGTGTCCTCATCACACTCTGATCAACACCCCCCCGTCAGTGTCCTCATCACACTCTGATCAACACACCCCCCCCGTCAGTGTCCTCATCACACTCTGATCAACACCCCCCCCCCGTCAGTGTCCTCATCACACTCTGATCAACACCCCCCCCCCGTCAGTGTCCTCATCACACTCTGATCAACACCCCCCCGTCAGTGTCCTCATCACACTCTGATCAACACCCCCCCGTCAGTGTCCTCATCACACTCTGATCAACACCCCCCCGTCAGTGTCCTCATCACACTCTGATCAACACCCCCCCGTCAGTGTCCTCATCACACTCTGATCAACACCCCCCCGTCAGTGTCCTCATCACACTCTGATCAACACCCCCCCCGTCAGTGTCCTCATCACACTCTGATCAACACCCCCCCGTCAGTGTCCTCATCACACTCTGATCAACACCCCCCCGTCAGTGTCCTCATCACACTCTGATCAACACCCCCCCGTCAGTGTCCTCATCACACTCTGATCAACACCCCCCCCCGTCAGTGTCCTCATCACACTCTGATCAACACCCCCCCCGTCAGTGTCCTCATCACACTCTGATCAACACCCCCCCCCGTCAGTGTCCTCATCACACTCTGATCAACACCCCCCCCGTCAGTGTCCTCATCACACTCTGATCAACACACCCCCCCCGTCAGTGTCCTCATCACACTCTGATCAACACACCCCCCCCCGTCAGTGTCCTCATCACACTCTGATCAACACACCCCCCCCGTCAGTGTCCTCATCCCACTCTGATCAACACCCCCCCGTCAGTGTCCTCATCACACTCTGATCAACACCCCCCCCGTCAGTGTCCTCATCACACTCTGATCAACACCCCCCCGTCAGTGTCCTCATCACACTCTGATCAACACCCCCCCCGTCAGTGTCCTCATCACACTCTGATCAACACACACCCCCCCCTGTCAGTGTCCTCATCACACTCTGATCAACACACACTCCCCCTGTCAGTGTCCTCATCACACTCTGATCAACACACACTCCCCCTGTCAGTGTCCTCATCACACTCTGATCAACACACACAGGCAGACAGAGAGAAGGAGATACCATACCTCATCTCTCATGTAAACACAGACAGGAGTGGAACCTGATTCAGACAACTCAGACGCTCTGTAGAGAAGAGAGAGAGAGGATGAGAGAGAAAAGAGGGATTCTGTGATTCAAAACAAACACACACACACCTGGGTGGTCTCACCTGTCTGGTGTGAAGTAGTAAATGAGTCTACGTGTGAGCAGCGGGGTGTGTGTGTCACAGATGTGTGTATCGTAAATGTGTTTGTCTACATAAAAACCACTGAACCGTAAATGTATTATTGCAGGTCGTCTCATAAACACATTCACTTTTCCCTAGCTTGTTTTTCCCCCAGATTCCCGGGCCGACCGGAGCTCACATTCATTCTGGAAGCTTCCGTGGCAAAGATTTAGTGATGATGTCATCACAGAGAAGACGAAAGGGGTGACGGACAGACAGCTGGTCTCAAAGAGAGTAGGGCACTATAAAATGTTATTTTTTCCCCCTAATTCCGTTGACTTTTTTTCCCTAAATTCTGTTTTCTCTGTGTTCCTTTTCCAGGTTTCCGATTTAAAAAACAACCACATTGGATGTTCAGTCCACAACAATTCTTAAACCACATCAGAAGACCACTTTTAAGGTCTGGGAAAAATAGAAGAAATGGAGATTTTTGGGTGTAGTTACCCTTTAATGCCAGTGAGCACCAGGAAGAGACCGTTGTCCACTACACGGCCATGCTGCTTGCCTATTGAGCAGCAAGAGGAACTGCCCCTCCCTACCTTTAGGCTGTGCTCAAACCCTACACCCCAACCCCAGCACTGCGTTCTGCCACCTCTGGTCTCTTCCAGTCCAAGCTCTTCTCTGTCCTCGCACCCCAATGGTGGAACCAGCTTCCCAGCTTTGACAGCAGAGTCTTACTTTAACTGTGATGTGGTTGTCCCACCTAGCTATCAGAAGATGAATATACTAACTAAGTCACTCTGGATAATTACTGAAATGTAAAATGTTTGGTTAGTGATGTTTCTGTAGTACTCATGGGATTGCAGAGTTTTGCTAAACAAACGGCCTCTGGATTGATGGTATAATGACATCATTCTGCCAGGTCGTCAGTCTACTTTCTAGTTAACATTTAAATGAGAAGGTTTTTGGGAAAGCCTTTCCTTCTCTATCAGAAGAAGGTTATCATTAGCATCATCGCTAACGGCCACACAAAATGTAGAGATACGCACGCACGCACGCACGCGCACACCCCCATCTCACACACCCCCACCCCACACACCCCCACACACACACACACCCATCCCACACACACACCCCCTCCCCACACACACACCCCCTCCCCACACACACACACCCCCACTCCACACACACCCCCACCCCACTCCACACACACCCCACACACACACCCCCATCCCACACCCCCACTCCACATACACACCACCACTCCACACACACACACCCCCACACACACCCCCCCACCCCACACACACACACACACCCCCATCACACACACACACACACACACCCCCACCACACACACTCACACACACCCCACACACCCCACCCCACACACACAGGGGCATTTCCGTACCGTTTCAGAAAGTTGCAGGAAAATAGGAATCACTGATATATTTTGTTCATGTCTTATGATAAACTTTCTCATAAGTTCAATACATTTAGTTGATTTCCTACTAAATTCAATAAAATTCTGTTTTAATGTCTGGATTCCATGATCCCTTCCCCAATGCTGATTTCAAAGATAGGAAGGGGCTAGGTAAGGCTTGGGATGAGGAAGGAAGGGGGGTATAGGGCCTGCCATGAGTAGGGCAAAGATTGAGCTCCTAAACTCAAGACAATATGGAGAGTAGAGAGGGTGGAGAGAGAGTAGAGAGGATGGAGAGAGAGGGTGGAGAGAGTAGAGAGGGTAGAGAGAGAGGGTGGAGAGGGTAGAAGAGAGGGTAGAAGAGAGAGGGTAGAAGAGAGAGGGTAGAGAGAGAGGCTAGGAGAGAGTAGAGAAGGGAGGAGGGTAGAGTAGAGACGGCTGCAGAGAGAGGGTAGAGACGGTGCAGAGAGAGGGTAGAGACGGTGCAGAGAGAGGGTAGAGACGGTGCAGAGAGAGGGTAGAGACGGTGCAGAGAGAGGGTAGAGACGGTGCAGAGAGAGGGTAGAGACGGTGCAGAGAGAGGGTAGAGACGGTGCAGAGAGAGGGTAGAGACGGTGCAGAGAGAGGGTAGAGACGGTGCAGAGAGAGGGTAGAGACGGTGCAGAGAGAGGGTAGAGACGGTGCAGAGAGAGGGTAGAGACGGTGCAGAGAGAGGGTAGAGACGGTGCAGAGAGAGGGTAGAGACGGTGCAGAGAGAGGGTAGAGACGGTGCAGAGAGAGGGTAGAGACGGTGCAGAGAGAGGGTAGAGACGGTGCAGAGAGAGGGTAGAGACGGTGCAGAGAGAGGGTAGAGACGGTGCAGAGAGAGGGTAGAGACGGTGCAGAGAGAGGGTAGAGACGGTGCAGAGAGAGGGTAGAGACGGTGGAGAGAGAGGGTAGAGAGCTTGGAGAGAGAGGGTAGAGAGCTTGGAGAGAGAGGGTAGAGAGCTTGGAGAGAGAGGGTAGAGAGCTTGGAGAGAGTAGAGGTTGGGGTGAGGAGAAAGAAAACAGGGGACAGAAGAAAGGAGAGGAGGAGAGCAGGAGGGGAAAGGAGGGCTTGTTGTAACTTGGCACACTCCTGGTTTGTTACTCTTTGATCACAGTGTTCAGCACTCACTCATAAAAATAACATAAACCTCTGGTCTTGGCAGGCAGGCAGGCGAGCCCACACACACACACACACACACACACACACACACACACACACACACACACACACACACACACACACACACACACACACACACACACACTGCACTTGGGCAATCAGTGACAACCTACCTACCTACCTACCTGGTCTGGGGAAAGTGTGTGAGCAGCTCCCATAGTGTCTGTCCACTGGAGAAAGAACCCTGGAGTCTGGTACCATCTTCCATCTGCAGGGCAATACGCACCTGAGGAACACACCCAGTAAACAACACACTGTTTTACAACACACACCCAGAATACAACACACTGTTTTACAACACACACCCAGTAATACAACACACTGTTTTACAACACACACCCAGTAATACAACACACTGTTTTACAACACACACCCAGAATACAACACACTGTTTTACAACACACACCCAGTAAACAACACACTGTTTTACAACCCACACCCAGAATACAACACACTGTTTTACAACCCACACCCAGAATACAACACACTGTTTTACAACACACACCCAGTAAACAACACACTGTTTTACAACACACACCCAGTAAACAACACACTGTTTTACAACACACACCCAGAATACACCACACTGTTTTACAACACACACCCAGAATACAACACACTGTTTTACAACACACACCCAGAATACAACACACTGTTTTACAACACACACCCAGTAAACAACACACTGTTTTACAACACACACCCAGTAAACAACACACTGTTTTACAACACACACCCAGAATACAACACACTGTTTTACAACACACACCCAGAATACAACACACTGTTTTACAACACACACCCAGAATACAACACACTGTTTTACAACACACACCCAGAATACAACACACTGTTTTACAACACACACCCAGTAAACAACACACTGTTTTACAACACACACCCAGAATACAACACACTGTTTTACAACACACACCCAGAATACAACACACTGTTTTACAACACACACCCAGTAATACAACACACTGTTTTACAACACACACCCAGAATACAACACACTGTTTTACAACACACACCCAGAATACAACACACTGTTTTACAACACACACCCAGTAAACAACACACTGTTTTACAACACACACCCAGAATACAACACACTGTTTTACAACACACACCCAGAATACAACACACTGTTTTACAACACACACCCAGAATACAACACACTGTTTTACAACACACACCCAGTAATACAACACACTGTTTTACAACACACACCCAGTAATACAACACACTGTTTTACAACACACACCCAGAATACAACACACTGTTTTACAACACACACCCAGAATACAACACACTGTTTTACAACACACACCCAGAATACAACACACTGTTTTACAACACACACCCAGAATACAACACACTGTTTTACAACACACACCCAGAATACAACACACTGTTTTACAACACACACCCAGAATACAACACACTGTTTTACAACACACACCCAGTAATACAACACACTGTTTTACAACACACACCCAGAATACAACACACTGTTTTACAACACACACCCAGAATACAACACACTGTTTTACAACACACACCCAGAATACAACACACTGTTTTACAACACACACCCAGAATACAACACACTGTTTTACAACACACACCCAGAATACAACACACTGTTTTACAACACACACCCAGAATACAACACACTGTTTTACAACACACACCCAGAATACAACACACTGTTTTACAACACACACCCAGAATACAACACACTGTTTTACAACACACACCCAGAATACAACACACTGTTTTACAACACACAGAGACAGAACATACCGTTATAGAACACAGACCTCACACACGACTCATCTACAAAACACACACCGCATCTAGAGAACACACCAACACATACCGTGAGCCGTGGTAGCCTATGTGGTGTGTGTGTTCCATAGATGTGGTGTGTGTTCGTTCCATAGATGTGGTGTGTGTTCGTTCCATAGATGTGGTGTGTGTTGTTCGTTCCATAGATGTGGTGTGTGTTCGTTCCATAGATGTGGTGTGTGTTCGTTCCATAGATGTGGTGTGTGTTCGTTCCATAGATGTGGTGTGTGTTCGTTCCATAGATGTGGTGTGTGTTCGTTCCATAGATGTGGTGTGTTCGTTCCATAGATGTGGTGTGTTTGTTCGTTCCATAGATGTGGTGTGTTTGTTCGTTCCATAGATGTGGTGTGTTCGTTCCATAGATGTGGTGTGTGTTCGTTCGTTCCATAGATGTGAGTGTTCGTTCGTTCCATAGATGTGAGTGTTCGTTCGTTCCATAGATGTGAGTGTTCGTTCGTTCCATAGATGTGAGTGTTCGTTCGTTCCATAGATGTGGTGTGTTTGTTCGTTCCATAGATGTGGTGTGTGTGTTCGTTCCATAGATGTGGTGTGTGTTCGTTCGTTCCATAGATGTGGTGTGTGTTCGTTCGTTCCATAGATGTGGTGTGTGTTCGTTCGTTCCATAGATGTGGTGTGTGTTCGTTCCATAGATGTGGTGTGTGTTCGTTCCATAGATGTGGTGTGTGTTCGTTCCATAGATGTGGTGTGTTCGTTCCATAGATGTGGTGTGTTTGTTCGTTCCATAGATGTGGTGTGTTTGTTCGTTCCATAGATGTGGTGTGTTCGTTCCATAGATGTGGTGTGTTCGTTCCATAGATGTGGTGTGTTCGTTCCATAGATGTGGTGTGTGTTCGTTCGTTCCATAGATGTGAGTGTTCGTTCGTTCCATAGATGTGAGTGTTCGTTCGTTCCATAGATGTGAGTGTTCGTTCGTTCCATAGATGTGGTGTGTGTTCGTTCCATAGATGTGGTGTGTTTGTTCGTTCCATAGATGTGGTGTGTTTGTTCGTTCCATAGATGTGGTGTGTTCGTTCGTTCCATAGATGTGGTGTGTTTGTTCGTTCCATAGATGTGGTGTGTTCGTTCGTTCCATAGATGTGGTGTGTTCGTTCGTTCCATAGATGTGATGTGTTCGTTCGTTCCATAGATGTGGTGTGTTCGTTCGTTCCATAGATGTGGTGTGTGTTCGTTCGTTCCATAGATGTGATGTGTTCGTTCGTTCCATAGATGTGGTGTGTGTTCGTTCCATAGATGTGGTGTGTGTTCGTTCGTTCCATAGATGTGGTGTGTGTTCGTTCGTTCCATAGATGTGGTGTGTGTTCGTTCGTTCCATAGATGTGGTGTGTTCGTTCGTTCCATAGATGTGGTGTGTTCGTTCGTTCCATAGATGTGGTGTGTGTTCGTTCCATAGATGTGGTGTGTTCGTTCGTTCCATAGATGTGGTGTGTTCGTTCGTTCCCATAGATGTGGTGTGTCGTTCGTTCCATAGATGTGGTGTGTTCGTTCGTTCCATAGATGTGGTGTGTTCGTTCGTTCCATAGATGTGGTGTGTTCGTTCGTTCCATAGATGTGGTGTGTTCGTTCGTTCCATAGATGTGGTGTGTTCGTTCGTTCCATAGATGTGGTGTGTTCGTTCGTTCCATAGATGTGGTGTGTTCGTTCGTTCCATAGATGTGGTGTGTTCGTTCGTTCCATAGATGTGGTGTGTTCGTTCGTTCCATAGATGTGGTGTGTTCGTTCGTTCCATAGATGTGGTGTGTTCGTTCGTTCCATAGATGTGGTGTGTTCGTTCGTTCCATAGATGTGGTGTGTTCGTTCGTTCCATAGATGTGGTGTGTTCGTTCGTTCCATAGATGTGGTGTGTTCGTTCGTTCCATAGATGTGGTGTGTTCGTTCGTTCCATAGATGTGGTGTGTTCGTTCGTTCCATAGATGTGGTGTGTTCGTTCGTTCCATAGATGTGGTGTGTTCGTTCGTTCCATAGATGTGGTGTGTGTTCGTTCGTTCCATAGATGTGGTGTGTGTTCGTTCGTTCCATAGATGTGGTGTGTTCGTTCGTTCCATAGATGTGGTGTGTTCGTTCGTTCCATAGATGTGGTGTGTTCGTTCGTTCCATAGATGTGGTGTGTTCGTTCGTTCCATAGATGTGGTGTGTTCGTTCGTTCCATAGATGTGGTGTGTTCGTTCGTTCCATAGATGTGGTGTGTTCGTTCGTTCCATAGATGTGGTGTGTTCGTTCGTTCCATAGATGTGGTGTGTTCGTTCGTTCCATAGATGTGGTGTGTTCGTTCGTTCCATAGATGTGGTGTGTTCGTTCGTTCCATAGATGTGGTGTGTTCGTTCGTTCCATAGATGTGGTGTGTTCGTTCGTTCCATAGATGTGGTGTGTTCGTTCGTTCCATAGATGTGGTGTGTTCGTTCGTTCCATAGATGTGGTGTGTTCGTTCGTTCCATAGATGTGGTGTGTTCGTTCGTTCCATAGATGTGGTGTGTTCGTTCGTTCCATAGATGTGGTGTGTGTTCGTTCCATAGATGTGGTGTGTGTTCGTTCCATAGATGTGGTGTGTGTTCGTTCCATAGATGTGGTGTGTGTTCGTTCCATAGATGTGGTGTGTGTTCGTTCCATAGATGTGGTGTGTGTTCGTTCCATAGATGTGGTGTGTGTTCGTTCCATAGATGTGGTGTGTGTTCGTTCCATAGATGTGGTGTGTGTTCGTTCCATAGATGTGGTGTGTGTTCGTTCCATAGATGTGGTGTGTGTTCGTTCCATAGATGTGGTGTGTGTTCGTTCCATAGATGTGGTGTGTGTTCGTTCCATAGATGTGGTGTGTGTTCGTTCCATAGATGTGGTGTGTGTTCGTTCCATAGATGTGGTGTGTGTTCGTTCCATAGATGTGGTGTGTGTTCGTTCCATAGATGTGGTGTGTGTTCGTTCCATAGATGTGGTGTGTGTTCGTTCCATAGATGTGGTGTGTGTTCGTTCGTTCCATAGATGTGGTGTGTGTTCGTTCGTTCCATAGATGTGGTGTGTGTTCGTTCGTTCCATAGATGTGGTGTGTGTTCGTTCGTTCCATAGATGTGGTGTGTGTTCGTTTGTTCCATAGATGTGGTGTGTGTTCGTTCCATAGATGTGGTGTGTGTTCGTTCCATAGATGTGGTGTGTTCGTTCCATAGATGTGGTGTGTTCGTTCCATAGATGTGGTGTGTTCGTTCCATAGATGTGGTGTGTTCGTTCCATAGATGTGGTGTGTGTTCGTTCCATAGATGTGGTGTGTGTTCGTTCCATAGATGTGGTGTGTGTTCGTTCCATAGATGTGGTGTGTGTTCGTTCGTTCCATAGATGTGGTGTGTGTTCGTTCGTTCCATAGATGTGGTGTGTGTTCGTTCGTTCCATAGATGTGGTGTGTGTTCGTTCGTTCCATAGATGTGGTGTGTGTTCGTTCGTTCCATAGATGTGGGTGTGTTCGTTCGTTCCATAGATGTGATGTGTTCGTTCGTTCCATAGATGTGATGTGTTCGTTCGTTCCATAGATGTGATGTGTTCGTTCGTTCCATAGATGTGATGTGTTCGTTCGTTCCATAGATGTGATGTGTTCGTTCGTTCCATAGATGTGGTGTGTTCGTTCGTTCCATAGATGTGGTGTGTTCGTTCGTTCCATAGATGTGGTGTGTTCGTTCGTTCCATAGATGTGGTGTGTTCGTTCGTTCCATAGATGTGGTGTGTTCGTTCGTTCCATAGATGTGGTGTGTTCGTTCGTTCCATAGATGTGGTGTGTGTTCGTTCCATAGATGTGGTGTGTTCGTTCGTTCCATAGATGTGGTGTGTTCGTTCGTTCCATAGATGTGGTGTGTGTTCGTTCCATAGATGTGGTGTGTGTTCGTTCCATAGATGTGGTGTGTTCGTTCCATAGATGTGGTGTGTGTTCGTTCCATAGATGTGGTGTGTTCGTTCGTTCCATAGATGTGGTGTGTTCGTTCGTTCCATAGATGTGGTGTGTGTTCGTTCGTTCCATAGATGTGGTGTGTGTTCGTTCGTTCCATAGATGTGGTGTGTGTTCGTTCCATAGATGTGGTGTGTTCGTTCCATAGATGTGGTGTGTGTTCGTTCCATAGATGTGGTGTGTTCGTTCGTTCCATAGATGTGGTGTGTTCGTTCGTTCCATAGATGTGGTGTGTGTTCGTTCGTTCCATAGATGTGGTGTGTGTTCGTTCGTTCCATAGATGTGGTGTGTTCGTTCCATAGATGTGGTGTGTGTGTGCTCCCTAGATGTGAGTGTGTGTGTGTGTGTGTGCTCCCTAGATGTGAGTGTGTGTGTGTGTGTGTGCTCCCAGATGTGTGTGTGTGTGTGTGCTCCCTAGATGTGTGTGTGTGTGCTCCCTAGATGTGTGTGTGTGTGTGTGTGTGTGTGCTCCCTAGATGTGTGTGTGTGTGTGTGTGCTCCCTAGATGTGTGTGTGTGTTGTGTGTGCTCCCTAGATGTGTGTGTGTGTGATCCCTAGATGTGTGTGTGTGTGTGTGTGATCCCTAGATGTGTGTGTGTGTGTGTGTGATCCCTAGATGTGTGTGTGTGTGTGTGTGATCCCTAGATGTGTGTGTGTGTGTGTGTGATCCCTAGATGTGTGTGTGTGTGTGTGTGTGTGTGTGTGATCCCTAGATGTGTGTGTGTGTGTGTGTGTGTGTGATCCCTAGATGTGTGTGTGTGTGTGTGATCCCTAGATGTGTGTGTGTGTGTGTGATCCCTAGATGTGTGTGTGTGTGATCCCTAGATGTGTGTGTGTGTGTGTGTGATCCCTAGATGTGTGTGTGTGTGTGTGTGTGTGTGTGTGTGATCCCTAGATGTGTGTGTGTGATCCCTAGATGTGTGTGTGTGATCCCTAGATGTGTGTGTGTGATCCCTAGATGTGTGTGTGTGATCCCTAGATGTGTGTGTGTGTGTGTGTGTGTGTGTGTGTGTGTGTGTGTGTGTGTGTGTGTGTGTGTGTGTGTGTGTGTGTGTGTGTGTTTGTTCCATAGATGTGGTGTGTGTGTTCCATAGATGTAAGTGTGTGTGTTCCATAGATGTGGTGTGTGCTCCCTAGATGTTTGTATTAGATGTGTGTTTAGGCTGCCTCGGCTCACACTATCACTAAACACACATCTAATACAAACACCTATGGAACACACACACTTACATCTATGGAACACACACACCACATCTATGGAACACACACACCACATCTATGGAACACACACACCACATCTATGGAACACACACACCACATCTATGGAACACACACACCACATCTATGGAACACACACACCACATCTATGGAACACACACACCACATCTATGGAACACACACACTTACATCTATGGAACACACACACCACATCTATGGAACACACACACTTACATCTATGGAACACACACACCACATCTATGGAACACACACACCACATCTATGGAACACACACACCACATCTATGGAACACACACACCACATCTATGGAACACACACACCACATCTATGGAACACACACACCACATCTATGGAACACACACACCACATCTATGGAACACACACACTTACATCTATGGAACACACACACCACATCTATGGAACACACACACTTACATCTATGGAACACACACACCACATCTATGGAACACACACACTTACATCTATGGAACACACACACCACATCTATGGAACACACACACACCACATCTATGGAACAAACACACCACATCTATGGAACACACACACCACATCTATGGAACACACACACTTACATCTATGGAACACACACACCACATCTATGGAACACACACACTTACATCTATGGAACACACACACATCTAGGGAGCACACACACACACACACACACACACATCTAGGGAGCACACACACACACACTCACACACACACACATCTAGGGAGCACACACACACACACATCTAGGGAGCACACACACACATCTAGGGAGCACACACACATCTAGGGAGCACACACACACACACACACACACACACACACATCTAGGGAGCACACACACACACACACATCTAGGGAGCACACACACACACACCTAGGGAGCACACACCTAGGGAGCACACACACACATCTAGGGAGCACACACACACACACATCTAGGGAGCACACACACACACACACTAGGGAGCACACACCTAGGGAGCACACACACACATCTAGGGAGCACACACACACACACACACACACACATCTAGGGAGCACACACACACACATCTAGGGAGCACACACACACACACACACACACACACACACACCTAGGGAGCACACACACACACACCTAGGGAGCACACAAACACACACACACACACACACACACATCTAGGGAGCACACACACACACACACACACACACACACACATCTAGGGAGCACACACACACATCTAGGGAGCACACACACACACACACACATCTAGGGAGCACACACACACACACACACACACACACACACATCTAGGGAGCACACACACACACACACACATCTAGGGAGCACACACACACACACACATCTAGGGAGCACACACACACACACACACATCTAGGGAGCACACACACACACACACATCTAGGGAGCACACACACACACACAAACATCTAGGGAGCACACACACACACACACATCTAGGGAGCACACACACACATCTAGGGAGCACACACACACACACACATCTAGGGAGCACACACACACACACACATCTAGGGAGCACACACACACACACATCTAGGGAGCACACACACACACATCTAGGGAGCACACACAAACACATCTAGGGAGCACACACACACACACACACACACACACACACACACACACACACACACACACACACACATCTAGGGAGAACACACACACACATCTAGGGAGCACACACATCTAGGGAGCACACACACACACACACACACACACACACACACATCTAGGGAGCACACACACACACACACACACATCTAGGGAGCACACACACACACACACACACACACATCTAGGGAGCACACACACACACACACACACACACACACACACACATCTAGGGAGCACACACACACACACACACACACACACACACATCTAGGGAGCACACACACACACACACACACATCTAGGGAGCACACACACACACACACACACATCTAGGGAGCACACACACACACACATCTAGGGAGCACACACACACACACACACACATCTAGGGAGCACACACACACACACACACACACACACACACACACACACACACATCTAGGGAGCACACACACACACACACACACATCTAGGGAGCACACACACACACACACACACACACATCTAGGGAGCACACACACACACACACACACACACACACACACACACACACACACACACACACACACACACACACACACACACACACACACACACACACACACACACACACACACACATCAAGGGAGCACACACACACACACACAAACACACACACATCTAGGGAGCACACACACACATCTAGGGAGCACACACACACACACACACACACATCTAGGGAGCACACACACACACACACACACACACACACACACATCTAGGGAGCACACACACACATCTAGGGAGCACACACACACACACACACATCTAGGGAGCACACACACACACACATCTAGGGAGCGCACACACACACACATCTAGGGAGCGCACACACACACACATCTAGGGAGCACACACACACACACATCTAGGGAGCACACACACACACACATCTAGGGAGCACACACACACATCTAGGGAGCACACACACACACACACACACACACACACACACACACACACACACACACACACACACACCTAGGGAGCACACACACACACACACACATCTAGGGAGCACACACACACACACACATCTAGGGAGCACACACACACACACATCTAGGGAGCACACACACACACATCTAGGGAGCACACACACACACATCTAGGGAGCACACACACACACATCTAGGGAGCACACACACACACATCTAGGGAGCACACACACACACATCTAGGGAGCACACACACACACACACACATCTAGGGAGCACACACACACATCTAGGGAGCACACACACACACACACACACACACACATCTAGGGAGCACACACACACACACAAACACACACACACACACACACACACACATCTAGGGAGCACACACATCTAGGGAGCACACACACACACACACACACACACACACACACACACACATCTAGGGAGCACACACACACACACACACACATCTAGGGAGCACACACACACACACACACACATCTAGGGAGCACGCACACACACACACACACACACACACACACATCTAGGGAGCACGCACACACACACACACACACACACACATCTAGGGAGCACACACACACACACACACACACACACACACACACACACACATCTAGGGAGCACACACACACACACACACACACACACACACATCTAGGGAGCACACACACACACACACACACATCTAGGGAGCACACACACATCTAGGGAGCACACACACACACACACATCTAGGGAGCACACACACACACACACATCTAGGGAGCACACACACACACACATCTAGGGAGCACACACACACACATCTAGGGAGCACACACACACACACACACACACACACATCTAGGGAGAACACACACACACATCTAGGGAGCACACACACACACACACACACACACACACACACACACACACACACACACACACACACACATCTAGGGAGAACACACACACACATCTAGGGAGCACACACATCTAGGGAGCACACACACACACACACACACACATCTAGGGAGCACACACACACACACACACACACACACACACATCTAGGGAGCACACACACACACACACACATCTAGGGAGCACACACACACACACATCTAGGGAGCACACACACACACACACACACACATCTAGGGAGCACACACACACACACACACACACACACACACACACACATCTAGGGAGCACACACACACACACACACACATCTAGGGAGCACACACACACACACACACACACACACACATCTAGGGAGCACACACACACACACACACACACACACACACACATCAAGGGAGCACACACACACACACACAAACACACACACATCTAGGGAGCACACACACACATCTAGGGAGCACACACACACACACACACACACACACATCTAGGGAGCACACACACACACACACACACACACACACACACACACACACACACACACACACACACACATCTAGGGAGCACACACACACATCTAGGGAGCACACACACACACACACACATCTAGGGAGCGCACACACACACACATCTAGGGAGCGCACACACACACACATCTAGGGAGCACACACACACACACATCTAGGGAGCACACACACACACATCTAGGGAGCACACACACACATCTAGGGAGCACACACACACACACACACACACACACACACACACACCTAGGGAGCACACACACACACACACATCTAGGGAGCACACACACACACACACATCTAGGGAGCACACACACACACACATCTAGGGAGCACACACACACACACACACACATCTAGGGAGCACACACACACATCTAGGGAGCACACACACACATCTAGGGAGCACACACACACACATCTAGGGAGCACACACACACACATCTAGGGAGCACACACACACACACACACATCTAGGGAGCACACACACACATCTAGGGAGCACACACACACACACATCTAGGGAGCACACACACACACACACACACACACACATCTAGGGAGCACACACACACACACACACACACACACACACACACACACACACACACATCTAGGGAGCACACACATCTAGGGAGCACACACACACACACACACACACACACACACACACACACATCTAGGGAGCACACACACACACACACACACATCTAGGGAGCACACACACACACACACACACATCTAGGGAGCACGCACACACACACACACACATCTAGGGAGCACGCACACACACACACACACACACACACACACATCTAGGGAGCACACACACACACACACACACACACACACACACATCTAGGGAGCACACACACACACACATCTAGGGAGCACACACACATCTAGGGAGCACACACACATCTAGGGAGCACACACACACACACATCTAGGGAGCACACACACACACACACACACACACATCTAGGGAGCACACACACACACACACATCTAGGGAGCACACACACACACACACACACATCTAGGGAGCACACACACACACACACACACACACACATCTAGGGAGCACACACACATCTAGGGAGCACACACACACACACATCTAGGGAGCACACACACACACACACACACATCTAGGGAGCACACACACACACACACACACATCTAGGGAGCACACACACACACACACACACACACACACACACATCAAGGGAGCACACACACACACACACACACACACACACACACACACACACACACATCTAGGGAGCACACACACACATCTAGGGAGCACACACACACACACACATCTAGGGAGCACACACACACACATCTAGGGAGCACACACACACATCTAGGGAGCACACACACACACACACACACACCTAGGGAGCACACACACACACACACATCTAGGGAGCACACACACACACACATCTAGGGAGCACACACACACACACACACACACACACACACACACATCTAGGGAGCACACACACACACACACACACATCTAGGGAGCACACACACACACACACACACACACACACATCTAGGGAGCACACACACACACACACACACACACACACACACACACACATCAAGGGAGCACACACACACACACACACAAACACACACACATCTAGGGAGCACACACACACATCTAGGGAGCACACACACACACACACACACACACACACACACACACATCTAGGGAGCACACACACACACACACACACACACACACACACACACACACATCTAGGGAGCACACACACACATCTAGGGAGCACACACACACACACACACATCTAGGGAGCACACACACACACACATCTAGGGAGCGCACACACACACACATCTAGGGAGCACACACACACACATCTAGGGAGCACACACACACACATCTAGGGAACACACACACACATCTAGGGAACACACACAGAGCCAGAATTCCTATTCAGAGCTATTATTCATCCAGAGAACTCCAGCCATGATCACAGAGATGATTATCCTGAATACTCTACAGTTTATAACACAACACGGGCACAGCTTCAAACACTCCTCTACCTGCACTCCCTCTGACACACACGGTCATGTTGTTACTGTTTACCACACCAAGAACGCTTTCATCGTCTGCAACATCTAGACTCCCTGCAACACGGAAATACTCCACACACACAGACACACAAAGACCTAGCAACATTACATAAACACATTGTTTCACTAAACACATTCTGAGAGAATGATCAGACATGAACCCAGCCACATTCACACAGCTGTTAAATGCATTGTAACATAAACAAACAGCCGATGTCAATCAATCCATCACATTTTATATATATCAGCTGATGTCACAAAGTGCTGTACAGAATCCCAGCCTAAAACCCCAAACAACAAGCAAAGCAGATGTAGAAGCACGTGGCTAGGAAAAACTCCCTAGAAAGGCAGGAACCTAGGAAGAAACCTAGAGAGGAACCAGGCTCTGAGGTGTGGCCAGTCCTCTTCTGGGTGTGATGGGTGGAGATTATAACAGTGCATGGTCATTAAGGCCAGATTGTTCCTCACTATATTATGATGTCTGACTGTCTATGGTGGTGTGGAACAGAAACACTACATGTATATTATGATGTCTGACTGTCTATGGTGGTGTGGAACAGAAACACTACATGTATATTATGATGTCTGTCTATGGTGGTGTGGAACAGAAACACTACATGTATATTATGATGTCTGTCTATGGTGGTGTGGAACAGAAACACTACATGTATATTATGATGTCTGACTGTCTATGGTGGTGTGGAACAGAAACACTACATGTATATTATGATGTCTGACTGTCTATGGTGGTGTGGAACAGAAACACTACATGTATATTATGATGTCTGACTGTCTATGGTGGTGTGGAACAGAAACACTACATGTATATTATGATGTCTGACTGTCTATGGTGGTGTGGAACAGAAACACTACATGCATGCTGTTAGCGTGTTGTATGCGTTTTCTCGGTGGGTGGGAGGTCACTTGGCACATGTTGATTACACGGGTGCTGTCAGGTAGAGGATTGATGATGTCATTAAGAAAGGACCTGACCTCTTCTCAAAACCCCAGTGGAAACAGCAGACGTCATCCCAGATGGATGATGACACATTAACTTAATCCAGACCCGGGCAGTTGTTTACCTATCACTCAATGTGGTGACTAGCTAACACGGAAAACATGTTTCCCCCCCAGGACACCGGCAGAGTTAAAAAGGATGCCAAAAATGTGTTTTTAACAACTAACCATTTGTAAAAATAGAAACAGGGGAACTATGTTGGATGAGAACTGTGAGTCAGAACGAGGGACAGAGAGACAGAGTGGGTATATAAAGAGAGACAGGTAGAGAAAGGGAGAGAGCGAGAGAGGGGCATATAAAGAGGGGTAGAGAGAGGGGTATATAAAGAGAGACAGGTAGAGAAAGGGAGAGAGCAAGAGAGGGGCATATAAAGAGGGGTAGAGAGAGGGGTATATAAAGAGAGACAGGTAGAGAAAGGGAGAGAGCAAGAGAGGGGCATATAAAGAGAGGGGTAAAGAGAGGGGTAGAGAAAGAGAGGGGTAGAGAAAGGGAGAGAGCGAGAGAGGGGCATATAAAGAGAGGGGTAGAGAGAGGGGTATATAAAGAGAGGGGTAGAGAAAGGGAGAGAGCGAGAGAGGGGCATATAAAGAGGGGTAGAGAGAGGGGTATATAAAGAGAGACAGGTAGAGAAAGGGAGAGAGCAAGAGAGGGGCATATAAAGAGGGGTAGAGAGAGGGGTATATAAAGAGAGACAGGTAGAGAAAGGGAGAGAGCAAGAGAGGGGCATATAAAGAGAGGGGTAAAGAGAGGGGTATATAAAGAGAGGGGTAGAGAAAGGGAGAGAGCAAGAGAGGGGCATATAAAGAGAGGGGTAAAGAGAGGGGTATATAAAGAGAGGGGTAGAGAAAGGGAGAGAGCGAGAGAGGGGCATATAAAGAGGGGTAGAGAGAGGGGTATATAAAGAGAGACAGGTAGAGAAAGGGAGAGAGCGAGAGAGGGGCATATAAAGAGGGGTAGAGAGAGGGGTATATAAAGAGAGGGGTAGAGAAAGGGAGAGAGCGAGAGAGGGGCATATAAAGAGGGGTAGAGAGAGGAGTATATAAAGAGAGGGGTAGAGAGAGGGGTATATAAAGAGAGGGGTAGAGAAAGGGCGAGAGCGAGAGAGGGGCATATAAAGAGAGGGGTAGAGAGAGGGGTATATAAAGAGAGGGGTAGAGAAAGGGCGAGAGCGAGAGAGGGGCATATAAAGAGAGGGGTAGAGAGAGGGGTATATAAAGAGAGGGGTAGAGAAAGGGAGAGAGCGAGAGAGGGGCATATAAAGAGGGGTAGAGAGAGGGGCATATAAAGAGAGGGGTAGAGAGAGGGGTATATAAAGAGAGGGGTAGAGAAAGGGAGAGAGCGAGAGAGGGGCATATAAAGAGGGGTAGAGAGAGGAGTATATAAAGAGAGACAGGTAGAGAAAGGGAGAGAGCGAGAGAGGGGCATATAAAGAGGGGTAGAGAGAGGGGTATATAAAGAGAGGGGTAGAGAAAGGGAGAGAGCGAGAGAGGGGCATATAAAGAGGGGTAGAGAGAGGGGTATATAAAGAGAGGGGTAGAGAAAGGGAGAGAGCGAGAGAGGGGCATATAAAGAGGGGTAGAGAGAGGAGTATATAAAGAGAGGGGTAGAGAAGGGAGAGAGCGAGAGAGGGGCATATAAAGAGGGGTAGAGAGAGGAGTATATAAGAGAGGGGTAGAGAAAGGGAGAGAGCGAGAGAGGGGCATATAAAGAGGGGTAGAGAGAGGAGTATATAAAGAGAGGGGTAGAGAAAGGGAGAGAGCGAGAGGTATACAAAGAGAGAGGGGAAGAGAAAGGGAGAGAAGGCGCTCGGCGTTAAACAAATGTGAACTGTTTCTCTCAAGAAAAGGGTGCCATTGAGAGGAGTGATTACTGGGGTAGCGGTAAATGTAAAAGTTGGTGCGACGCAGACAGGGTGGGGAAACAGAAAAGTCATTGTTCTTGAGTTTTGATGTTGAGTCTTTGCCCGACAAAGTAATGTTAGAATATATAAGTTATCCTGTACGAGCTATTGTGCCGAATACATTACGTTGTTACAGGTGTCAAGCTTCTGGGCATGTGGCAGCAGTGCGTAGGAGGGAGGTTCCTAGGTGTGAGAAGTGTGCAGAAGGGCATGACACAAAGGAATATGTAGCATTGGGGAAAGTAGCGGTATGTGTTAATTGTAGGGGTGCCCATGGAGCTGGGGATCAGATGTCCCTTGCGAGAGAGGCAGGTTGAGGTTTCCAGGGTTAGAGTAGTGCAGAAGTTGTCATGTGCTGAGGCAGTGAAGAAAGTAGAGGAAGATGGGTCAAGGGGGAGGGATCCTGAGAGGAGTGGTGTGAGTAGTAGACCTGTACCAGTACAGAGGGATAGGCCAACAAGTGATATATGTTTCATTAAGATTGGATTTTTAGCATTTAAAGCAATGGTTATCAACTGTACTGCAGGGATGGAATGTAAGTTGCAGAAAATTGAAGTTGTGGTGGCAGAGAGGTATTTGGGTGTGTGAGACTTGACATCAGAAGAGTTACAGGGTGTGTTAGGTGGTGGTGTCCCATCCTTTCAGGCTGTTGGCATGTAGGACTAAATAGATTTAAATAGTGGAGTAGGGTGGTGTTATTTACATTTTTTGTGAGTGTAGTGTTAGAATAAGTTCGATGGTAGGGTATTTGTTAATTTCACACAAAGTATAAGGGAGTTGTACACCAGTCTAGTAGGTGGCAGTAATGCAACATATTGGATGCCAACCACCATTAAACCTCATCGAAGAAGTAGGGAGAGAGAAGGAGAGGGGTAGAGAAAGAGAGAGAGGGGTAGAGAAAGAGAGAGAGGGGTAGAGAAGGAGAGAGGGGTAGAGAAGGAGAGAGGGGTAGAGAAGGAGAGGGGTGGAGAGAGACAGAAGTAGAGGAGAGAGGGGTAGAGAAGGAGAGGGGTGGAGGGAGACAGAAGTAGAGGAGAGAGGGGTAGAGAAGGAGAGAGGGGTAGAGAAGGAGAGAGAGGAGTAGAGAAGGAGACAGAGGGGTAGAGAAGGAGACAGAAGGAGAGAGAGGAGTAGAGAAGGAGACAGAAGGAGAGAGAGGAGGAGAGAAGGAGACAGAAGGAGAGAGAGGAGGTAGAGAAGGAGACAGAAGGAGAGAGAGGAGTAGAGAAGGAGACAGAAGGAGAGAGAGGAGTAGAGAAGGAGACAGAAGGAGAGAGAGGAGGAGAGAAGGAGAGAGGGGTAGAGAGAGAGAGCGATATAAAGAGAGAGAGGGGTAGAGAAGGAGAGAGAGGGGTGGAGAGAGAGACAGAGGTATATAAAGACAGAGGGGTGGAGAGAGACAGAGGTATATAAAGAGAGAGGGGTAGAGAGACAGGTGCTCTGCCAGCCAAAGGGGCAACATGGAACATTTTATTAAATGCAACAGTAATGTTGTTATGACCATAATGAAGCAGAGGTAATAAAGTGGATGTTGTTTCCTGGACATAGTCATGGTGAAGTCAGGCTGCACACCACACACACTAGTTGTTAAACTCACCGGGCTGTCGGTCCCTGTCTGTTTCCGGGTGCTGGGCACCACCTCCAGCTTGGCATTGTTTGGCACGCTGGCAAACCTCCACTGGAGCGACAGGTCCAGAACGTTCCTCTGAAATCTGTCGATGGGATGGATGATAGAGAGAGAGGGATGAGGCTTTAGTAAAATGGCAGTGTCCCAAGCCCCGTAAACAAATGACATGGACAGAGCGCGCACACGACTAGCCATCCCTCCCCTCCCTCTCCAAAAACAGCTTCATCATAGTCCAGTTTGATGATTTGGGTACCACTACAAAACATTCACCGAAAATGTTGTAATAAAGAGGATATCTAGCTTGTCTTTCAGTTCACAGAGCTAGCCAGCTAACGATAGCATGTCTAACGACCAAGTTAGCTAGCTAGGCTAACAACAAAGCTCTCAACTCACTTTAAACCGTGGTCGTCAGGATTAATTCCATGTTTCTTGCAGACGTCTTCGAGGACCTAAATACAAAGTATTGGTTATCTATCAGCTAAACAAGTTAGCTAGCTAAGCAACTTTGTGCAGACAAAGAGAGAAAAACGAGCAGGCTAAACTGAACAGTCATTGTTCAACCGACATGGAAAGGTCACTCTCGTTTTCATAACCTAGAAAAGGGAGACAGTTATTTTAAACGCAGACTGGGAGAGCAGGAAATCAGCTTTATTACTACCTACCTGTAACAAAGGTGTGTTTGGCGATATTTTTACGGTTTGTCTTCTTCCATTGGGAGTCAAAACTGTCACTGTTGTGCTGGCCGCCATTGTGGTGTGACGTCCAGTTGTTTGTTTGAATAAACTTTATTGACACAATTGTCTTTATGGCCTACTGTGGTAGCATCAGCGTGTGTGTGACTGTCTGTACCTGTGTGTGATATGGTATTGTGTTAAAGGGGACACCAACCGTGTGGTGATGGTGTGTTCCATTATTTTCGTGTCTGCTCTGTAGCAGAGGGGGAGAGAGGTTGGTGGCCAGGGGCGAAAATCTGATATCAACTTTGGAGGGGACAATTACATGACATTTCTCAAGAGCAATTCCTGTGGGGGACACCAAAAGTAGTGCTGTAACACATAGCCTACATTGTAATAGGGTAAATGTATATTGAGGAACCAAAGAAATAAGGTGTTTGCCGTACTCCTAACTACCGGTACCCAAAACTACACAACTAATCACAACAGCAATACCATTGCCTTTAACAAATCTTAGTTCAGTCACCAGTTTAAGTTGAGAGTGGGGGTATCCATGGCATTTTCCAATTATGTTCCTATTTTATAAGTCAAAAAAATTGAGAACCTTTCATAATGTTGCCAAACAAAGACTCAACAAACTTACCCGAGACTCCCTGTCTCTGCCAGTCTGTCCCTGCATATCTGTCCCCAACTCTGCTGTCTGTGTGCCATCTGTTGCCTGCTCTGCCTAATGACATCATTGTGAAACATTTCCAATAGAATTTCATTTCTTTTTTATGAACATTTTATCAACTAGTCTTTGAGATATTAGGCTACTAGGGTTCTTACTCTGCGTTTTGGTGTACTGAAAAATACTCTGATGTCCGTCTTTTATTTTTCTGCCATTTTTCTACCTGGCTGGCTGGCTGGCTACACACACACACAGTGTGTAGGTTATTTACAGTAGGAGATGGGCTTCTATCATCTTATCTTTTATCATTCTATTTGGGCTTCGATCTAAAAGGTAGCTAGCAAATGTGAAACGGATTAAAATGACAAGAGTTGACAGCTGTATGAGTTCACCATTTACACAACATATGCTGCAACCTTTTGTAATTTTAATCGTTTGTTTCATATTGGCTGGCTTCCAACAATAGCTGAATTTGCAAAGCTAGCGAGCACCAATTCCGTTTCAGTGGTGTTTGCTATAATCTTTGCTACCCGGGTTAAATAAAGGTGAAATAAAATAAATAAATAAAAGTTCCCTTGCGACAATTTAGCTTTTGCAACGAGACCATTAAATATATTTAAGACAATGGTAGAAGAGAGTGTAGTTCTGTTCAGTTTGGACTCCAGTTTATCGCTAACCTTATCACAGGGACTTTGAAGCACTAACTTACATCATCTGCATGCTGATCTTGGAATAAATTGACGATAGCAAAGATTCCATCTTTGACGAGGCCACATAAATGGAATAGGTACTAGCTAGCTTAATAGTTAATATTTGCGAGCTAGCTATGCATATTCAGCTAGTGTGTGTGCGCGATTGACTGGATTAACCTCACGTCAGTTACGTTCATTGAGTGCCTTTCAGACAGTGGATACCACCCCTCTGTTACCTTGCCAACTAAGGAACTGGCAGTGGATCAAACCATTGTGAGGCAAAGGGTGGGGGGGGTCGCAATCTTTTGAAACTTAAAAACGCGCTATTAAGTGTCTATAATCAGCACAATTGCTTTCATTGCGAATTATTAATATTATTTAAATTACATAGTTATGTTTCAGTGATATATTGGGGGGGACAAATCATATTTTTCCCAGGATGGGGGGGTCGTGTCCCCACCGTCCCCCCCGGGATTTCCGCCCCTGTTGGTGGCAGGGGGAGGCAGGTGAGAGAGAGATGGAGGGGGAGGGAGGAGGGTTTAAGAGGGCTGAACATTTTTCAGGTGCCTCCATGGACTCATGGTGACTGGTGCTTTGATCTAGACATTCTGGTATGGTACACACACTCATCTCATGCTCTCTCTCACTCTCTCTTTCCACACACACACACACACACACACACACACACACACACACACACACACACACACACACACACACACACACACGCACACACACACACACACACACACACACACACACCACAAGGAGTCCTAATTACTTCCAACTGCTCTCAGTCTTTAATGGGGGAGAGAAGGAGGAGGAGAGGTGAGAGAACAGGGGAGAGGAGAGAAGGAGGAGGAGGGGTAAGAGAACAGGGGAGAGGAGTGGAGGAGAGAAGGAGGAGGAGGGGTAAGAGAACAGGGGAGAGGAGTGGAGGAGAGAAGGAGGAGGAGGGGTAAGAGAACAGGGGAGAGGTGTGGAGGAGAGGAGGAGGAGGAGGGGTAAGAGAACAGGGAAGGGTGTTGAGGAGAGGAGGAGGAGGAGGGGTGAGAGAACAGGGGAGAGGTATGGAGGAGAGAAGGAGGAGGAGGGGTGAAAGAACAGGGGAGAGGTGTGGAGGAGAGGAGGAGGAGGGGTAAGAGAACAGGGGAGAGGTGTGGAGGAGAGGAGGAGGAGGGGTAAGATAGAGAGAGGTGTGGAGGAGAGGAGGAGGAGGAGGGGTGAGAGAACAGGGGAGAGGTGTGGAGGGAAGGAGGAGGAGTGGTGAGAGAACAGGGGAGAGGTGTGGAGGGAAGGAGGAGGAGTGGTGAGAGAACAGGGGAGAGGTGTGGAGGAGAGAAGGAGGAGGAGGGGTAAGAGAACAGGGGAGAGGTGTGGAGGAGAGAAGGAGGAGGATGTGTGAGAGAACAGGGGAGAGGTGTGGAGGAGAGAAAGAGGAGGGGTGAGAGAACAGGGGAGAGGAGTGGAGGAGAGGAGGAGGAGGGGTGAGAGAACAGGGGAGAGGTGTGGAGGAGAGGAGGAGGAGGAGGGGTAAGATGGAGAGAGGTGTGGAGGAGAGAAAGAGGAGGAGGGGTAAGAGAACAGGGGAGAGGAGTGGAGGAGAGGAGGAGGAGGGGTAGGAGGTCTGCTGTCTGTACACACCTGCTGTGGAGGGCGAGTGGTATTCAGGTGGGAGGAGTGTTTTTTCAGTAGGATGATTGGGGGTGTTTCAGAGGGTCACGTGTCCCAGAGTCCTCCTGTTCAGGTTGGATTAACTTCAAACAGCTAAATTGGCGTTCGGTACATGTAGGACCCTGGGTCACATTCATTAGTGCACACTCTAGCAAGATGTTTTGCAACAGAAAATGAAAACATGCGTTTCTTATTGGACAAGCTCAGGTCATTACTCCCTGTTTCAGCCTATTTGCTTCCTAGTGAATACGACCCTGTTATGGTATGTTCCAGGTATAGAACCTGCTGCTGTGAGTTCCTGGAGGAAACCCAGGGGCGGAAATCCCAGGGGGGACGGGGGGGACACGACCCTCCCATCCTGGGAAAAATATGATTTGTCCCCCCCAATATATCACTGTAAACATTTCTATGTAATTTAAACAATATTAATAATACGCAATGAAAGCAATTGTGCCGATTATAGACACTTAATAGCGTGTTTTTAAGTTTCAAAAGTTTGCGACCCGCCACCATTTGCCTCACAATGGTTTGATCCACTGCCAGTTCCTTAGTTGGCAAGGTAACAGAGGGTTCGTATCTACTGTCTGAAAGGCACTCAATGCACGTAACTGACGGGAGGTTCATCCAGTCAATCGCGCCAGGGTTCACACACACACACTAGCTGAATTTGCAGAGCTAGCGCGCAAATATTAACTATTAAGCTAGCTAGTACCTATTCCATTTATGTGGCGTCGTCAAAGATGGAATCTTTGCTAACGTCAATTTATTCCAAGATCAGCATGCATGTTAGTTAGTGCTTCAAAGTCCCTGTGATAAGGTTAGCGATAAACTGAACAGAACTACACACTGTTCTACCATTGTCTTAAATATATTTAATGGTCTCGTTGCAAAAGCTAAATTGTCGCAAGGGAACTTTTATTTATTTATTTTATTTCACCTTTATTTAACCCGGGTAGCAAAGATTATAGCAAACACCACTGAAACGGAATTGGTGCTCGCTAGCTTTGCAAATTCAGCTATTGTTGGAAGCCAGCCAATATGAAACAAACGATTAAAATTACAAAAGGTTGCAGAATATGTTGTGTAAATGGTGAACTCATACAGCTGTCAACTCTTGTCACTGCAATCTGTTTCACATTTGCTAGCTACCTTTTAGATCGAAGCCCATATAGAATGATAGAAGATAAGATGATAGAAGCCCATCTCCTACTGTAAATAACCTACACACTGTGTGTGTGTAGCCAGCCAGCCAGCCAACCAGCCAGGTAGAAAAATGGCAGATAAAAGACGGACATCAGAGTATTTTTCAGTACACCAAAACGCAAAGTAAGAACCCTAGTAGCCAAATATCTCAGACTAGTTGATAAAATGTTCATAAGAAAGAAGTGAAATGCTAATGGAAATGTTTCACAATGATGTCATTAGGCAGAGCAGGCAACAGATGGCACACAGACAGCAGAGTTGGGGACAGATATGCAGGGACAGACTGGCAGAGACAGGGAGTCTCAGGTAAGTTTGTTGAGTCTTTGTTTGGCAACATTATGAAAGGTTCTACATTTTTTTGACTTGTAAAATAGGAACATAATTGGAAAATGCCATGGATACCCCCACTCTCACACTCTTAAACTGGTGACTGAACTAAGATTTGTTAAAGGCAATGGTATTGCTGTTGTGATTAGTTGTGTCGTTTTGGGTACCGGTAGTTAGGAGTACGGCAAACACCTTATTTCTTTGGTTCCTCAATATACATTTACCATATTACAACGTAGGCTATGTGTTACAGCACTACTTTTGGTGTCCCCCTCAGGAATTGCTCTTGAGAAAATGTCATGTAATTGTCCCCTCCAAAGTTGATATCAGATTTTCGCCCCTGAGGAAACCCCTGCGAGGAAACCCTTCCTGTCTGGCCTGCTTCAAACACCTGTATTGGTCTTGTTCATTATGGCAACGGACCATGTTTTTAAATGCTCTTCAACCGATTAACTCAAATGGATGTCTTATTGGGCAAGTCCAGGAAGTCACTCCTTGTTTCAGTCCATTTTCTTCTGTTTGGTGTATAATGAACAGGCCCCAGATAGGACCTTTCACAGGGAGGTGAATAACAACTAACCATGTTGGACCTGTTGTTTCTGAAGGAGGGGCAATCTACTGGGCTAGTCAGGCAGTCTACTGGGCTAGTCAATCAGTCTACTGGGCTAGTCAGTCAGTCTACTGGGCTAGTCAGTCAGTCAGTCTACTGGGCTAGTCAGTCAGTCAGTCTACTGGGCTAGTCAGTCAGTCAGTCTACTGGGCTAGTCAGCCAGTCTACTGGGCTAGTCAGCCAGTCTACTGGGCTAGTCAGCCAGTCTACTGGGCTAGTCAGTCAGTCTACTGGGCTAGTCAGGCAGTCTACTGGGCTAGTCAGGCAGTCTACTGGGCTAGTCAGGCAGTCTACTGGGCTAGTCAGGCAGTCTACTGGGCTAGTCAGCCAGTCTACCGGGCTAGTCAGCCAGTCTACTGGGCTAGTCAGCCAGTCTACTGGGCTAGTCAGTCAGTCTACTGGGCTAGTCAGGCAGTCTACTGGGCTAGTCAGGCAGTCTACTGGGCTAGTCAGGCAGTCTACTGGGCTAGTCAGTCAGTCTACTGGGCTAGTCAGTCAGTCTACTGGGCTAGTCAGGCAGTCTACTAGGGGGTAAAGGGATGAGGTTTTTCCAAAGGAAACCCCATTCCACTGTCCAAACTACTCCAGCCTCAACACCTTCTCTGACACACACACACACACACACACACACACACACACACACACACACACACACACACACACACACACACACACACACACACACACACACACACACACACACACACACACACACACACACACACACACACACATACCTTCCCTGGCATGAGAGTGAAGAGCTGTTGTCACGATGGGGTCACTCAGTAGAAACCTCCTTGGTTCTGGTGACAGACGGTCACAGGGTTTCATAGTGTTCTGGTCAAAAGTCGTGCCCTGTAGTATATAGGAGTATGGTTCCATTTGGGACATGACTGCAATGTGACTACAACGTGACTGCAGTTAGACTGGTCTCCTCTAGGTGACAGTGTTTACCAGTGAATGAGAGGATATGTCATTCATGTTTCACTATGGATAGTAATAATGAATAGTAATAATGAATAGTGATAATGAATAGTAATAATGAATGGTAATAATGGATAGTAGTAATGGATAGTAATAATGGATAGTAATAATGAATGGTGATAATGGATAGTAATAATGAATGGTAATAATGGATAGTAGTAATGGATAGTAATAATGGATAGTAATAATGAATGGTGATAATGGATAGTAATAATGAATGGTAATAATGGATAGTAATAATGAATGGTAATAATAAATATTAATCATTAGTAATAATGGATAGTAATAATGAATAGTGATAATGGATAGTAAAAATGAATAGTAATAATGGATAGTAATCATGGATAGTAATCAAGGATAGTAATAATGGATAGTGATAATGAATAGTGATAATGAATGGTAATAATGAATAGCAATAATGGATAGTAATAATGGATAGTAATAATGGATAGTGATAATGAATAGTGATAATGAATGGTAATAATGAATAGCAATAATGGATAGTAATAATGGATAGTAATAATGAATAGTAATAATGGATAGTAACAATGAATTGTAATAATGAATAGTAATAATCAATAGTAATAATAGATAGTAATAATGAATAGCAATAATGGATAGTAATAATGAATAGTAATAATGGATAGTAATAATGAATAGGTCAATATCAAGCTGGGGATCAGTCATTAGAGTACTTACTAAGAAAAAGTAACAATATTCTATGAAGTTCATGTGACCTCTCTCTCTCTCTCTCTCTCTGTCTCTCTCTCTCTCTGTCTCTCTCTCCCTCTGTCTCTCTCTCTCGCTGTCACTCCCTCTGTCTCTGTCTCTCTCTCCCTCTGTCTCTCTCTCTCTCTCTCTCTCTCTCTCTCTCTCTCTCTCTCTCCTCATGTCTTTGTAGAATGTGTCTCTCTATTTATATCCAGCTTGGTCATCTCTCTCCATTCCTTGAAGTCTGGAACGTGTCTGCATGCTTTACCACACACACACACATACCCCCCTCACACACACATCCATCGGCCCAACCCTTGTATTTAAATAACTTTCTCTGACTGACTGACTGACTGACCACCTCCATGTCTCCTCAGAGAGAGCGAGAGAGAGAGAGAGAGAGAGAGAGAGAGAGAGACAGACAGACAGACAGACAGACAGACAGACAGACAGACAGACAGACAGACAGACAGACAGACAGACAGACAGACAGACAGACAGACAGACAGACAGACAGACAGACAGACAGACAGACAGACAGACAGACAGACAGACAGACAGACAGACAGACAGACAGACAGAGAGAGAAAGAGAGAGAGAGAGAGGTGGTTTTTGGGCCACATGGCTTGGTTGTCAGTGAGAGTGTGTACTGCAACAGACAGACACACAGAGAGCCAAAGTGTGGTCGTGGACCTAAGGACTTCAAGCTTGACCATCGGAAGACAGACAAGTTGACTGGACCGGATTATATTGGATTATTACATGATATCACATACTGGGATTGAGAATTTATACTGTACTGTACCGTCCAAGTGAAGAAAAGCTCTGACAGAGACTGAAAGTGTCCTCAAAAGAGGAAAAGGTTGGCCGGCTTTTTTGAATTCAACAGTTGGATGTAAATACTGGATTTTATGAATATCCAGCATTCAAAGACTCAAGAAATACATATATGTGTCGATCTTCTAAGGATTCAAATATATATCAGAGGACTGAAGAAATATATATGGACACAAGAAATATATGGACTCAGGAAGATATTCTGCCTACACAAGAGTGTGTCCTTGTGATGTGTGTGCACAGTGGACCAAGCTTCTCTATACACGTGTGATCCAGAGAGTTTCACCCACGAGGGACGGCTGCGTTTTGACGTGTTTTCTTCGTGACATACCGTGAGTCACCGACACATAAATAGAGACCCAGAAAATACCCAGAGTCCCTAGCGTCCCGGCACAAACAGCAGAGCGAGAAGCAACCACGCATGCTCACACACAAACACACCTGGTTCACGAGTCGATACATTCAAGACTTGCTTTGTGTTGTCACGTTTTCCACTTCATCCTACTCCAGTATTGGACAGACACCCCCTTACCCCACAAACTCTCACCTCTGACCTCTAACCCTTGACCTCTGACCCCTGACCTCTGAACCCTGACTCCTGACTATGAACCCTCAGGGGGGTCAGTACCTCAACAAGGCGGCGGTCTTCTCCTCGCTTGGCGCCGCCCGCCTCTCCCAGCTGGCCCTGGGCTGCTCGGTGGTTGCCATGGTGAGCCACAGTGCGGGCTACAGCGGTGGGTCGTACGGCGTGTTCTGCATGGCGGTGTGGTGCGCGTGCTTCGGCATGACGACTGTGATGTTCTTCCTGGACGCCACCCGTCTCCACGCCTGTCTGCCCATCTCCTGGGATAACCTGACGGTGGCATTCGCCGCCCTGGCGACTCTCATGTACGTATGACCTCACCATAATCATCGTTACACGTCATCATGTATGCATAACATCATCAAAATGAGACAAACAAGTGTTAGACATACATTATTATGTCATGAAGTAGACATGGGATAGCCTTTCACTGACTAACCATGACATCACTGACTAACCGTGACATCACTGACATGACATCACTAAACATGACATCGCTGACTAACACAATCCCTCTCCTCTCCTTCTCCTCTCCTCTTCTGCTCCTCTTCCTCCAGGTATGTGACAGCCTCGGTGGTTTACCCAGTCTACTTTGTCAGAGCGGAGTGCCCCTACGCAGGCTGTGAGGTCCGGAACTTCCGCATCGCCGTCACTGTCTGCTCCATCGCCGGCTCCCTGGCCTACGGCGCCGAGGTGATCCTCTCACGGGCCAAACCAGGCCGGGTCGTGGGCTACATGGCAACCGTCTCCGGCCTCCTCAAGGTCGTCCAGGGCTTCGTGGCGTGCATTCTCTTCGGAGCGCTGGCGAACGGGACCGAGTATTCTCGTCACGTAGCGACGATTTACTGCGTGGTCGTCTACGCCGTCTGCTTCGCCATGACGACCGTCGTGGTTATATTGACCGTGTCCGGTCGCACCGGGTGTTTGAAGTTACCGTTCGACCGGTTTGTTGTTGTTTACACGCTCTTGGCGGTTCTTCTCTACCTCAGCGCCTCCGTCGTCTGGCCCGTGTTCTGCTTCGACAGGAAGTACGGATCGCCAGAGCGCCCGTCGTCATGCCCGCGGGGCCGGTGTCCGTGGGACAGTAAGGTGGTCGTGGCGGTGTTTAGCTTCGTCAACCTGGCGCTGTACGTCGCCGACCTGGTGTACTCACAACGGATACGTTTCGTAACCCAGCAACCACGGGTGTAGAACAGAACGGAACGGAACGAAGCGGAACCGAATGATACGAACAGAATAGAATGGGATAAAACTTTATTGTACACCCAGAAGTGAACATTCACACAAAGACAATATGCTTTGTCTTCCACCCCCAACCACTGGTGAGGACTAGAATAGGATGAGTAGGTAGAGCTAACTGTTGAGTCAGAGAGTAAGGGACGTCGACTATTCATCAATCAATCAATCAATCAATCAATCAAATGTATTTATAAAGCCATTTTTACATCAGCTGATGTCACAAAGTGCTCATACAGAAACTCAGCCTAATTTTTTATTTATTTATTTCACCTAAAACCCCAAACAGCAAGCAATGCAGATGTAGAAGCACGGTGGCTAGGAAAAACTCCCTAGAAAGGCAGGAACCTAGGAAGAAACCTAGAGAGGAACCAGGCTCTGAGAGGCCAGTCCTCTTCTGGCTGTGCCGGGTGGAGATTATAACAGTGCAAGGCCAGTAAGGCTTTTGATTGAGTGTACATCACCTACTTGTATGAATGTGTCACCCTCTTTTAATGAAGGGCTTATATCTCACAACCATGTAACCATTGAGATATAAAGTATTCTTATTCAGTCTTTATGCACATAACAGCCAGCTAACCCTGCTACGACACCCCATTAGGGTGACACTCAGTAACTGACCCCTCTCACACCACTCTAGATATGATGGGGGATGGATGACATCACTAAACATGACATCACTGACTAACACAATCCCTCTCCTCTCCTTGTCCCATCCTCTGACTAGCCTGACACACTCTGCCAGACCACATCATTGGCATCTCTAGCTAAATCCCTATTATGCTGGCCTCCTCCCCAACTCCCTGCCCCTCCAGCCCAGACTACCACCACTCTGTCTGGGGTGGAAGATGGGAGAGAGGAGCTCTACTTCTCCCAACCCATGAAACACTCCACTCTCCCTTTCCCCAGTACCAGCCACCTCCCCTGCCCCTCTACCCCCCAGAACCCCCCCTCTCTCCCGGGGGTGTGAGGGGAGAGTGTGGCCTCTGTAGCAGCCAGCTGGTTGGGGCTTCTCTGTCAGCAGAACCAGGAGAGGAACAGCATGGAATCTGACCAGCTCAGCACACTCTCACTGGGGTCTGCACATTTACGTTGAGGTCCCCCACCCTCTCTCTGTCTCTCTCTCTGTCTCTCTGTCTCTCTGTCTCTCTCTCTCTCTCTCTCTCTCTCTCTCTCTCTCTCTCTCTCTCTCTCTCTCTCTTTCTATCTCTCTCTGTCTCTCTGTCTCTCTCTCTCTCTGTCCCTCTCTCTCTCTCTCTTACTGTCTCTCTCTCTCTGTCTCTCTGTCTCTCTGTCACTGTCTCTTACTGTCTCCCTCTCCCTCTCTCTCTCTCTCTCTCTCTCTCTCTCTCTCTCTCTCTCTCTCTCTCTCTCTCTCTCTCTCTCTCTCTCTCTCTTCTGTCTCTCTCTGTCTCTCTGTCTCTCTCTCTCTCTGTCCCTCTCTCTCTCTCTCTTACTGTCTCTCTCTCTCTGTCTCTCTGTCTCTCTGTCTCTCTCTTACTGTCTCCCTCTCTCTCTCTCTCTCTCTCTCTCTCTCTCTCTCTCTCTCTCTCTCTCTCTCTTCTTTCTTCCTCCTCCCCTCTCCTCTCCTCTCCTCTCCTCCCCTCCTTTCCTCTCCTCTCCTCTCCTCCTTTCCTCTCCGCTCCTCTCCTCTCCTCCTTTCCTCCTCTCCTCTCTCTCTCTCCTCTCCTCTCCTTTCTTCTTCCTCTCCTTTCTTCCTCCTCTCCTCTCCTTTCTTCCTCCTCTCCTTTCTTCCTCCTCTCCTCTCCTTTCTTCCTCCTCTCCTCTCCTTTCTTCCTCCTCTCCTTTCTTCCTCCTCTCCTCTCCTTTCTTCTTCCTCTCCTTTCTTCCTCCTCTCCTCTCCTTTCTTCCTCCTCTCCTCTCCTTTCTTCCTCCTCTCCTTTCTTCCTCCTCTCCTCTCTAACTGTGTCTCATCCTCCTCTTCTGCATTGTCTAATCCAGGCTCAGGGTGTCTTAGTCCCGTTGTCAGGCACGACAGGAAGTTATCAATCCCATAAACACCCTACCGACCATCTCCATGACGATTTCAGAACTCAGTTTGCAGTTCCGTTGTGTTGTGTCAGAATACTGTCTGTTTATTTGCTTGTGTCTTAAAGTGAGTGCTATTAAGAAGTTATATTATCAAGTTTTGTAAATTGAATAAATGATAAATGGATTAACATGGAAAAATCCAGGATTTTTGTGATACATCTTTGTGTTGATTTTGCAGCTATAAATAAAGTTCTATAATTTGGGATTGATACCATCACTCTAAGACTTTGTAGATATCTGGTATTGTACAGTACTAAACGTGTGTGTGTGGTGTGGGTGTGGTGTGTGTGTATGTGTGTGGTGTGTGTGTGTGTGTGTGGTGTGTGTGTGTGTGTGTGTGTGGTGTGTGTGTGTGTGTGATAACAGCCTCAAACAGTGCACAAACACTCTGTGGTGCAGATAATCCTTTTTCTATCTCTTCTCCCTCTCCTCTACCCCCCCTTCTCCCTCTCGTCTACCCCCCCTTCTCCCTCTCCTCTACCCCCCCTTCTCCCTCTCCTCTACCCCCCCTTCTCCCTCTCATCTACCCCCCTTCTCCCTCTCCTCTACCCCCCTTCTCTCTCTCCTCTACCCCCCCATCTCCCTCTCCTCTACCCCCCTTCTCCCTCTCCTCTACCCCGCCTTCTCCCTCTCCTCTACCCCCCCTTCTCCCTCTCATCTACCCCCCTTCTCCCTCTCCTCTACCCCGCCTTCTCCCTCTCCTCTACCCCCCTTCTCCCTCTCATCTACCCCCCCTTCTCCCTCTCCTCTACCCCCCTTCTCTCTCTCCTCTACCCCCCCTTCTCCCTCTCCTCTACCCCCCCTTCTCCCTCTCCTCTACCCCGCCTTCTCCCTCTCCTCTACCCCCCCTTCTCCCTCTCATCTACCCCCCTTCTCTCTCTCCTCTACCCCCCCTTCTCCCTCTCCTCTACCCCCCTCCTCCCTCTCCTCTACCCCCCTTCTCCCTATCCTCTACCCCCCTTCTCCCTCTCGCCCCTCTCTCCTCTTCCTCCCCCTCTCTCCTACCCCCCCTTCTCCCTTTCCTCTGCTGTTGCTTCGCTCGGCTCTCTCTCTGTGCATTCTCCTCTCCCCTCCTTCTGCTAGGGAATCTACTACAAACAGATGGAGTTTGAAGAAGGATGGAGGGAGAGGGGGGGATGAGGTAAGGGAGGGTGGGAGGTTTGGGGGGACTCAGGTTAGCAGATCAAATCCGGCCATCACACACACACACACACACACACACACACACACACACACACACACACACACACACACACACACACACACACACACACACACACACACACACACACACACACACACACAGTGAGAGTGATCTGTGTGGACAGGTGTCCATCTAACCATCATGAGGTTCCTGCCTCTCCTGCCAGAGGGACTATAGAGGGTATTTACATTTTACATTTTAGTCATTTAGCAGACGCTCTTATCCAGAGTGACTTACAAATTGGTGCATTCACCTATAATATCCAGTGGAACAACCACTTTACAATAGTGCATCTAAATCTTTTAAGGGGGGGGGGTTAGAAGGATTACCTTATCCTATCCCAGGTATTCCTTGAAGAGGTGGGGTTTCAGGTGTCTCCGGAAGGTGGTGATTGACTCCGCTGTCCTGGCGTCGTGAGGGAGCTTGTTCCACCATTGGGGTGCCAGAGCAGCGAACAGTTTTGACTGGGCTGAGCGGGAACTGTGCTTCCTCAGAGGTAGGGAGGCGAGCAGGCCAGAGGTGGATGAACGCAGTGCCCTTGTTTGGGTGTAGGGCCTGATCAGAGCCTGAAGGTACGGAGGTGCCGTTCCCCTCACAGCTCCGTAGGCAAGCACCATGGTCTTGTAGCGGATGCGAGCTTCGACTGGAAGCCAGTGGAGAGAGCGGAGGAGCGGGGTGACGTGAGAGAACTTGGGAAGGTTGAACACCAGACGGGCTGCGGCGTTCTGGATGAGTTGTAGGGGTTTAATGGCACAGGCAGGGAGCCCAGCCAACAGCGAGTTGCAGTAATCCAGACGGGAGATGACAAGTGCCTGGATTAGGACCTGCGCCGCTTCCTGTGTGAGGCAGGGTCGTACTCTGCGAATGTTGTAGAGCATGAACCTACAGGATCGGGTCACCGCCTTGATGTTGGTGGAGAACGACAGGGTGTTGTCCAGGGTCACGCCAAGGCTCTTAGCACTCTGGGAGGAGGACACAAGGGAGTTGTCAACCGTGATGGCGAGATCATGGAACGGGCAGTCCTTCCCCGGGAGGAAGAGCAGCTCCGTCTTGCCGAGGTTCAGCTTGAGGTGGTGATCCGTCATCCACACTGATATGTCTGCCAGACATGCAGAGATGCGATTCGCCACCTGGTTGTCAGAAGGGGGAAAGGAGAAGATTAATTGTGTGTCATCTGCATAGCAATGATATGAGAGACCATGTGAGGATATGACAGAGCCAAGTGACTTGGTGTATAGCGAGAATAGGAGTGGGCCAAGAACAGAGCCCTGGGGGACACCAGTGGTGAGAGCACGTGGTGCGGAGACAGATTCTCGCCACGCCACCTGGTAGGAGCGACCTGTCAGGTAGGACGCAATCCAAGCGTGCGCGGTGCCAGAGATGCCCAGCTCGGAGAGGGTGGAGAGGAGGATCTGATGGTTCACGGTATCAAAGGCAGCAGATAGGTCTAGAAGGATGAGAGCAGAGGAGAGAGAGTTAGCTTTAGCAGTGCGGAGAGCCTCCGTGACACAGAGAAGAGCAGTCTCAGTTGAATGCCCAGTCTCAGTTGAATGCCCAATTCTGAGAGAGATAGCAAGAGAGCTGGCCAAGCACGGCGCGTTCAAGAGTTTTGGAGAGAAAGGAAAGAAGGGATACTGGCCTGTAGTTGTTGACATCGGAGGGATCGAGTGTAGGTTTTTTCAGAAGGGGTGCAACTCTCGCTCTCTTGAAGACGGAAGGGACGTAGCCAGCGGTCAAGGATGCGTTGATGAGCGAGGTGAGGTAGGGGAGAAGGTCTCCGGAAATGGTCTGGAGAAGAGAGGAGGGGATAGGGTCAAGTGGGCAGGTTGTTGGGCGGCCGGCCGTCACAAGACGCGAGATTTCATCTGGAGAGAGAGGGGAGAAAGAGGTCAAAGCACAGGGTAGGGCAGTGTGAGCAGGACCAGCAGTGTCGTTTGACTTAGCAAACGAGGATCGGATGTCGTCAACCTTCTTTTCAAAATGGTTGACGAAGTCATCCGCAGAGAGGGAGGAGGGGGGGGGGGAGGGGGAGGAGGATTCAGGAGGGAGGAGAAGGTAGCAAAGAGCTTCCTAGGGTTAGAGGCAGATGCTTGGAGTTTAGAGTGGTAGAAAGTGGCTTTAGCAGCAGAGACAGAAGAGGAAAATGTAGAGAGGAGGGAGTGAAAGGATGCCAGGTCCGCAGGGAGGCGAGTTTTCCTCCATTTCCGCTCGGCTGCCCGGAGCCCTGTTCTGTGAGCTCGCAGTGAGTCGTCGAGCCACGGAGCAGGAGGGGAGGACCGAGCCGGCCTGGAGGATAGGGGACAGAGGAGATCAAAGGATGCAGAGAGGGAGGAGAGGAGGGTTGAGGAGGCAGAATCAGGAGATAGGTTGGAGAAGGTTCGAGCAGAGGGAAGAGATGATAGGATGGAAGAGGAGAGAGTAGCGGGAGAGAGAGAGCGAAGGTTGGGACGGCGCAATACCATCCGAGTAGGGGGAGAGTGAGAAGTGTTGGATGAGAGCGAGAGGGAAAAGGATACAAGGTAGTGGTCGGAGACTTGGAGGGGAGTTGCAATGAGATTAGTGGAAGAACAGCATCTAGTAAAGATGAGGTCAAGCGTATTGCCTGCCTTGTGAGTAGGGGGGGAAGGTGAGAGGGTGAGGTCGAAAGAGGAGAGGAGTGGAAAGAAGGAGGCAGAGAGGAATGAGTCGAAGGTAGACGTGGGGAGGTTAAAGTCACCCAGAACTGTGAGAGGTGAGCCATCCTCAGGAAAGGAACTTATCAAGGCGTCAAGCTCATTGATGAACTCTCCAAGGGAACCTGGAGGGCGATAAATGATAAGGATGTTAAGCTTGAAAGGGCTGGTAACTGTGACAGCATGGAATTCAAATGAGGAGATAGACAGATGGGTCAGAGGAGAAAGAGAGAATGTCCACTTGGGAGAGATGAGGATTCCAGTGCCACCACCCCGCTGGCTCGATGCTCTAGGGGTATGCGAGAACACGTAGTCAGACGAGGAGAGAGCAGTAGGAGTAGCAGTGTTATCTGTGGTGATCCATGTTTCCGTCAGCGCCAGGAAGTCTAGGGACTGGAGGGTAGCATAGGCTGAGATGAACTCCGCCTTGTTGGCCGCAGACCGGCAGTTCCAGAGGCTGCCGGAGACCTGGAACTCCACGTGGGTCGTGCGCGCTGGGACCACCAGGTTAGAGTGGCAGCGGCCACGCGGTGTGGAGCGTTTGTATGGCCTGTGCAGAGGAGAGAGAACAGGGATAGGCAGACACATAGTAGACAAGCTACAGAAGAGGCTACGCTAATGCAAATGAGATTGGAGTGACAAGTGGACTACACGTCTCGAATGTTCAGGAAGTTAAGCTTACGTTGCAAAAATGTTATTGACTAAAATGATACAGTACTGCTGGCTGGTGGAGTAGGCTAGCTAGCAGTGGCTGCGTTGTTGACTTTGAACGTGTAGCTGGCTAGGTAACCTCGGTAGTTTCAGTACTACACCTTGTCATGATACAAAGCAACTTTGTAGCTAGCTAGCTAACATAACACTAATCAAGACGTTCCTTGTAGTGTATTTAGTTTCAACAATGCTGCTCGTCGGTAATAGTTGGCTAGGTTAGGAAAAATGGCGTCGCGGGGGACGGAAATAGCTGGCTAGCTAACCTCGATGGCTGGCTAGCTAACAATTATCAATTAACAATTATCAAGTTATGACAAAGACAACTAGGTAGCTAGCTAGGTAACACTGCACTAGTCACATCGTTCCGTTGTTTAGTATTAGTAACTACAGCGCTGCTAGTCGGTAACGGATGGCTAGCTGGCAGTGGGTTAATGATGACTAGGTGTGTTGAGTAAGTCTGGCGCCGCGTCGCGGCTGGCTAGCACACCTCGATAATACTCAAACTCAAACTACACAATTATCTTAGATACAGAGACAGCACAGACAACTATGTAGCTGGCTAACTAACACTAACACCACACTAATCAAGTCGTTGCGTTGTAATGTAATAGTTTCTGCGGTGCTGCTAGTCGGTAGAAGTTGGCTAGCTAACGGTGATGACTAGCTAGCTAGCAGCTAGCAGTGTTGACTACGTTAGGAGGACGAAGATAGCTAGCCTCGATAATTACTCAGTTACTCTAAACTACACAATTATCTTTGATACAAAGACGGCTATGTAGCTAGCTAAGAAGAATTGCTCAGATCAAACAAATCAAGCCGTTGTAATGTAGCGAAGTGGAATATTACCTGTGGAGCGAAGCGTGGTGCGACTGCTCGCATGATATGTCTCATTGGGTATGTATTCATACTGGGGCTGCAGCCTAAATGGGACCCTATTCCTTAGTGCACTACTTTTGACCAGGATAGGGTAACATTAGGGACGCAGCCTGGCTCGTTGTCATGACAAATCTGTCACGGCCCCTGGGCCCACATTGATGATGTCACTCACTGTCCTAACTGTCAGTCACTCAGCACTGCGTGGTGATTGGTTGTGGGTTTATTATTAGGCCTATATCCCTGACCAACCGGCGTTCCAAACCCAGATCTGCCCTCTGTGTGCTACAAGACTGTGTTTGTCTGCTGACCTAAAGCCTAGGCACCTTTGTTGGAAATCTATGGTTAAAAACGTCAAAGGGACAACTGACGAACCCAAGGCCTTTCTTACATGGTCAGTGCTATCAGGAATTCTTGTTGATGTCCCTACCCTAAACCCTAACCCCAACCCCTACCCTTACCCTAACCCTAACCCCTACCCTTACCCTAACCTTAACCCCTACCCTTACCCCCTCCCCTAACCTTAACCCTAACCCCAACCCCTACCCTTACCCTAACCCTAACCCCTACCCTTACCCTAACCCTAACCTTAACCCCTACCCTTACCCCCTCCCCTAACCTTAACCTTAACCCTAACCCCTACCCTTACCCTAACCCTAACCCCTACCCTTACCCTAACCTTAACCCCTACCCTTACCCCCTCCCCTAACCTTAACCCTAACCCCAACCCCTACCCTTACCCTAACCCTAACCCCTACCCTTACCCTAACCTTAACCCCTACCCTTACCCCCTCCCCTAACCTTAACCCTAACCCTAACCCCTACCCTTACCCTAAACCCTAACCCTAACCCCTACCCTTACCCTTACCCTAACCCCTACCCTTACCCTAACTCTAACCCCTACCCTTACCCTAACCTTAACCCCTACCCTTACCCCTCCCCTAACCTTAACCCTAACCCCTACCCTAAACCCTAACCCTAACCCCTACCCTTACCCTTACCCTAACCCCTACCCTTACCCTAACCTTAACCCCTACCCTTACCCCCTCCCCTAACCTTAACCCTAACCCTAACCCCTACCCTTACCCTAAACCCTAACCCTAACCCCTACCCTTACCCTAACCACAACCCCTACCCTTACCCTAACCCTAACCCCTACCCTTACCCTAACCTTACCCCCTCCCCTTACCCCCTCCCCTAACCTTAACCCTAACCCTAACCCCTACCCTTACCCTAAACCCTAACCCTAACCCCTACCCTTACCCTTACCCTAACCCCTACCCTTACCCTAACCCTAACCCCTACCCTTACCCTAACCTTAACCCCTACCCTTACCCCCTCCCCTAACCTTAACCCTAACCCTAACCCCTACCCTTACCCTAAACCCTAACCCTAACCCCTACCCTTACCCTTACCCTAACCCCTACCCTTACCCTAAACCCTAACCCTAACCCCTACCCTTACACTAACCTTAACCCCTACCCTTACCCCCTCCCCTAACCTTAACCCTAACCAAACCCTAAACCTACTCTTAACCTTTACCTTAACCATTTTAAATGTCAACTTCAATGGGGTAGGGACGTCCCAAGGATACCAGATTGCACAAGACCTTTCTAACATGGCTGTGCTCTGAATGACAAGTATTACACAACCTGTTGGCTGTCTCTCTCTTTTGTGTTGTAGTTTTTAATACGGAGGCCACCATTTGTAATTTCACCGTGCAGGGAGAGAGATAGCCCTACGGTGGAACAAGAACCATAGACTGAGAAATTTACATTTTACAGAACATCTTGTGGCTTGTGCCCTCTTCTCCCCCTCTCCTCCCTCCTTCATCTCTCTCTCTCTCCATTCTGCGCTCCCTCCTGCCCTCTTCTCCCCCTCTCCTCCCTCCTTCATCTCTCTCTCTCTCCATTCTGCGCTCCCTCCTGCCCTCTTCTCCCCCTCTCCTCCCTCCTTCATCTCTCTCTCTCTCCATTCTGCGCTCCCTCCTGCCCTCTTCTCCCCCTCTCCTCCCTCCTTCATCTCTCTCTCTCTCCATTCTGCGCTCCCTCCTGCCCTCTTCTCCCCCTCTCCTCCCTCCTTCATCTCTCTCTCTCTCCATTCTGCGCTCCCTCCTGCCCTCTTCTCCCCCTCTCCTCCCTCCTTCATCTCTCTCTCTCTCCATTCTGCGCTCCCTCCTGCCCTCTTCTCCCCCTCTCCTCCCTCCTTCATCTCTCTCTCCATTCTGCGCTCCCTCCTGCCCTCTTCTCCCCCTCTCCTCCCTCCTTCATCTCTCTCTCTCTCCATTCTGCGCTCCCTCCTGCCCTCTTCTCCCCCTCTCCTCCCTCCTTCATCTCTCTCTCTCTCCATTCTGCGCTCCCTCCTGCCCTCTTCTCCCCCTCTCCTCCCTCCTTCATCTCTCTCTCTCTCCATTCTGCGCTCCCTCCTGCCCTCTTCTCCCCCTCTCCTCCCTCCTTCATCTCTCTCTCTCTCCATTCTGCGCTCCCTCCTGCCCTCTTCTCCCCCTCTCCTCCCTCCTTCATCTCTCTCTCTCTCCATTCTGCGCTCCCTCCTGCCCTCTTCTCCCCCTCTCCTCCCTCCTTCATCTCTCTCTCTCTCCATTCTGCGCTCCCTCCTGCCCTCTTCTCCCCCTCTCCTCCCTCCTTCATCTCTCTCTCTCTCCATTCTGCGCTCCCTCCTGCCCTCTTCTCCCCCTCTCCTCCCTCCTTCATCTCTCTCTCTCTCCATTCTGCGCTCCCTCCTGCCCTCTTCTCCCCCTCTCCTCCCTCCTTCATCTCTCTCTCTCTCCATTCTGCGCTCCCTCCTGCCCTCTTCTCCCCCTCTCCTCCCTCCTTCATCTCTCTCTCTCTCCATTCTGCGCTCCCTCCTGCCCTCTTCTCCCCCTCTCCTCCCTTCTTCATCTCTCTCTCCATTCTGCGCTCCCTCCTGCCCTCTTCTCCCCCTCTCCTCCCTCCTTCATCTCTCTCTCCATTCTGCGCTCCCTCCTGCCCTCTTCTCCCCCTCTCCTCCCTCCTTCATCTCTCTCTCCATTCTGCGCTCCCTCCTGCCCTCTTCTCCCCCTCTCCTCCCTCCTTCATCTCTCTCTCCATTCTGCGCTCCCTCCTGCCCTCTTCTCCCCCTCTCCTCTCTCCTTCATCTCTCTCTCTCCATTCTGCGCTCCCTCCTGCCCTCTTCTCCCACTCTCCTCCCTCCATCTCTCTCTCTCTCCATTCTGCGCTCCCTCCTGCCCTCTTCTCCCCCTCTCCTCCCTCCATCTCTCTCTCTCCATTCTGCGCTCCCTCCTGCCCTCTTCTCCCCCTCTCCTCCCTCCTTCATCTCTCTCTCTCTCCATTCTGCGCTCCCTCCTGCCCTCTTCTCCCACTCTCCTCCCTCCATCTCTCTCTCTCTCCATTCTGCGCTCCCTCCTGCCCTCTTCTCCCCCTCTCCTCCCTCCATCTCTCTCTCTCAATTCTGCGCTCCCTCCTGCCCTCTTCTCCCCCTCTCCTCCATCTCTCTCTCCATTCTGCGCTCCTCTGTCTGAGAGAGAGAGAGACAGATGAGCGCCCTGGAGAGAACTTGTCTGCCTGTGTTATTAGCTATGCGTATCTCTACACCCGACAAGCAGTGTGTGTGTGTGTGTGTGTGTGTGTGTGTGTGTGTGTGTGTGTGTGTGTGTGTGTGTGTGTGTGTGTGTGTGTGTGTGTGTGTGTGTGTGTGTGTGTGTGTGTGTGTGGTCCATGCCTTGCCTAGATGCCCCCTCTCCTCTCTACAAACCAAAACTGATTCAGGCAGTCTGTGGTATTTTTAATAAATCTCTGGGGATTTCTTTTTCAGAAAAAGAGCGAATGAGTGTTGTCACGCCTCAGTACTCACACAGGGGAATAGATAGTGCCAAGGCAGTCAGTGTTAAATTGACTTGTGAGAGGAGAGAGAGAGCGCAGAGAGAGAGGGGGGGGGGGGGCTGGAAGGCACAAATCAATACGTTTTTCATTCAGACACTTTTCAAGATTAGGTGGAAGGAAAAAAACAACTATGTTTGAGTGTTTGAGAGATCACATTGAGTGATTTCGAACCATTAATTTTGCCACAGATGTTATTTCTGCCAGCTACAATCTCTTCTTGGCTCCCTAAAATATTTATATTTCCTCACCATCAAATATATTCAAATACTCTGAGAGAGAGAGAGAGGCTAGTTTGGACACCACCAGTGGGACCGCAATAAATCAGGTGGTGGGACGAAAATGGCACTGGGCCACAGGTTTCAGACCCCATCCTAGTGCCAAGGGGTAGATTTGGTAATGGGCATTGAGTGCTGATCTAGGATCAAGTCCCCCTTGTCCATATAAACAAAATTATAGTGATCTAAAAGGGGGGGACCTTGCGGGCGCTGCAGGATTTCAGTCCTTCCCGGCGTAGTGTGTTACCCATTGTTTTCTTGGTGACTATGGTCCCAGCTGCCTTGAGATCATTGACAAGATCCTCCCGTGTAGTTCTGGGCTGATTCCTCACCGTTCTCATGATCATTGCAACTCCACGAGGTGAGATCTTGCATGGAGCCCCAGGCCGAGGGAGATTGACAGTTATTTTGTGTTTCTTCCATTTGCGAATAATCGCACCAACTGTTGTCACCTTCTCACCAAGCTGCTTGGCGATGGTCTTGTAGCCCATTCCAGGCTTGTGTAGATCTACAATCTTGTCCCTGACATCCTTGGAGAGCTCTTTGGTCCTTCACTACGCCGTGAAGGACTGAAATCCTGCAGCGCCCGCAAGGTCCCCCTGCTCAAGAAAGCACATATACATGCCCGTCTGAAGTTTGCCAATGAACATCTGAATGATTCAGAGGACAACTGGGTGAAAGTGTTGTGGTCAGATGAGACCAAAATTGAGCTCTTTGGCATCAACTCAACTCGCCGTGTTTGGAGGAGGAGGAATGCTGCCTATGACCCCAAGAACACCATCCCCACCGTCAAACATGGAGGTGTTAACATTATGCTTTGGCGGTGTTTTTCTGCTAAGGGGACAGGACAACTTCACCGCATCAAAGGGACAATGGACGGGGCCATGTACCGTCAAATCTTGGGTGAGAACCTCCTTCCCTCAGCCAGGGCATTGAAAATGGGTCGTGGATGGGTATTCCAGCATGACAATGACCCAAAACACATGGCCAAGGCAACAAAGGAGTGGCTCAAGAAGAAGCACATTAAGGTCCTGGAGTGGCCTAGCCAGTCTCCAGACCTTAATCCCATAGAAAATCTGTGGAGGGAGCTGAAGGTTCGAGTTGCCAAACGTCAGCCTCGAAACCTTAATGACTTGGAGAAGATCTGCAAAGAGGAGTGTGACAAAATCCCTCCTGAGATGTGTGCAAACCTGGTGGCCAACTACAAGAAACGTCTGACCTCTGTGATTGCCAACATGGGTTTTGCCACCAAGTACTAAGTCATGTTTTGCAGAGGGGTCAAATACTTTTTTCCCTCATTAAAATGCAAATCATTTTATAACATTTTTGACATGCGTTTTTCTGGATTTTTTTGTTGTTATTCTGTCTCTCACTGTTCAAATAAACCTACCATTAAAATTATAGACTGATCATTTCTTTGTCAGTGGGCAAACGTACAAAATCAGCAGGGGATCAAATACTTTTTTCCCTCACTGTACCCAGGGTATAGCTGACGTCATTCTCATCCTGTACAGCTGACAGAGAGGGTAACAGCTGGCGTAGTTGGAATGGAACCCCCCTTAGCCGTGCATTCTGATGTGTATATATAGCTTCTGCTGGTATGAACGGTATTCCACTGCAAGGCATTCTTCTTTTCTCACCCCGTCCGAAGCCTGGGTTCAAATACTATTTGAAATCATTTCAAATACTTGATCTGCGCTTGATTGAGCTTGCCTAGCTTAATGGACGAATAGAATAGTTTACAACACTGTAAACCCCACCTATCTGGCACTCCCGGCAGGCTAGAGCAAAGATTTATAATACTAACTGAACCCTGGTCTGCCCCATAGTTCAGCACAGTGCAAAACAGAATGTGGTTCTACCTGCAGTTATCTGGAGCCCCAAACACACTGGACTAGGAACAATGGAAGCACAGTTTTTATCTACAAGGGACTTTGGAGTCATTTTAGAATGAACACAAGAAAGACAGAATACCGTTAATGAATGTATTCAGACAGACAGGGGACATAGCACTCATTAAAGTGGGGACAGACAGTGGTTGAGCCTATGTCTAATTTTAAGGGTCTTCGTCAAATTACCCAGAAAGACAGCAAGTACCCAGGGAACCAGGAAGGGAAAACTTCAAAGCCGGCCAATCACAAATCCCTTTTAATATTCTACTGGCTCACTATCGAATGGTGGCTGTGTGGTTCTTGATTTGCAATTCTGTTCAAATCAATTAGGAAAACTTAGATTTGACCTCAACTTTTGATTTAAATACAATCCCCTCTGTGTCTAGTTAGGTCTTACAAAACTAAGTGTTATGAACCTTTTGTATAGTTTGATCACTGAATTTGTATTTAAATTGATTTAATAGCAGAGAGCATGTTCTGATAAGAAACAGATTGCTGTATGAAGACATGGCTACGTCCCAAATGTCTCCCTATCCTGATCAAAAGAAGCGCCCTATTAGGGAGGGAATAGTAGGGTGGCATTTGGGATGCTTCCCATATACATGTATAGGGCCCCTAGTAAAGCCCCTAGTAAGTCCCCTAGTGAGTCCCCTAGTGAGTCCCCTAGTGAGTCCCCTAGTGAAGCCCATAGTAAGTCCCCTAGTGAGTCCCCTAGAGAGTCCCCTAGTGAGGCCCCTAGTGAGTCTCCTAGTGAGGCCCCTAGTAAAGCCCTAGTGAAGCTCCTAGTAAGGCCCCTAGTGAAGCCCTAGTGAAGCCCTAGTGAGGTCCCTAGTGAACCTCCTAGTAAGGCCCCTAGTGAGGTCCCTAGTGAAGCTCCTAGTGAAGCCCCTAGTGAGGTCCTTAGTGAGGTCCCTAGTGAAGCCCCTAGTGAAGCCCTAGTGAGGCCCCTAGTGAGTCCCCTAGTGAGTCCACTAGTGAGGCCCCTAGTGAGTCCCCTAGTGAGGCCCCTAGTGAGTCCCCTAGTGAGGCCCCTAGTGAAACCATAGGGAAGCCCTAGTGAGGCCCCGAGTGAAGCCCTAGTGAAGCTCCTAGTGAAGCCCTAGTGAGGCCCCTAGTGAAGCTCCTAGTGAAGCCCTAGTGAAGCCCTAGTGAGGCCCCTAGTGAAGCCCTGGTGAGGTCCCTAGTGAATCTCCTAGTAAGGCCCCTAGTGAGGTCCCTAGTGAAGATCCTATTGAGGCCCCTAGTGAGGTCCCTAGTGAGTCCCTAGTGAAGCCCTAGTGAGGCCCCTAGTGAGGCCCCTAGTGAAGCCCTAGTGAAGCTCCTAGAAAGGCCCCTAGTGAGGCCTCTAGTGAAGCTCCTAGTGAGGTCCCTAGTGAAGCTCCTAGTGAGGCCCCTAGTGAGGTCCCTAGTGAGGTCCATAGTGGGGCTCCTAGTGAGGTCCCTATTGAGGACCCTAGTGAAGCTCCTAGTGAGGCCCCTCAGACAGAAGTTTTAGTCGTAAAAAAAAAATATTGTCACCGATTTTTTTATTTTTATCAAACGCAAAAGACTTCAAATTAAACGGAGCTGACTCTGACGATAGACAGATATGTCTGTGTCTTCTCATATTAATGCCAGATGAGTTATCTGGGGAGCAGAGCAGAGAAAAAAATGAAATATATTATGTTAATTCGATTGGTAATATTTGGCTTTTTGAGGCTTTTTGAGACTTTCCTGTCCTATGATTCCGGCGAACTAAGTCACCTTCATGGAACTTCGGAGTGTCCAGCATTCCGAGAATGTCTGGCAGGCAGGGAATTCTGCATCTCTTAGATTCCTGGATAATCCGCTCCATCATGAGTCTAGCTCTAGTCTGGGTACCAGTCTTTGTAGCTAACATTAATCTCATTGCCACTCCAGTGGTACAAGGAGTGGAATGTAATAGCCGAATAGAGAATGGAAGGCTAGTCTAGACCCACACATGGTCTGAATGGATGCAGTATGGAAAAGACGGGGAAGGGGGGGCAATGTTCTCGGGGATCATCAAGCTGTTGACCTGGGTTGAGGGGGAGAGGGGAGAGGTTGCTGGGGGGAAGCTCAGGTGACAGGGTTGGGTTGGGGAGTCTGTTACCCACGGAATGTGCTAGCTCCTTTTTGTGTCGCTACGTATGGTCCTACAGATGTAGCTTCCGTCTATGAGTGTGTCTCAGTAGTCTAACAAAGCTTTCTTTCCCCATCCGCCATATCGTTTTCACCGACTATCCATGTTTTGAGATCAATGCAGATTAAGAAGGAAAGAAGAGAGGTGGGCCCAACTCATTGAACAACTTTACTATAACCTACTTTATTAATTTATAACACATTCACAGTGCACTCATAGCCATCTTCTTCTCAACAGCTCTTTCAACTGATTTCATTCAGTCCCACACTTTCTATTGGTTATATATGGTGGCACTGGAAGTCAAGCGGTTGACATATTGGCACAAAATAAACATAACCTACTTCTACAATGTGCATATGGCCTTGAACTTGACCTATATTTTGGCTCCACTTATTACTATGGAAAATGATGCAACTGGGCACGGGAGACCACAAACCCCGCCCATAAGGGAATCAACGAGTCAAATCTTTACGCTGATTGGTGAGGAGTCTCCATTCATTGGTCCATTCTCATGCGCGTCATGACGTCTACCCGGAACACATAGAGGTTGGAAGCCACGTTGACAACGAAGTGGCGTTTTGTTTCATTCCAAAACCGGTGAAATAACGGTAGCTGCACCGGTGTGTCTATCCAGCGGCCAAAGAGGTTGAAAATTGTACAGAAGGTAAGAGTACCTATTTTGAAAAGAACATGTTCTGTTGTTCATTAATTCATTTATTGATCAGTCAGACAAGCTAGCTAGTGGAAAAGCATGAAAGACCAAAATAGTAACGTTACTGCACCATAGCCATTGCTAATGTTACAAGTCCTGCTAGCTATATTTGCTGCTGCAAGAACGAATACAAATTGCTAAACAGCTACAGTAAGTGTAAAATTATCAGGTTATAGCTGGCTAGTTATGCATCACAATGTACTGATTGATGTCTTGAACCTCAAACGAGATCATGCAAGCTGCCTACTGTTAACCTAACTAAACGTTACGCTAAATATTCCCAACGGAAGTCAAACTGAACTAAAATATAAACGCAACATACAACAATTTTACAGTTAATATGCTCACTAACAGGGATGTAAAGACATTTGTGCACAAAATATGAGAGCAATAAGCTTTTTGTGCGTGTAACTGTTTAGTTAAAGTTATTGTGCCGACTGTAATATTTCATGTTTTTGTACTATTTCATGTTTTTGTACTTACTGTAAGATCTGGGCTTTGCAGGACAAGCCACTTCACCAGAAAGATGAGTGTAGGATTCATCGGAGCGGGCCAGCTGGCTCACGCGCTGGTGAAAGGGTTCACAGCTGCGGGTAAGAAACCGCCAACCGGGTATGATGACCGACGGGGCCGTGACCCATTTTTTTTTTTAAATCTGTCTGGCCAGGGCAGGTCACTCTGGCTGCTCGTGTACACAAGACTGGGCCCTGAAATGTCAACAAACGGTAGCTGTTATCAGTTGCAGTTCCAGTGACTCAAATCTGTGTTGTGCATTGACCTCATCTCTCTCTTTAACCCTTTCTGTCCCCCATCCTCTCTCTCTCTTTAACCCTTTCTGTCCCCCATCCATCCTCTCTCTTTAACCCTTTCTGTCCCCCATCCATCCTCTCTCTTTAACCCTTTCTGTCCCCCATCCATCCTCTCTCTTTAACCCTTTCTGTCCCCCATCCATCCTCTCTCTCTCTCTCTCTCTCTCTCTCTCTCTCTCTCTCTCTCTCTCTCTCTCTCTCTTTAACCCTTTCTGTCCCCCATCCTCTCTCTACCTCTCTCTCCCCCAGGTGTAATAGCTACTCAGAGAATCATAGCCAGTTCTCCAGACACTGATCTGCCTACTGTTGCTGGCCTTAGGGTAAGAGGCAGGGATGTGTGTTTGTTCTGTGTGTGTTTGTGTGCAGAGAGGGACAAGCCTGTACAGGCTGACCTGTTTTGTCTGTCTGAGGATGCGAGGAAGTGTGTGTTGAGTGTGTGTATGTGCGTTGTTTAAATTGCCTTGCCTGGAAGGTGTGGATGTGTTTACATGTCCTGGAGGGTGTGGATTAGAGGTTGACCGATTATGTGTTTTTTTTATATATATATTTTTTTTTTACGCCGATACCGATTATTGGACAACCCAAAAAAACGATACCGATTAACCTGCCTATTTATTTATTTAAAAAAAAAAAATAATTGTTCATATTTTTGTTCATTTTTTCTTATTATTTACAGTTATTTTTTTTCGGGTTTTTTTCAATTTCTTTTATAAATTTTTTTGGGGGGGGATATATAATTTTAAATTAAAAAAAATATGTATATGTATGTGTGTGTATGTAATAATGGCAATTACAACAATACTGAATGAACAATGAACCCTTTTATTTTAACTTCATATAATACATAACTAAAATCTATTTAGTCTCAAATAAATAATGAAACATGTTCAATTTGGTTTAAATAATGCAAAAACACAGTGTCGGAGAAGAAAGTAAAAGTGCAATATGTGCCATGTAAAAAAAGCTAACGTTTAAGTTCCTTGCTCAGAACATGAGAACATATGAAAGCTGGTGGTTCAATATTCCCAGTTCTTCATTATTCCCAGTTAACCTCTCTGGGATATGTGGGATCGCCAATAGCCAGTGAAATAGCAGAGCGCCAAATTCAAAACAACAAAAATCTCATAATTCAAACTTCTCACACATACAAGTATTATACACCATTTTAAAGATAAACTTCTCGTTAACAACCTGTTAGGGACAGACGTTCCGCTAGCGGAACGCCTCACCAATATCCAATGGTAGAGCGTGGCGCGAAATACAAATACCTTAAAAATGCTATAACTTCAATTTCTCAAACATATGACTATTTTACACCATTTTAAAGACAAGACTCTCGTTAACCTAACCACATTGTCCGATTTCAAAAAGGCTTTACAGCGAAAGCAAAACATTAGATTATGTCAGGAGAGTTCCCTGCCAAAAATAATCACACAGCCATTTTCAAAGCAAACATATATGTCACAAAAACCAAACCCACAGCTAAATGCAGCACTAACCTTTGATCTTCATCAGATGACACTCCTAGGACATTATGTTATACAATACATGCATGTTTTGTTCAATCAAGTTCATATTTATATCAAAAAACAGCTTTTTACATTAGCATGTTTTGTTCAGAACTAGCATACCCACCGAAAACTTCCGGTGAATTTACTAAATTACTCACGATAAACGTTCACAAAAAACATAACAATTATTTTAAGAATTATAGATACAGAACTCCTTTATGCAATCGCGGTGTCAGATTTTAAAATAGCTTTTCGGCGAAAGCACATTTTGCAATATTCTGAGTAGATAGCTCGGCCATCACAGGCTAGCTAATTTGACACCCACCAAGTTTGGTGCTCACTAAACTCAGAATTACTATAAGAAAAATTGGATTACCTTTCCTGTTCTTTGTCAGAATGCACTCCCAGGGCTTCAACTTCAACAACAAATGTTTTGGTTCGAAATAATCCATAGTTATATTGAAATAGCTCCGTTTTGTTCGTGCGTTGAGGTCACTATCCGAAGGGTGACGCGCAGGCGCATTTCGTGACAAACAAATTCTAAATATTCCATTACCGTACTTCGAAGCATGTCAAACGCTGTTTAAAATCTATTTTTATGCTATTTTTCTCATAAAATAGCGATAATATTCCAACCGGGCGACGTTATATTCATAGACTGAAAGAAAAACATGGAGTCATCTCGTGCATGCGCACTCCAGTGTCATTGTTCCCTGCATGACCACTCACAAAAACTCCTCCTGTTTTTCGCCCAGAGACTGCAGAGAAGTCATTCCACTTTCTGGCGCCTTCTGAGAGCCAATGGAAGCCTTAGAAAATGTCACATTACAGCAGAGATGCTGTATTTTTGATAGAGATGCCCTAGAAGGAGAACAAATTGTCAGACAGGGCACTTCCTGTATGGAATCTTCTCAGGTTTTGGCCTGCCATATGAGTTCTGTTATACTCACAGACACCATTCAAACAGTTTTAGAAACTTTAGAGTGTTTTCTATCCAAATCTACTATGCATATTCTAGTTTCTGGGCAGGAGTAGTAACCAGATTAAATCGGGTACGTTTTTTATCCGGCTGTGAAAATACTGCCCCCTATCCCAAACAGGTTAATCCAACCACAGTGTCCGATTTCAAAAAGGCTTTACGGCGAAAGCATACCATTAGATTATGTTAGGACAGCACCTAGACAAGAAAAACCACACAGCCATTTTCCAAGCAAGGAGAGCTGTCGCAAAAACCAGAAATACAGCTAAAATTAATCACTAACTTTTGATCTTCATCAGATGGCACTCGTACATTTACATTTACATTTTAGTCATTTAGCAGACGCTCTTATCCAGAGCGACTTACAGTAGTGAATGCATACATTTCATACAATTTCATACATTTTTTTTTTTTCTGTGCTGGCCCCCCGTGGGAAGGATTTCATGTTACACAATACATGTATGTTTTGCTCGATAAAGTTCATATTTGGCATGTAATGTTCAGAAATGTTTTGCCTCAAACTTCCAGTGAATGAGCACATCAATTTACAGAAATACTCATCATAAACGTTGATAAAATATACAACTGTTATGCATAGAATTAAAGATAAACTTCTCCTTAATGCAACCACAGTGTCAGATTTCAAAAAAGCTTTATGGCGAAAGCACACTGCAATAATCTGAGTACAGCGCTCAGTCATCAAAACAAGCGTGGCCTGGAGGGGGTGGGTGTGTTTGCGTGGCCTGGAGGGGGGTGGTGTGTTTGCGTGGCCTGGAGGGGGGTGGGTGTGTTTGCGTGGCCTGGAGGGAGGGGGGGTGTTTGCGTGGCCTGGAGGGAGGGGGGGGGGGGGGGGTGTTTGCGTGGCCTGGAGGGAGGGAGGGGGTGTTTGCGTGGCCTGGAGGGAGGGGGGGGGGGTGTTTGCGTGGCCTGGAGGGAGGGGGGGGGGGGTGTTTGCGTGGCCTGGAGGGAGGGAGGGGGTGTTTGCGTGGCCTGGAGGGAGGGAGGGGGTGTTTGCGTGGCCTGGAGGGGGGTGTGTGTTTCCGTGGCCTGGAGGGAGGGGGGTGGGGGGGGGGTGTTTGCGTGGCCTGGAGGGAGGGGGGGGGGTTGCGTGGCCTGGAGGGGGGGGTGGTGGTGTGTTTGCGTGGCTTGGAGGGGGGGGGGGGGGGGTTGCGTGGCCTGGAGGGGGGGGTGGTGGTGTGTTTGCGTGGCTTGGAGGGGGGGGGGTGTTTGTGTTGCCTGGAGGGGGGGGGGGGGGGGGGTGTTTGCGTGGCCTGGAGGGTGTCTGAGTGTATAGGTAGGTAATGCTTCAACGTTTGTATGAGGGCTCTGCATTGTGTGTGTGGGTACACATCCTAGAAGGCCTTGCATCTTCACTCTTAACCTGTTTCTTCCTCTGTCTTCCCATCTTTCTGTCTCTTCCTCCCTCCTGCTCTAGAAAATGGGTGCTATCATCACCACCAGTAACAAGGAGGTGGTGAACAAGAGTGATGTCCTGTTCCTGGCAGTCAAACCCCACATCATCCCCTTTGTGCTGGATGAGATTGGACCAGACATAGAGGACAGACACCTTATAGTGTCCTGTGCTGCAGGAGTCACCATCAGCTCTATAGAGAAGGTCAGAAAACACACACTTGCATGGACACACACACACACACAGAGAAGGTCAGAACCTGTCCTGGACTGGTCTGGTAGAGTCAATTGAAGCCTTTTTTTTATCAATTGAAAAAGAGTCTTGTTAGGTAGTGCCAACTTAGTTCTGTCCTCAATGTCAGAGAAAAACATAATAAAATGTTTTATGGTCACATAGTACAGTGAAATAAATGTTATGTTTTACAGGGTCAGCCATAGTAGTACTGCACCCCTAGAGAAAATTAGGATTAAGTGCCTTGCTCAAGGGCACATGGACCGAGTTGTTGTTATTATTATCATTGGCTCTGGGATTTGAACTAGCAACCATTCAGTAACTGGCCCAATATTGAAGAACCTAAAGAATGGTCAATGGACCAGGTGTCTCTTTTAAACACCACTGCTGCCAGGACCCAATAATTCCTCCTATAATCTCCTTTCATGACACTGTCCTCATCACCTTTTGTTGTTATTTACATAACAGATCCCCGTTTCCTCCATTTAGAAGTCTTCTTCGTGTGCCTCCTCCGTTTAGTACAAGGCTCCTTCGTGTACCTCCTCCGTTTAGTAGAAGGCTCCTTCGTGTACCTCCTCCGTTTAGTACAAGGCTCCTTCATGTACCTCCTCCGTTTAGTAGAAGGCTCCTTCGTGTACCTCCTCCGTTTAGTAGAAGGCTCCTTCGTGTACCTCCTCCGTTTAGTAGAAGGCTCCTTCGTGTACCTCCTCCGTTTAGTACAAGGCTCCTTCGTGTACCTCCTCCGTTTAGTAGAAGGCTCCTTCGTGTACCTCCTCCGTTTAGTAGAAGGCTCCTTCGTGTACCTCCTCCGTTTAGTAGAAGGCTCCTTCGTGTACCTCCTCCGTTTAGTACAAGGCTCCTTCATGTACCTCCTCCGTTTAGTAGAAGGCTCCTTCATGTACCTCCTCCGTTTAGTAGAAGGCTCCTTCATGTACCTCCTCCGTTTAGTACAAGGCTCCTTCGTGTACCTCCTCCGTTTAGTAGAAGGCTCCTTCGTGTACCTCCTCCGTTTAGTAGAAGGCTCCTTCATGTACCTCCTCCGTTTAGTAGAAGGCTCCTTCGTGTACCTCCTCCGTTTAGTAGAAGGCTCCTTCGTGTGCCTCCTCCGTTTAGTAGAAGGCTCCTTCGTGTACCTCCTCCGTTTAGTAGAAGGCTTCTTCGTGTACCTCCTCTAACCAACGTTATCATCCTGTCTGACCCCCCCCATCCATCCACTCACACATGTTCTCTTGTCAAATAATTGATCTTGACAAATCATACAAGTGTTTCTATCTCTTTACCTCTCTCCCCTTCACTAACCCGTCTCTCCCCCCCAGAAGCTGCTTCAGTACCGTCCGTTCCCCAAGGTAATGAGGTGTATGACCAACACCCCCGTCGTGGTGAGAGAGGGAGCTACAGTCTACGCTACAGGAACACATGCTGAGGTACACATTCACTAGGCACCAGCTGAGGTACACACACATTCATTAGGCACCAAACAGAAGAAAACCGGGTGAACCCGTTTCCGTTGCAAAAAAGTTTTTCTGCAGTGTGCAGTAAATAAGGGTAAAATCTCCATCTCTTTTACCCTAATACCATTCTCTCTCTACCTCTCTCTATCTCTCTACCTCTCTCTACCTCTCTCTCTCTCCCTACCCATATCTCTCTCCCCCTCTCTATCTCTCTACCTCTCTCTACCTCTCTCTCTCTCCCTACCCATATCTCTCTCCCCCTCTCTATCTCTCTACCTCTCTCTACCTCTCTCTCTCTCCCTACCCATATCTCTCTCCCCCTCTCTATCTCTCTACCTCTCTCTACCTCTCTCTCTCTCCCTACCCATATCTCTCTCCCCCTCTCTCTCTCTCTCTCTCTCTCTCTCTCTCTCTCTACCTCTACCTCTACCTCTCTCCCTACCCATATCTCTCTCCCTACCCATATCTCTCTCCCTACCCATATCTCTCTCCCTACCCATATCTCTCTACCTCTCTCTACCTCTCTCCTACCCATCTCTCTCTCTCTCTCTCCCCCCTACCCATCTCTCTCTCTCTCTCCCCCCTACCCATCTCTCTCTCTCTCTCCCCCCTACCCATCTCTTCTCCCACCTGTCTGGCAGGTGGAGGATGGCAAGTTGTTGGAACAGCTGATGGCCAGTGTTGGGTTCTGTACAGAGGTGGAGGAGGACCTTATCGATGCCGTCACCGGCCTCAGTGGCAGCGGCCCCGCCTACGTGAGTCACTGACCTATCATAGAGGGGTAGAGGGGCCTGGCCATGCCTATGTGAGTCACTGTTGACCTTCCTCCATAACATTACACACTGCTAAGCACCCACTCACAATGTGTTTACCTCACTGAGTGACTTCTGGCCTAAATAAAGAAGTGGTTGTGTGTGTGATGACAGGCGTTTACAGCTCTGGATGCCCTAGCCGATGGAGGGGTGAAGATGGGTCTACCCAGGAGACTAGCGGTCAGACTGGGAGCTCAGGCACTACTGGTCAGTAACATCATAGTATCACAATGTAACATATCATCACACTGTAACATATCATCACACTGTAGCATATCATCACACTGTAGCATATCATTACAGCTCAGGCACTACTGGTCAGTAACATCATAGTATCACACTGTAACATATCATCACACTGTAACATATCATCACACTGTAGCATATCATCACACTGTAGCATATCATCACACTGTAGCATATCATTACAGCTCAGGCACTACTGGTCAGTAACATCATATCATCACACTGTAGCATATCATCACACTGTAGCATATCATCACACTGTAGCATATCATCACACTGTAACACATCATCACACTGTAACATATCATTACAGCTCAGGTCTAACTGGTCAGTAACATCATAGTATCACACTGTAACATATCATTACAGCTCAGGTCTAACTGGTCAGTACTGTACTGACAGCAACCCATCGTTACACCAGACAGACCAGAGCCCAAACAGCAACCCATCGTTACACCAGACAGACCAGAGCCCAAACAGCAACCCATCGTTACACCACACAGACCAGAGCCCAAACAGCAACCCATCGTTACACCAGACAGACCAGAGCCCAAACAGCAACCCATCGTTACACCAGACAGACCAGAGCCCAAACAGCAACCCATCGTTACACCACACAGACCAGAGTAACAGTAGTAGAATGAAGGACCGTTTTTCTGAATTCAACATGATATTTTTTTACGTTGGAATTTCACTTTGTTGCCTGTATAGAACACATGTAAAACATTTTCACACTGCATTGTTCTTAGTCCCAGGCTAGACTGGTCCTGGGATAGCTTAGCCTGTGTTCACACAAGCATTTGCTAACCCTGGACTAAGTTCTAGTCCTGGGCTAAGGAGTCACTTCTATTCCTTAGACCTGAGCTAACGGACAAACGCAACATGCAACCAACATCTCTGACATGCGACCAATGTTATGAGCAATACAACGTTTATTAACACATTATTTCACATTGCTTCTAGACTAGCATTTGATTTCCAACACTACTAGTTTGTATTAACCTTGCTGTCTGCCTGCCTGACCTTTAAATCATTTTTCACTTTTGAAATGCGATCTCACCCCTGTAAAGAGGAATGCTGTGCACGAACGATACCGCAACTTTTCTGATCCCGGCGAAAATCCTGCAACAATAATAATATTATCATGGATATGTCCAATTACAATAAATGTCACTAGAAAATCTATGAAATAAACGAACATGGAGCGTTTGCTGCCCTTCCAGCTGTAGAGTTTTTAGCTTTAGTTGGCTGAGTAAGAAGACGTTAGCCAGCCTGCTACATAGCTACCATTTCTGTTAGGCATAGCAACCAATGTTTTTGTACGGATGAAAGTGTTTTGTCGTCAGATGGAAGGATGAAATAGTTGCAGAACACATTACAGGCATCACAAGCATATGTACATTAAGTGATTGTGATTGGACAGTGAGCATTCTAGGCCATGTTCTTGACCCTGATTCACTCTCACTGGCAATTTCTGCACCGTGTTTCCGGGGCTCGTCCCGGGAAGTCTGAGTTAACGCCAGCCTGCGCTAAGGTTGATGCTAGCCTACTTTACAATGTGTGAACACTCGCTGAACCCCGGGCTAACCCCAGATTCTAAATAATGATGAGACCTTTGAACTGTTTTTGCGTACTACCCCCCCCCCCCTTCATTTTATTTCTAAAATCTAAAAGGAGTCAATATGATGCCCTTACTGGTTTTATGGTTGACTGATGGTGACTCCCTCCCTCTGTCTCTCTCTCCTCCTTCACCCCCAGGGAGCAGCTAAGATGTTGTTGGACTCTGAGCTGCACCCTGGCCAGCTGAAGGACAATGTGTGTTCCCCCGGGGGAGCCACCATCCACGCCCTGCACGTGATGGAGAGTGGCGGCTTCCGCAGTCTGCTCATCAACGCCGTGGAGGCTTCTTGTATCAGGACACGGTGAGGGTGGGGTTGAGACACACACCTGAAACCAGACACACACAGACATGCTGACTTACCTCCTCCCCTCCTCCTCAGGGAGCTGCAGTTCCTAGCGGACCAGGAGCGCATCTCCCCGGCAGCCATTAAGAAGACCACCCTGGACAAGGTCCTGCAGCAGCCTGGGGTCAGCCAGGGGTCAGGGGTCAACGGCAAGCCAGGACTCAGCCTCAGGAGAAACGCCCCAGGACCTGTCAAGAAGAACAACTGAGATGGAGACCACACACAACACCTATAACGCCAGGACTCAGCCTCAGGAGAAACCCCCCAGGACCTGTCAAGAAGAACAGCGGATGGATGGACACACACATATACACTCGCTCACTCACAACATTTGGAAATTCAGCTTGCACAGACCCATAGCCTTGGTCTGACAGGGAGTCCGCGTACACACACGTGAACAGAAATGCATGTACAACATGCTGCCTGTCTACCTTGTCTTCAGTCTGTCTGAGGATATGTGTCTCCGTGGTGATAATGGGCCAAAACATCAGTGAATATTTCAGATAGAAATGCAATGCATAGAGCTGACATGATTCCTTATTCTGCATGACAGAGGAATGCATAAATCTGTTCTTTGCAATTCATTTCTTTCTGAGCGTTTCTTTTTAATGTTTCCCCTGCAGCTGAAGCAGGCAACAGATGGCTTCAGTGATGGCTTTTTTTGCCTGATGACTGGAACTGAATTATTCCCACTGCTCTGTTCTCTGCACACGTTGAAGTTGTCTGTGGTGACGTCATAATGAGGGGGTGTTGTACAAAAGTCATCAGCGATTGGATCCTTTCGAACCAATCAGAGCATCAAAGCCAATGACACATTTGTTTTTTAAACACCTCTTTACTCACGTTGGCTCTGGCCCAACCCATTGGTTTCTGGGGCCAATCGGAACATTTATGTGTTTGTGTTCGGGAAAATCGTCAGGGGCGGGGTACTCCGATCCAGACTCATTGCGCAGAAGAAACGCTAGTGGCCTAGTGTTTTTACAGGAGCAAGGAGTTTGGGTACCTAGTCAAGCCATTTCTAAGGTAGTGTCCCAAATTGTACCCTATTCTTCCCCTCCCCAATAGGGGTCAAAGGTAGTGCACTATAAAGGAAATAGTCTGCCATTTGGGATTCACCCCAAGTGTACTATACAGACAGTTAGTGTATTTTATATGAAGCCAGATCACGCCATGAAAAACCTTTACTTTTGTTTGTTGTGATTTTCTTGTCATTATTTTTGGTGTTATTTTATGGACTGACTAAACAACAATTGTTTTGAGAATTTGAGTTTTTGTTTTTTATATATTCTATTGTCTGTATGTTGCGGTCACCATCAGGACAAAAAATGAACACTAGCCACCAGACAAATGAACACTAGCCACCAGACAAATGAACACTAGCCACCAGACAAATGAACACTAGCCACCAGACAAATGAACACTAGCCACCAGACAAATGAACACTAGCCACCAGACAAATGAACACTAGCCACCAGACAAATGAACACTAGCCACCAGACAAATGCACACTAGCCACCAGACAAATGCACACTAGCCACCAGACAAATGAACACTAGCCACCAGACAAATGAACACTAGCCACCAGACAAATGCTGGTAAAAAGTCTGGGTGTCTGGTGAATTTTCAATCCATGAGTCACACTGGCTGGCATGCCAAAAATATATTTTCAGGCACTGGTCACCATCATTAGTTTCTAAACCTCTCTACTGTGTGAGAAGGTGGGTCGCCAGGTCAAAGCAGGTCCATTGTTTACATGGTGTGACCTTTTGACTCCGGAAGGGTTTCTCTCTCACAGGGTCAGGTACAAGGTCAATGCAAACTTTGTCACTGCTCACCTGCTTCTTCCTCAAAGTTTCTGTTTGTATTGTTCCATGTCAGATGACCTCTGTCTCTGGAGGAAACCATGGATCTAAAAACACACCGAAATCATCATCATATGGGTTCATCTGATCATCTGCATAGATTACCAGAACTAAACCATACCTGGAGACGTGTTCAACATCTCAGTAACCACGGCAACGTGATGTAACAATCTGATCATCTGCATAGATTACCAGAACTAAACCATACCTGGAGACGTGTTCAACATCTCAGTAACCACGGCAACGTGATGTAACAATCTGATCATCTGCATAGATTACCAGAACTAAACCATACCTGGAGACGTGTTCAACATCTCAGTAACCACGGCAACGTGATGTAACAATCTGATCATCTGCAGACATATTCTGTCTATCTGTTAAGTGAGGAAGACTCATCCTTCAGTGAAGGAGATGCTACCATGTTATTATCTGTCTAAAAGGGAACCTGGTATTTAACCTTGTAGTGCTAGTATATCTAGTTTATATCCGTCGTCATTCACTTTAACATGGAACTATTCATTTGTATGTTTTGATACTGATTAGTAAAAATGTGTATGGTCAATTACCAAAGGCTCTGTCCTAAATTGTATATTGAGTTAGCATATGGTAGTGAAAGGAGGCGAGTTGAGGAATCTACCTACTGTAGAGTATTGGGATGCAGCCCAGCTCTAGCTGTTCAGTTATTTCAACTCAGCATCTGGAGACACAGAGGAAGTCACAGTATAGTATGTGGACATGTCCCCCCCCCCCCCTCGTCCCCCCGTTAACTTGACAAGTACGGTTCTACAGATGTCATCGTCCGTCATCGTCACGTACTCAACGGGGGACAGACGGGGTAAAGTTTCAACCCTGTGCCCCCACGGATACAAATAGACATTTGTGAAGAGTGGCTGTGTACCAAATGACACCCTATTCCCTACATAGGGCTTTATGTGTCCTGGTCCAAAGTTGTCTACTATACAGGGAATGGCACCCTATTCCCTACATAGGGCTCTATGGGTCCTGTGGTGGCATTTAGGAGTCAGGATGCAGACAGTTTTTCCCTCGCTGCCGTAGATACGGATTCTGATTGGTTGGCGTGGGAGGAAACGAGCCGCCAGTTTTAGAACACTCGGCAATATGAAGGAGGTGGGTGACATCTCAGGTCCAGGAGAGGTTCAAGTCAGGGTTGGATGTGGCATTCTATTCCCTATATAATGTAACACTTCTGACTAGGGCCCATAGGGCTGTGGTCAAAAGTAGTGCACTAGGAAATTTGGGTGCCAATGAGCACCCACAGATTGGCTCTTGGGGTTACCCAACGTCAACATCTTCTAATCTACTTTTTGGAGGGCACATCGATATTTAAATTGTTATGGGGGTGCCCAGCCCTCCTGCAATTCAAATCATGGTTCATTTCCTGCCTTATTTCTCTCCTTTATACTCAAACTTTAAAGTCAAACTAAAAGAAAGTCATCCAAGTTCATTTACTTCTACAATAACTTTTATATATTGCCTTCAACAATAATACAGGACACAGGCCAATTGTTTGTTTGCCTCTGAAATATGAATGCAGAAGACCATGTTGTGTGTGAATTGTCCTCCACGGCATATCCATTGTAAAGTCTGGAGTTTGAATAGACTACCTACTTTACAAGGCACCTGGTGTAGAAGGTAATGTCGATATGCAAGAAAACCGTCGAGACAAGCGGCAGTCGAGATAAATTTTCCCCAATCACAGTTGAACAATACTAACCGCTTGCAGCCTACAGGATTACCTTAGCTACATTCCGGTTAAAAAGTGGCCTTTGATTAAAGTGTGTGTATGTGTGTATAAAAAAAATAAAGGCCTTGATTAAAACTGTCTCCCGCGTCCCATTCCACGCCCCCGGCCCCAGAGGCTCTGTCTGCGTCCCTAATTCCACCCTACTCCCTATATAGTTTACTGATTTGGACCAGAGCCCTGGTCAACAGTAATACACTATAAAATGAATAGGGTGGTATCTGCGACGCAGCCTCTGTTTGTGTGTGGTGGGTTTTCAGGAGGAAGGGTTAGTACTGGAGACGCTGAAGTGGTTCACTAATCCCTCTTTTATTCCGAAAGGTTATTCTCCGCTCTCGCTGAGATAAGTCCTGCTCCTCAAGAGGATTCCATTTGACTCTCAATAACACACACACCTACACACAGTGTCGTCGGGAGAGGAGAGTTCAATAGCGGTTAATCCTCCCACAAAGTGTGTGTGTGTGTGTCATTCCAAAGGCCTTTGAACAGGAGGAATGCACCCGTCTTTTTCACTTGTCCTAGGCCAGGACTCTCCGACCCTGTTCCTGGAGAGATACCCTCCTGGAGGTTCACTCCCTCCTGGAGGTTCACTCCGACCCTGTTCCTGGAGAGATACCCTCCTGGAGGTTCACTCCGACCCTGTTCCTGGAGAGATACCCTCCTGGAGGTTCACTCCGACCCTGTTCCTGGAGAGATACCCTCCTGGAGGTTCACTCCCTCCTGGAGGTTCACTCCGACCCTGTTCCTGGAGAGATACCCCCTGGAGGTTCACTCCGACCCTGTTCCTGGAGAGATACCCTCCTGGAGGTTCACTCCCTCCTGGAGGTTCACTCCGACCCTGTTCCTGGAGAGATACCCCCTGGAGGTTCACTCCGACCCTGTTCCTGGAGAGATACCCTCCTGGAGGTTCACTCCGACCCTGTTCCTGGAGAGATACCCTCCTGGAGGTTTTTACTCCAACCCCAGTTGTAACTAACCTGATTCAGCTGATCAACTAGCTAATAGAATCAGGTGCGCTAGATTACGGTTGGAGCAAAAACCTACAGGACGGTAGCCCTCCAGGAACAGGGTAGAATTGAACCTACAGGACGGTAGCCCTCCAGGAACAGGGTAGAAGTGAACCTACAGGATGGTCGTTTTCCAGGGACAGGGTTGGATTGAACCTACAGGAGGGTAGTTCTCCAGGAACAGGGTTGGAGTGAACCTACAGGTAGGTAGCTCTCCTGGAACAGGATTGGAGTGAACCTACAGGTAGGTAGCTCTCCAGGAACAGGGTTGGAGTGAACCTACAGGTAGGTAGCTCTCCTGGAACAGGATTGGATTGAACTTACAGGATGGTAGCTCTTTCAGACCTATAGCCATACCTCATTCAGACCTATAACCATACCTCATTCAGACCTATAACCATACCTCATTCAGACCTATAGCCATACCTCATTCAGACCTATAACCATACCTCATTCAGACCTATAGCCATACCTCATTCAGACCTATAGCCATACCTCATTCAGACCTATAGCCATACCTCATTCAGACCTATAACCATACCTCATTCAGACCTATAGCCCTACCTCATTCTGACCTATAACCATACCTCATTCAGACCTATAGCCCTACCTCATTCTGACCTATAGCCCTACCTCATTCTGACCTATAGCCAGACCTCATAAAATTGTTTATCCATCAAGACAGACCAGACAGGCTCACCTCTGACGTGTGTGTGTGTGTGTGTGTGTGTGTGTGTGTGTGTGTGTGTGTGTGTGTGTGTGTGTGTGTGTGTGTGTGTGTGTGTGTGTGTGTGTGTGTGTGAGAGAACATTGATCTCAGAGATGATATTGTATCTTCAGATGCAGCTGATGGAACAGGAGAGCGAAAGAGCGAGGGAGGAAAGGAGGATGGTACAGCCACACTGTGAGTCAGCACTCTGGGCTTCTCTTTGTGGTTCTGACATGGTCTGTGTTCCAAATGGAACCCTATTCCCTATATAGTGCACTACTTTTAACCAGGGCCCATAGGGTTGTAGCTAAAAGTAGTGCACTATAAAGGGAATAGGGTGCCATTTTGGGACACATTCCTTCAAACGGTTATTTTAGGCATCTGTCAACTGGACCTAGTCCTAGACTAGACAGATCTATAGTTTATGTACAGATCTAGACAGATCTATAGTTTATGTACAGATCTAGAAATAACTATAGTTCATGTACAGATCTAGACAGATCTATAGTTTATGTACAGATCTAGACAGATCTATAGTTTATGTACAGATCTAGAAATAACTATAGTTCATGTACAGATCTAGACAGATCTATAGTTTATGTACAGATCTAGAAATAACTATAGTTCATGTACAGATCTAGACAGATCTATAGTTTATGTACAGATCTAGACAGATCTATAGTTTATGTACAGATCTAGAAATAACTATAGTTCATGTACAGATCTAGACAGATCTATAGTTTATGTACAGATCTAGAAAGAACTATAGTTTATGTACAGATCTAGACAGATCTATAGTTTATGTACAGATCTAGACAGATCTATAGTTTATATACAGATCTAGAAAGAACTATAGTTTATGTACAGATCTAGACAGTTCTATAGTTTATGTACAGATCTAGAAAGAACTATAGTTTATGTACAGATCTAGACAGATCTATAGTTTATGTGCAGATCTAGACAGATCTATAGTTTATGTACAGATCTAGAAAGAACTATAGTTTATGTACAGATCTAGACAGATCTATAGTTTATGTACAGATCTAGACAGAACTATAGTTTATGTACAGTCATCAAAAGTGGCATCCTCTCTCTCCCTCTCCTCTCCCCCTCTCCTCTCCTCTCTCCTCTCCCTCTCTCCTCTCCCCCTCTCCTCCTCCCCCTCTTGTCTCCTCTTCTCTCGCCAAGTTTTGTTCTGTACACTGCAGATGAAAGACGACAAGGAGAGAAAGATACAGTAGTTTAGACCAGGGGTGTCAAACTGATTCCACGGAGGGCCTAGTGTGCGGTGGGTTTTCAGGAGGAAGGATTCTCACACCTATGTGAGAATGCTATTCATTGACTACAGCTCAGCGTTCAACACCATAGTGCCCACGAAGCTCAAGGACCCTGGGACTTAACACCTCCCTCTGGAACTGGAGGGCCTAGCGTCTGCAGGTTTTGTTTTTTCCTTCCAGTTAAGACCTAGACAACCAGGTGAGGGGAGTTCTTTACTAATTAGTGACCTTAATTCATCAATCAAGTACAAGGGAGGAGTGAAAACTGCAGGCCCTCTGTGGAACGTACTGTAGAACGGCATCTCCCTGCAGCCGACTGTCAAGTTTCTTCTGTGTACATAGAGGGTGTATCTCAATCATCTAAAAGTACAGAAGGACCTCTTCTACAGTCCTTTCAATTATTTTCTTGCAAGTTGCATAGATCGTTAATAAATGGACAATAATTGTTCAGTTTTGGAGAGTCCACACTAACTCTTTGTCACTGATTCAGTGTGTGAGAGAGTCATTGTGTGTGTGTGTGTGTGTGTGTGTGTGTGTGTGTGTGTGTGTGTGTGTGTGTGTGTGTGTGTGTGTGTGTGTGTGTGTGTGTGTGTGTGTGTGTGTGTGTGTGTGTGTGTGTGTGTGTCAGCGTACTCGAGCCTAGCACTCCTCATGTCCCTTTTAAAAACACCGAAATATAACGTTATTCAGTAGTGAGTGCGAGAGCGTGTTGCCACTCAACCGAAGCTCGTGTTTTGCTGAGTGGGCACGCGCTCTGCTCTACTCTTCTCTACGTCGCGCCCGCCCGCCCGGGTGTGTGCGCTGCTGATTGCGGGCGCAGCGACATCATGCCGTTGGAGCGCTAGACACGCCGTTTTAAAGGGCTAGCCTCACTGTGCTGTGCCGTTCTCTCTCTCTCTCTGCCTCCCTGCCTGCTGTGTGCTGCTGATTCATCACGATTAGGTGGTTAGCCAGCCTGCCAGCCATAGGCTACATGCACAAGCCATGCCAACCACACTGAGTGGGGGCTTTCATAGATAAAGTAGACAAAGAAAGGGCTTGCTTGTCATACGTAGGCTAGGCTATAGCATCGCACTACAGTGCAGAGAGAACAACATGTGTGGCGGTTGGGAATATTTTTGATAACTTCATTGCGAGATAGATTGATCATATCGAGAGTTACGGGGGGACTGGGAATCCCCCCCTGGTTTTCAGAAATCAGATATCGTAAATCGGTTTACATAGAGTAGCCTAGCTAGAGAAGGAAGAGGAAGATATAGCGTGGATTCGAGGTGTGTAGCCGAGTTGGAACTGTCTAGAAAACGTGGTTATAGGTTAGGTGGCTGGAGAGATTCACAGCAGAAGAACTGTCCGAGTGTTCGAGTGCTGAAACGGAAGCAACCGGAGCGGAGCGGAAAACGGGCCGCACTGGATAGGGACGCAACAACCGCGAGCGCGGTCAGCGTGTGTCTGTCTGTTGCTATTTCAGAGGTAAGATTCATAACAGCTGTTTTTAGGGAGTTGTTAACGTTGCATAATGATGATAGTGTAAACTCGACGTCACTTTCTAGTTATCTTGATGTTTATAATTGTGTGTGCCTTAGTTTAATGTTGCCAAGGCATGTGTGTGTCAAGAGTGAAAGAGACAAATGCATGGCAAATTGTATTTATTTTTTGGTGTCGGGGGGCAAGGGGGTTACAGTTTAAGACGTCTAGCCTCCACCTCTCCTTTTATTTGGATCAAATCATTTTCCCGTAATTCGTATTTAGGGAAGTATTATTTCTAAACGTTTTTTTTCCGGTTTATTTCGCGCGACAGCCACATACAGTTCATGGTAGTAACAGTAATAGCGGAAGACATGCTTGCTGATTCATCACAACGTTGTGTTTCTCGCTCGACGGTTGCGCGAGCTGAGTATTGGCACGGGAGCGAGGGAGCCATGGCAACATGGCACCGGCGGGAGGACAAAGGTCTAGCTAGCGGGAGGAGGGGAGAGGAACGGTTCGTGCTTGTTGCGCCTAAATATTGCTACACCATTGCAGTGGTGGGAAAATACAGTAGCCTACACGGTTCAAAATTATATATATGTTTTTTAAATAAGCGACTGTTGATTCATATAAATCTTGCTTTATTATGCATGTGTTATATGGGGCGTGTTTACATGATTGGTCGAAATTCAGCTAAAGGTGAACTGAACATCGGCGGTCAATTCAGATTGCAGAGCAAGCTTTACCTATATAAATCCATAGCTTAAAGTAAGCAAGCACCATGTAATGATGATGATGATAATAAAATAGTTGTGTTTGAGAAACAAGCGCCCCCACTCCAAGGTTGACGCTTCTTAGCAAACACACGCACATACGCACGCACGGCACCATATCATCTTAATCCGTGCTAGCCATTGCATTTCTCATCCCTCTGGAGTTGTTCACAAGTAATTTAATGCTGACCGATGCTTATGTTAGCAACTTTTCACACACACACACAACTTTGCTGATTGTGTCGGAGCAGGGAGAATGGAGTGAGAGATGAAGAAAGGAGAAATAGAATGAGAGATACAGAGGGAGAACAAGGAGTGTTTTGTCTTCAAGGCATTCCAGAGAAAATGCTGAGAGGAAGAAAACACTCTCACTTGACAGATGGTGTTTTCACTTGTTACTTACCACAGTGCCTTTAGCTGTGTGTGTGTGTGTGTGTGTGTGTGTGTGTGTGTGTGTGTGTGTGTGTATGTGTGTGTGTGTGTGTGTGTGTGTGTGTGTGTGTGTGTGTGTGTGTGTGTGTGTGTGTGTGTGTGTGTGTGTGTGTGTGGTGCACATCTGCGAGACACTGAGACATGCAGCGTAGCCCCTGGGTGTGTGTGCTGCTGTAACAGCAGGCGGAAGCACAATTCAAAGAAACTAAGTGGGTGGGTGTGTGGGTGGGTGGTGTGGGGTGGGGGTGTGTGTGTGGAAGGTGTATGTTGGAGGTTAGGAAAGGATTGTAAAGTATCTCTTTTTACAGTTGCCATAAATTTACAGTGAACATTTTGCAACTTGACTGCCTTTCTCACGGTGGAACAGGTGTCTAACCCAGATGTAGAGTCACAGTGTAACAGACACACACACACACACACACACACACACACACACACGCACACACGCACACACACATGCTCTCGCTCTCTGTTTTCTGTGTTTTATCTCTGTATACTTTTTCCTTCTCTCTCCCTCATGTACACTGAGTGTACAAAACATTAGGAACACCTTTCCATGGCAGACTGACCAGGTGAATCCAGATGAAAGCTATGATCCCTTATTGATGTCTCTTGTTAAATCCACTTCAATCAGTGTAGATGAAGGGGAGGAGACAGGTTATAGAAGGATTTTTAAGCCTTGAGACATGGATTGTGTGTGCCCTTCAGAGGGTGAATGGGCAAGACAAAAGATTTAAGTGCCTTTGAACAGGGTATGGTAGTAGGTGCCAGGCGCACCGGTTTGTGTCAAGAACTGCAACGCTGCAGGGTTTTTCACGCGCAACAGTGTCCTGTGTGTATCAAGAATGGTCCACCACCCAAAGGACATCCAGCCAACTTGACACAACTGTGGGAAGCATTGGAGTCAACATGGGCCAACATCCCTGTGGAACGCTGTTGACACCTTGTAGAGTCCATGTCCGACGAATTGAGGCTGTTCTGAGGGCAAAAGGTGGTGCAGCTCAATATTAGGAAGGTGTTCTTAATGTTTTGTATGCTCAGTGTGGAGAGAGAGAGATGAATGTAGCTGATGAAACACAGGGTAAGAACTCAGAAAGCTAAATTCAGCAAAAAAATAAACGTCCCTTTTTCAGGACCCTGTCTTTCAAAGATAATTCGTAAAAATCCAAATAACTTCACAGATCTTCAACACTATTAATGAACATGCACCTGTGGAACTGTTGTTAAGACACTAACAGCTTACAGACGGTAGGCAATTAAGGTCACAGTTATGAAAACTTAGGACACTAAAGAGTCCTTTCTACCCACTCTGAAAAACACCAAAAGAAAGATGCCCAGGGTCCCTGCTCATCTGCGTGAACGTGCCTTAGGCATGCTGCAAGGAGGCATGAGGACTGTAGATGTGGCCAGGAAAATAAATTGCAATGTCCGTACTGTGAGACGCCTAAGACAGTGCTACAGGGAGACAGGACGGACAGCTGATCGCCCTCGCAGTGGCAGACCACATGTAACAACACCTGCACAGGATGGGTACATCCAAACATCACACCTGCGGGACAGGTACAGGATGGCAACAACGACTGCCCGAGTTACACCAGGAACACACAATCCCTCCATCAGTGCTCAGACTGTCCACAATAGGCTGAGAGAGGCTGGACTGAGGGCTTGTAGGCCTGTTGTAAGGCAGGTCCTCACCAGACACAACTGGCAACAATGTTGCCTATGGGCACAAACCCACCGTCGCTGGACAAGACAGGACTGGGAAAAAGTGCTCTTCACTGACGAGCCGCGATTTTGTCTCACCAGGGGTGATGGTCGGATTCGCGTTTATCGTCGAAGGAATGAGCTTTACACCGAGGCCTGTACTCTGGAGTGGGATCGATTTGGAGGTGGAGGGTCCATCATGGTCTGGGGCGGTGTGTCACAGCATCATCGGACTGAGCTTGTGGTCATTGCAGGCAATCTCAATGCTGTGCGTGACAGGGAAGACATCCTCCTCCTTCATGTGGTACCCTTCCTGCAGGCTCATCCTGACATGACCCTCCAGCATGACAATGCCACCAGCCATACTGCTCGTTCTGTGCGTGATTTCCTGCAAGACAAGAATGTCAGTGTTCTGCCATGGCCAGCGAAGAGCCCGGATCTCAATCCCATTGAGCACGTCTGGGACCTGTTGGATTGGAGGGTGAGGGCTAGGGCCATTCCCCCCAGAAATGTCCGGGAACTTGCAGGTGCCTTGGTGGAAGAATGGGGTAACATCTCACAGCAAGACCTGGCAAATTTGGTGCAGTCAATGAGGAGGAGATGCACTGCAGTACTTAATGCAGCTGGTGGCCACACAAGATACTGACTGTTACTTTTGATTTTGACCCCCCCTTTGTTCAAGGACACATTATTCCATTTCTGTTAGTCATATGTCTGTGGAACTTGTTCAGTTAATGTCTCAGTTGTTGAATCTTATTATGTTCATACAAATATTTACACATGTTAGGTTGTGGAAAATAAACGCAGTTGACAGTGAGAGGACGTTTTTTCTGAGTTTATGTCTCTACATGAGTAATGTGGCAGGTGGTTCTGAACAAACACCCTCTCAGGGTAATCATTATCCATCTGTCATGTGTGTGTGCTATTCTGTTTGTTTAGGCTTCACCTTATGGATGATTGTGTTTTGCATTCCTGAGTGTTTTTTTTGGGACTAGGCTATGTGTTTGTGTTTGTTTTCTTGTGTGTGTGTGTGTGTGTGTGTGTGTGTGTGTGTGTGTGTGTGTGTGTGTGTGTGTGTGTGTGTGTGTGTGTGTGTGTGTGTGTGTGTGTCTGTACTAGTCATGATCTTGTTTACCACTGGGATGTGTTTGAAACTGGTCTATATGATATGATACACTACTATATGATATGATATGATACACTACTATATGATATGATACGATACACTACTATATGATACACTACTATATGATATGATACACTACGATATGATATGATACACTACTATATGATATGATATGATACGATACACTACTATATGATATGATACGATATGATACACTACTATATGATACGATATGATACACTACTATATGATATGATATGATACACTACTATATGATATGATACGATATGATACACTACTATATGATACGATATGATACACTACTATATGATATGATACGATACACTAGTATATGATATGATATGATACACTACTATATGATACACTACTATATGATACGATATGATACACTACTATATGATATGATATGATACACTACTATATGATATGATATGATATGATACACTACTATATGATATGATATGATACGATACACTACTATATGATATGATATGATATGATACACTACTATATGATACGATATGATACACTACTATATGATATGATATGATACACTACTATATGATATGATACGATATGATACACTACTATATGATACGATATGATACACTACTATATGATACACTACTATATGATATGATATGATACACTACTATATGATATGATACGATATGATACACTACTATATGATATGATATGATACACTACAATATGATATGATATGATACACTACTATATGATATGATATGATACGATACACTACTATATGATATGATACGATATGATACACTACTATATGATACGATATGATACACTACTATATGATATGATATGATACGATACACTACTATATGATATGATACGATATGATACACTACTATATGATATGATACGATATGATACGCTGAGGAAAACTTGAAAGCTGTTCATAGAGAGAGGAAATGGAGAAAGAGAGAGGGAGCAGGAAGAGAGGGAGATATGGAGGGAGAGGAAAGGGAGAGGGAGGAACAGGGAGAGAAGAGGTAGAGCAAGAGAAAGAGGGAGGAACAGGGAGAGAAGTAGAGAGCGAGATCGAGGGAGAAGAAAGGAAGAGAGAGGAGAAGAGGGAGAGAGAGAGAGAAAGAGGGAGAGAGGAAGAGGGAGATGAGGAAAGAAAGAGAGAGGGATGAAGAGCGTGAAAGAGAGGAGAGAGAGAGAAATAGGAAGGGAGATGAGGAAAGAAAGAGAGAGGGATGAAGAGCGTGAGAGGAGAGAGAGAGAGGGAGGAAGATGAGGAAAGAAAGAGAGGGATGAAGAGCATGAAAGAGAGAAAGAGGGAGGGAGATGAAGAGAGAGGGATGAAGAGCGTGAAAAAGAGGAGAAAGAGATTAGAAGCAGCATCAGATCAATAGTGGAGAGTTTCTTCCTTCAGTAATGATGATGAAATATGGTGTAAGCAGGAACTACCATACTACTGCATAATCACACACACACACACACACACACACACACACACACACACACACACACACACATACACACACACTCACACACAGACACACACACACACACACACACACACACACACACACACACACACACACTGCTGCGCGGGCGTGTGTTTGTGTGCGTGTGAGAGAGATGGTAGGGTCTGTTTACATTGGGACTTTTGTAGATTTCACAACATCCTTTCAGTGTAGGAGTTATGTAAATACTGATTAAGACAATTGGCAGATGAAGTTACGCCTATCCACTTAGATATCCACTGTGTTAGATATCCACTATGTTAAATATCCACTATGTTAGATATCCACTGTGTTAGATATCCACTGTGTTAGATATCCACTATGTTAGATATCCACTGTGTTAGATATCCACTGTGTTGGATATCCACTGTGTTAGAGATCCACTGTGTTAGAGATCCACTGTGTTAGAGATCCACTATGTTAGATATCCACTGTGTTAGATATCCACTGTGTTAGATATCCACTGTGTTAGATATCCACTGTGTTAGATATCCACTATGTTAGATATCTACTGTGTTAGATATCTACTGTGTTAGATACCCACTGTGTTAGATATCCACTGTGTAATCTACTATACTATATCTACTATATCCACTATGGTAGATATCCACTATGGTAGATGTCTACTATATCCACTATGTTAGATATCCACTGTGTTATATGTCTACTATGGTAGATATCAATTTCTTATAGTTAAACCTCTCACAGAAACCAACAGCGATCCCTCTCTGATCAGTATGGTCATAGTGAGTTCTCTTCTTTGATGAGTCTCCTCTCCCCTGGGGGCCGGTACTGAATAACGTTATATTTGACCCCTGGGGGCCGGTACTGAATAACGTTATATTTGACCCCTGGGGGCCGGTACTGAATAACGTTATATTTGACCCCTGGGGGCCGGTACTGAATAAGGTTATATTTGACCCGGTATATTGAGTGCTGGGCTCTGTGAGAGGAGACTCAGGAGAAGGGTAGAGTATAGAGTGCTGGGCTCTGTGAGAGGAGACTCAGGAGAAGGGTAGAGTATAGAGTGCTGGGCTCTGTGAGAGGAGACTCAGGAGAAGGGTAGAGTATAGAGTGCTGGGCTCTGTGAGAGGAGACTCAGGAGAAGGGTAGAGTATAGAGTGCTGGGCTCTGTGAGAGGAGACTCAGGAGAAGGGTAGAGTATAGAGTGCTGGGCTCTGTGAGAGGAGACTCAGGAGAAGGGTAGAGTATAGAGTGCTGGGCTCTGTGAGAGGAGACTCAGGAGAAGGGTAGAGTATAGAGTGCTGGGCTCTGTGAGAGGAGACTCAGGAGAAGGGTAGAGTATAGAGTGCTGGGCTCTGTGAGAGGAGACTCAGGAGAAGGGTAGAGTATAGAGTGCTGGGCTCTGTGAGAGGAGACTCAGGGTTGTCTTTGTATTGCATCATCTTTCTGTGTTTTTCAACTTGCCGCAGTTTTCAACTGCAGTGTGGTGATGAGTTTGCTACTGTATTATAACACATTTAACAACACGAGGGAAGGAAGGAAAGAAGAATGGAAAAGAAGGAGAGAGGGAACGCCACACCTCAAATACAGCCCCAGACTAAAACACACACACCAACACACACTTCTTCTCTGTGGGTGATGATGGTGTCTCTTTTCTAAGAATCAACAGATAATTTGTATACACACACCCTGAAACACCCCCCCCCCCCCCCACCCCAATTCTCCACTCGCACACTCAAACCACACTCAAAACACACTCAAAACACACTCAAACCACACTCAAACCACACCACAACACATACTCCATGTTGGTACAATGAGAATCAATAGTTTCCCAGGGTTTTTACCTCCTGGATAGAGATAATTTTTACTATACAGTCATAACATCTCTCTTGTCTTCTCATGATGGGAAATATACTCTGAAACTGAAGAGATGCATTCTCTACCTCCTCCCAAAAAGCTAATGATATTAAATTTAGGAGGAAGAGAATTGGAAAGTAACCTGGCCTTTAATAGACAATGTGCAGTGAGGGTTTGAAACACTAATCCCTTCCAGTGAAAGCTGAAAGAGAGAGGTTGTTTTCGCACTCTCTGTGCCTGCATCAATCGATTCCACGTGCAAACACGCTAACACACTGTTGCTTTTAACTGGTAGCGCTACGGAGCTAGGAGATCTCTGCCAACAAGTGGGCTGGAGTCTTGTCCTCTCTCTCTCTCTCTCTCTCTCTCTCTCTCTCTCTCTCTCTCTCTCACTCTGCCTCTTCTCTCTCTGCCCCACTCTCTCTCTCTCCCTCTCTGCCCCAGTCTCTCTCTCTCTCCCTCTCTGCCCCACTCTCTCTCTTTCTCCCTCTCTGCCCCAGTCTCTCTCTCTCTCCCTCTCTGCCCCAGTCTCTCTCTCTCTCCCTCTCTGCCCCAGTCTCTCTCTCTCCCTCTCTGCCCCAGTCTCTCTCTCTCTCCCTCTCTGCCCCAGTCTCTCTCTCTCTCCCTCTCTGCCCCAGTCTCTCTCTCTCTCTCTCTCCCTCTCTGCCCCAGTCTCTCTCTCTCTCCCTCTCTGCCCCAGCTCTCTCTCTCTCTCCCTCTCTGCCCCAGTCTCTCTCTCTCTCCCTCTCTGCCCCAGTCTCTCTCTCTCTCCCTCTCTGCCCCACTCTCTCTCTCTCTCCCTCTCTGCCCCACTCTCTCTCTCTGTCTCTCTCTCTCTCTCTTCCCAGGGATGCTGTTTTATTTATTCTACCCCTCACCTCTCTTTCGTTGTCTTTTCTACCATTATCTCTTACTCCCTCACGTTATCCATGATGATGATGAAGATTAAATCCCAACTTATTTTTTTATTTAACCTTTATTTAAAGTCAGTTATGAACAAATTCTTATTTACAATGATGGCCTAGGAACAGTGGGTTAAGGGGCAGAACGACAGATTTTTACCTTGTCAGCTCAGGGATTCAATCTAGCAACCTTTTGGTTACTAGTTCAATGCTCTAACCACTAGGCTACCTGCCGCCCCATCTAGGTGCTGAGTACACACACACACACACACACACACACACACACACACACACACACACACACACACACACACACACACACACACACACACACACACACACACACACACACACACACACACACACACACACACACACACACACCACACCTCATAGACAGTACATACTCTCACCCTGTTAGCAGGGGAGAACTAAATTAACCTACAAGGTTTTTCTCCTCTGTGAAAAGCCCTTACTAAATAAAAAATGAAAAGGTGCCGGAGCCTCGATCCCCTGATGGTGCACATTTTGTGCTGGTGTTAGGGAATTTATCATCACACACTCAGACTACTACCTGCGATTGGGGAAACACACACACAACACTTTATTTCCGTACTCTGGCAGAAAAGTGAAAAATGTTGCTCCATTTTTTTAGCTATTCTTTTGTGTCTTCTTTGTTTCTTTGTTTCTTTGTTTCTTTGTTTGTTTGTTTGTTTGTTTGTTTCTTTCTTTCTTTCTTTCTTTCTTTCTTTCTTTCTTTCTTTCTTTCTTTCTTTCTTTCTTTCTTTCTTTCTTTCTTTCTTTCTTTCTTTCTTTCTTTCTTTGCTCATCTCTCCTCCCTATCTACACCTTTCTCATCTCTTTCACTCTCTCCCTCAACACCCTCTGTTCTCTCTCCATCTTCTCGTTTTCTCTTTCTTAACTCCCTCTGTTCTCTCTCCATCTTCTCGTTTTCTCTTTCTTAACTCCCTCTGTTCTCTCTCCATCTTCTTGTTTTCTCTCTCTCTCAACTCCCTCTGTTCTCTCTCCATCTTCTTGTTTTCTCTCTCTCTATTTTCTTGTTGTCTGTCATATTTCACACTCTGCTGCAAGTTAATAACTTCCCTACTCTCTCTCTCTCTCTCTCTGTCGCTCTTTCTCTCTCTCCATTATCACTGAACTGATTTCTAATTCACAATTAGCCGGCACACGAAGCGTTACACTTAAATGATTGACCTCTCTCTCGTCACACCTCAAACTGCCTAGATCAATAAGACCTGCTCTCTCTGTTTTTCTAGGAAGGAGAGATGGAGGGTCGAGAGAAGGGATTAAAAAACTAGTGGAGCTCTGAGGTTTTTAGTCTATTTTTGATATGCCTGTCTCTCTCTCTCTCCCTTATTTGCTTTTTCTCAAACTCTCTTTCTCTCCCTTATTCATGCTCTCTCTCTCTCCTGTTTTCTCTGCTTCTCTATCTCCATAACGATCATCACAGAGCCATTTAGCAGAATCCACAACCTGCATTAGAGATTAGCAGACAGATATAAAGCCACTGATCAGACTGTTGTTCTGTATGGGATTATATTAGATTACATCAGATTATACAGTCAGGGAATAAGGACAGATTAATTTACTTGCTGCTCACCAAGTGGCACCCTATTCCCTGTATAGTGCACTAATTTAGATGGGCCCTGGTCAAAAGTAGTGCACTATGTAGGGCAAGGATGGGCAACTTTGATTGAGGTGGGGGTCACAAAAAAACGGAACTCATCATGAGGGGCCACAGTGGGTCTTGGGTCTGTGTACCTACATCCTGCCCCCCTTGTGACAGCGAAGATTACAAAAATACGTTTTCATGTTCGTTTACTGCAATTCTGCACATTTTGCCACGAAGCGTAGGAAACATTTAGCCGTTTTAAAGCAAGTTTGCTGTAATTCTACAGATTTTGCCATGGGGCAGAGAGAAGAATTTGCAGTTTTACAGCTAATTTCCTGCAATTATAGACATTTTGCTGTAGGTTGGAGGCAAATATTTGTAGTTTTTATATGAAACTAATGATCAATAGGCCTCATCCCGGTCGATAATTCGGGCCATGCTTACTACAAGTTTAGATAGCTGGACGCTAGTATCATTTACTAATCCCCCCAAAAATGGCTGACTTGGGCTAATTGAGTGACTGCTGATGCACAACAAATTTTCTAAATTCACCCTGTGTATTCTATTATTCTAACTCTCAACACTCAGTTGAGACCCTGACTGAATTAAAAAAAAATGTTTTGTTATTATTGGTCCACATGCCTTCAAAAGGCCGCATGTGGACTGCGGGCCGCCAGTTGCCCATCCCTAATGTAGGGAATATGGTGCACACATTGTCTGTCTGAGGCTTGACTTCTGTTGTTAACCCCACCTTCTCTCTGTGCAAGTTTATTTATACACACACCACACGCTCGCACACACATACACATGCACGCACACACACGCACGCACACAGGCCACAAAAGTAGTCTATAATACGGTTAATTAGGGGGGTTGTGTGTGTGTGTGTGTGTGTGTGTGTAACTCCAGTAAGCAAGGTGCCTCTTTCTAAGGAGTTGTTTGGGTGAATGTTGTGGGAGGCCGTAGCGAACGGTTCTCCCTCAAACAAGATTAGTCAGTCAGCTTTTGTCGGCCCTGCATTAAAGACCAAAATTGGCTAAAGAAAATTGTGATAAATAAAAATATATACTATTTTCATTTAAGGACCAAAAAATTGACAGCTGTGCCATATAAATTGCTAAATAGTTGGGAAGAGATTTTCGATGTACCGATTCCAATGCACAAAACGACGCCAGATTCAAAACTTCAAATTTTTCAACTTAAATTATTATACAAAATTCTTGCAACCAGTAGAATGTTATGTTATATATATATATATATATATATGGGGGATACAATTTTCCCAGCTCTGCAGATGCTGCTGCGAGGAAGCAGAGTCATTAGATCATTTATTTTGATACGGTCCATATCTATTTTTTTTTGGTCACAGGTCCAGTAATGGCTGAAGAATTGCAGCATTTACCTAGAACTAACGCTGCAGAGAGCACTACTGGGTGATTTGAAAAGTCATAGTCAATCTATCAATAATATAATAATTATTTTAGCAATAATGTTTATCTTTAATTTACAATCTGTAGAGACCATGAGAATAGAAAGGTTCAGTATTTTTGTGAAGCATCACAGCACAGTTGAAAAATATATGGCAAATAGAAATCCAATACGGATGGTGTTAAGAAATAGATGGGAGGGGTTGAATGGAGCTGGAGGTTGGGACTAATAACAACCAGATAACAAAGGTAAAACATACGGGGTCTGTAAAATGCATATAGGTTCAGAACCTATGTGAAATAGCACAGTTGCCTAGAAGCCAGCATCCCGTAGTCGCCTCTTCACTGTTGACATAGAGACTGGTGTTTTAAGGGTACTATTTAATGAAGCTGCCAGTTGAGGACTTGTGAGGCGTCTGTTTCTCAAACTAGGCACTCTAATGTACTTGTCCTCCTGCCTCCCACTCCTATTTCCAATCTGGTTAGAGATAGTTTGCACTGTTCTGTGAAGGGAGTAGTACACAGCGTTGTACGAGATCTTCAGTTTCTTGTCAATTTCTCGCATGGAATAGCCTTCATTTCTCAGAACAAGAATAGACTGACGAGTTTTAGAATAAAGTTTTTTGTTTCTGGTCATTTTGAGCCTGTAATCAAACCCATAAATGCTGATGCTCCAGATACTCAACAAGTCTAAAGAAGACCAGTTTTATTGCTTCTTTAATCAGCACAACAGTTTTCAGCTGTGCTAACATAATGCAAAAGGATTTTCTAATGATCAATTAGCCTTTTAAAATGATAAACTTGGATTAGCTAACACAATGTTTCATTGGAACACAGGAGTGATGGTTGCTGATAATGGGCCTCTGTACACCTGTGTAGATATTCCATAAAAAATCTGCCGTTTCCAGCTACAGTAGTCATTTACAACATTAACAATGTCTACACTGTATTTCTGATCAATTTGATGTTATTTTAATGGACAAAAACATTTGCTTTTCTTTCAAAACAAGGACATTTCTAAGTGACCCCAAACTTTTGAACGGTAGTGCAGATTTTCCCCAAAAATATATAGGGGATTGGAAATTATGCAGACAATTACATTGATGGAAGCAACAATCTATCCACAATGTTAAAGCTGATCCACCCCCTAAAAAGAAATGCACTTTAAAATTTTTTTTACATATACACACACACACACACACACACACACACACACACACACACACACACACACACAAACACGCACAAAATCAAATGAAATGTTATTTGTCACATGCTTGGTAAACAACAGGTGTAGACTAACAGTGAAATGCTATTTTATTTTCCAACAATGCAGAGAGAAAGATACAGATAAAAAATTTTAATAATAATAATTGTATATAAATAGTGACACGAGGAATAAATACACAATTAATAACGTAATAACAATAAGGAGTAAAAATAACATGTGTATATACTGTACAGAGTGTACCAGTACTGAGTCAATGTGCAGGGGTGCAAGGTAATTATGATAGCTATGTACATATAATTTGTGCCCTCTTCACAGCTGAGGAGGTTTGTCTATGGACCATGTTAATTCCTTAGTGATGTGGACACAGAGGAACTTGAATCTCTTAACCCGCAGTGGATGGGGGCTTGCTCACCTTTCTGTTTCCTATAGTCCACAATCACATCTTTTGCCTTGCTGACGGTGAGGGAGAGGTTGTTGTCGTGGCACCACACTGCCAGGTCCCTGACCTCCTCCCTATATGGTGCCTCATCATCGTTGGTGATCAGTCCAACCACCGTTGTGTCGTCAGGTAACTTGATGATGGTGTTGGAGTTGTGCGTGTCCACACAGTTGTGCAGCAGGGGACTAAGCACACACCCCTGTGGGGCCACCGTGTTGATGGTCAGCGTGGTGGAAATGTTGTTGCCTATCTTCAACACCTGGGGGCGGTCCATCAGGAAGACCAGGAACCAGTTGCAGAGGGAGGTGTTCAGTCCCAGGGTCATGAGCTTGGTGATGAGCTTGGAGGGGACTATGGTGAATGCTGAGCTGTAGTCAATGAACAGTTTCTTACAAAGGTATTATTTTTGTCCAGGTGGGTGAGGGCTGTGTGGAGTGCAATAGAGATTGTGTCATCTGTGGATCTGTTGGGGCGGTATGCGAATTGGAGTGGGTCTAGAGTTTCTGGGATGATGGTGTTGATGTGAGCCATGACCAACCTTTCAAAAGATTTCATGCTACAGATGTGAGTGCTACGGGGCGATAGTAATATGACAGGTTATCTTGCCATTCTTGACACTTGCCAGCTAGTCAGTGCATGCGCCGAGGACGTGTTCTTGTATTCTGTCTGGCCCCGCGGCCTTGTTAATGTTAACCTGTTTAAAGGTCTTACTTATATCGGCTATGGAGAGCGAGATCACACAGTCGTCCAGAACAGCTGGTGTTCTCATGCATGGTTCAGGCTTGCTTGCCTCAAAGCGAGCATAGAAGGCATAGTTTGCAAGCCCTGCCACATCTGTCGAGTGTCAGAGCCGGTGGAGTAGGATTCGATCTTAGTCCTGTATTGACATTTTGCCTGTTTGATGGCTTGTCGGAGGGCATAGCAGGATTTCTGATAAGCGTCTGGATTAGTGTCCTACTCCTTGAAAGCGGCAGCTCTAGCCTTTAGCTCAGTATTAATGAAGCCGGTGACTGATGTGGTAAACTCCTCAATGTTATTGGATGAATCCCAGAACATATTCCAGTCTGTGCTAGCGAAACAGTCATTTAGATTAGCATCTGCTTCATTAGACAACGTCCGTATTGAGGAACTACCAGCGTCACTGGTACTTCCTGTTAGAGTTTTTGCTTGTAAACAGGAAGCACACACACACATTCCTTATTGCTTGGCAGTTGGCACTGTATAGCTGTCAATCTACTGGTATCATTAAAGAATCTAATGTGAACTGTCATTTTCCTCCTGATTTCTGACCTTACTGTTACATTTTCCTACTGATTTCTGACCTTACTGTTACATTTTCCTACTGATTTCTGACATCACTGTGTTACAATTTCCTCCTGATTTCTGACCTCACTGTGTTACATTTTCTTCTACCATATTTTGATGTTTCAGCAAGACTTATTTTGTGTGTGTGTGTCTGTGTGTGTGAGAGAGAGAGCTAGCGACAGCAGTTTTTTAGTGTCGGATCAACTTCAGAACTTTAGAATTGGTGTTTTTAGTCCCCTTGCTGAGTTCAGGAGTTTTTCACTCCTCCTCAACCCCAATCCCTCTCTCTCTCTCCCCTCCTCCCTCCCTCCGTCCAGTTCATAGAAATGTGTTGAGGATGCAGATTCGACCAAGAGCTTTCCCCACCCCTCCCTCCCTCCTCACTTTTTTCATCCTCTCTTTCTCTCCTTCCCCTCCTCTCTCCACATCATCCCTCCTTATTCCATCCCCCCTCCTCTTCCACCCCTCTCACTTCCTCCTCTCTCTTTCCTTCTACCCTTTTCCCTCCCTCCCTCCCTCCCTCCCTCCCTCCCTCCCTCCCTCCCTCCCTCCCTCCCTCCCTCCCTCCTACTCTCCTACTCTCCTCCTCTCTTTCCCTACTCAGCACTATTCTCTGTTCTCTAACTGTAACAATCCTCTCTGAAGACGACGTCAGCCTTGTTTCACTCCTCCATCCCGCTCCCTCCTTTCCCTTTTCACCTTTTCCTCTCCCCTTCTCCCTTTTCCTCTCCCCTTCTCCCTTTTCACCTTTTCCTCTCCCCTTCTCCCTTTTCACCTTTTCCTCTCCCCTTCTCCCTTTTCACCTTTTCCTCTCCCCTTCTCCCTTTTCACCTTTTCCTCTCCCCTTCTCCCTTTTCACCTCTTTTCTCCTTCTTGTTCTTTGTCTTTTCCACCCTTCGTCCCTCCCTCCTTCCCTCTCTCTCTCTTGTCCTCCCACCTACATCCCTCACTTTCTCTCTGCTGTAACAGCTCTGAAGATGTCAGTGTTCTTTCAGACACTCCATAAAATACTGCCTGCCACAACAATGGTTGTTTTAGCAATGACCACACAGCAATAGCTACACGGTAATGAGTAGGGTGCATGGTGGTGGGACGGCTTGAGCTGCCCTCCTCCCCTTGAACCTGTGTGTGTGTGTGTGTGTGTGTGTGTGTGTGTGTGTGTGTGTGTGTGTGTGTGTGTGTGTGTGTGTGTGTGTGTGTGTGTGTGTGTGTGTGTGTGTGTTTATGATGTTTTTGCTCAGCAGACTCTCCATCCTTGGTAACTTACTGGCAGCCTCCACTTCTTCCTCTCACTATGTATATTTTCATATACATGTTTGCCTTTGAGTTCCCTTGTGCGTGCTTTTGTGTGTTTGTGTGCGTACACTGTCATTTCCTGGTTTTGTGTGCATTGTTTGTGTACCCCGCTGGCATGGGTAGGCGGAGGTGGGGCTTTCGGGTGTGTGTGTGTGTGTGTGTGTGTGTGTGTGTGTGTGTGTGTGTGTGTGTGTGTGTGTGTGTGTGTGTGTATGTGTGTGTGAGGGGGTTTTGGGCCACAAGGGAAATAAGATCAAGCCTGGCAGAAAAAAAACCCTCCTTACGTCCTCCTACTCCCCCTAGTCCTCCCCATCCCCCCATCTCTCTCTTTGATCCATTGTGTAGTGTCTCTCCTCTGAAGTGTTCAGTTGTGTCCCGATAGGTTATGAGGAAAACATATAGAACAAACAATCATCCATCAATGATGTCATGAATTAAAGCTATTATAGCGTTTAAGTGCTGTTGCTGTTGCAGTTATAGTAGAAGGATGCAGTATGAGGAGTTTTGATTGTAGTAGTAGCAGCAACAGTAGTAGTAGCAGTAGCAGTAGTAGTAGCAGTAGTAGTAGCAGTAGTATTAGCAGCAACAGTAGTAGTAGCAGTAGCAGTAGTAGTAGCAGTAGTAGTAGCAGTAGTATTAGCAGTAGCAGTAGATGCAGTAGTATTAGATGTAGCAGTAGTAGTAGCAGTAGTAGTAGTAGTAGCAGTAGTAGTAGCAGTAGTAGTAGTATTAGATGTAGTAGCAGTCACAGTAGTAGTAGTAGTAGTATTAGCAGTAGATGCAGTAGCAGTAGTAGTAGAAGTAGCAGTAGTAGTAGTAGCAGTAGTAGTAGCAGCAGCAGCAGTAGTAGTAGCAGTAGCAGTAGTATTAGCAGTAGTAGTAGTATTAGCAGTAGCAGTAGATGCAGTAGTATTAGCAGTAGTAGTAGAAGTAGCAGTAGTAGCAGTAGTAGTAGTAGTAGTAGTAGTAGTAGTAGCAGTAGCAGCAGTAGTAGCAGTAGCAGCAGTAGTAGTATTAGCAGCAGCAGTAGTAGTAGTAGTAGCAGCAGTAGCAGTAGCAGTAGAAGTAGTAGTAGCAGTAGATGCAGTAGTAGTAGCAGTAGTAGCAGTAGTAGCAGTAGCAGTAGATGTAGTAGTAGCAGTAGCAGCAGTAGTAGTAGCAGTAGATGTAGCAGTAGATGTAGTAGTAGTAGCAGCAGCAGCAGTAGTAGTAGCAGTAGTAGTAGATGTAGTAGTATTAGCAGTAGCAGTAGTAGTAGTAGCAGCAGTAGTAGCAGTAGCAGTAGATGTAGTAGCAGTAGATGTAGTAGCAGTAGTAGTAGATGTAGCAGTAGTAGCAGTAGTAGTAGTAGCAGTAGATGCAGTAGTAGTAGCAGTAGCAATAGCAGTAGTAGTTGTAGATGTAGTAGCAATAGCAGTAGATGCAGTAGTAGTAGCAGAATGAGCAGTAGTAGCAGTAGCAGTAGATGTAGTAGTAGCAGTAGCAGCAGTAGTAGTAGCAGTAGATGTAGCAGTAGATGTAGCAGTAGTAGTAGCAGCAGTAGTAGTAGCAGTAGTAGTAGCAGTAGATGTAGTAGTAGCAGTAGCAGCAGCAGTAGCAGTAGATGCAGTAGTAGCAGTAGATGCAGTAGCAGCAGTAATATTAGTAGTAGTAGTAGTGTAACAGTGTAGGTTCCGTCCCTCTCTTCGCCCCAACCCGGGCTCGAACCAGGGACCCTTGCACACATCAACAACTGACACCCACCGAAGCATCGTTACCCATCGCGCTACAAAAGCCGCGGCCCTTGCAACGCAAGGGGAAACCCTACTTCAAGTCTCTAACTAACTAGCCATTTCACATCAGTTACACTAGCAGCAGTAGTGGTAGTAGCAGTAGTAGCAGTAGCAGCAGTAGCAGCAGTAGCAGCAGTAATATTAGTAGCAGCAGTAGTGGTAGTAGTGGTAGTAGCAGTGGTAGTAGCAGTAGTAGCAATAGCAGCAGTGGTAGTAGCAGTGGTAGTAGCAGCAGTAGTAGCAGTAGCAGTAGTAGTAGTAGTAGTAGCAGTAGTAGTAGCAGTAATACTAGTAGTAGCAGTAGATGCAGTAGTAGAAGTAGCAGTAGATGCAGTAGTAGCAGTAGTAGCAGTAGCAGCAGTAATATTAGTAGTAGTAGTAGCAGCAGTAGTGGTAGTAGTGGAGTGGTAGCAGTGGTAGTAGCAGCAGTAGTACCAGTGGTAGTAGCAGTAGCAGTAGTAGTAGTAGTAGCAGTGGTAGTAGCAGTAGTAGCAGTAATAGTAGCAGCAACAGCAGTAGTAGTAGCAGTAATAGTAGCAGCAACAGCAGTAGTAGCAGCAACAGCAGTAGTAGTAGCAGTAGTAGCAGTGGTAGTAGTAGTAGTATAGTAATATTGTAGTTGTAGTGGGTGTATTATTGCAGTAGTAAAGTAGTGTCCAACATTAGTGACTTATAGGTAGAGGAGACTCGTTGGCACAGATTCCTGGAAGCTCAGGGCTTTGTGGAATGTAGAGTGTGTGTGTAATAGAATGGACGCGTTGAAAAGACCACAGCAGCTTCTCGATAGGCCTACATTGTTTTTTCAATTAATTCATCATTTTTCTTCTTCTTCATTAGGAAAATAAAAGCCTCAGAGCTCCACTCACATTTTAGTCCCTTGTCTAGACCCTCCATCCCACCTTCCTAGAAAAACAGAGGGAGCGGGTCCTATTGATCTAGGCAGTTTGGGGTGTGACGAGAGAGAGGTCAATCAGTGTAATGCTACACGTGCCGGCTAATTGTGAATTAGAGAGAGAGAGTTATTAACTTGCAGCAGAGCGTGAAATGTAGAAAGACAACAAGAAAAGGGGGAGTTAAGAGAGAAAGAGTGAGGGAGAAGTGAAAGAGAGGAGACAAAGGAGTAGTGTCACCCAACAAACAGGAGAGAGAGGTGGGGTAGTGGGGGAGATAAGGGGAGAGAAAGAAGGGTATGGATGTGGGATGAGGCGTAGTGGGAAAAGGGAGAGGGGAGAGAAGGGGGAGAGAAAGAAGGGTGGGGAGGAGGAGGGAGCGATAGAGAGAAGTGGGAGAGAAAGAGAAGGGGTGGGAGAGGGAGGGATTGAAGAGAGAGTGAGAAAGGAGAGGGGAAGAGTGGTGAGGTCAGGAATACGCTGAGTCATCCTGACTGGTCTCATGATGATCGCTCAGCGGTTGCAACAATGGCTGCCCTTCATCACACACACACACACACACACACACACACACACACACACACACACACACACACACACACACACACACACACACACACACACACACACACACACACACACACACACACACACACACACACACACACACACACACACACACACACACACACACACACAGTGCAATGGGACAGCGTCTTCACACCTCTGACTGAATGAGGCTTGTTGTGTGGAGCAATGACCCAGCTAGCACCTCTGTGTGTGGAATTGATCTCATCTCATTCACAGCCCTCATGTTTGTCCCTTCTCTCTTTTTGTTGGTCTTTCAATTCAATTTCAATTTAAGGGCTTTATTGGCATGGGGAACATATGTTAATAAACAATACAAATGAACAGTAAACATTGCATTTCAAATGTCATTATGTGTCTTTCTCTCTCTTTATCTACTTGCTTCTTTCTCTCTCTATCCATGTGTATGGTATTCCCTGGACTCTGTCCAAATACTCATATCTCTCTCCCTGTTGGTCCCTGGCCAACCAATCAGAACGCTTGTTGGGTGTTCTAGAGCTCTGACACCACAGGCACTGCCACACTAACCACCAACAAACAGGAAGTGTCTGTGTGTGTTTCTTTGAGTGTCTGTTCTCACTTTCATTGTGACAGTTTGTGGATGAGTTTCAGATTTTCTTATACTGAGCTAAGCACTGCCTCCTCTTCTCTCTCTCGCTCTCTCTCAATTCAATTTCAATTTAAGGCCTTTATTGGCATGGGAAACATATGTTAACATTGCCAAAGCAAGTGAAGTAGATAATAAACAAAATTGAAATAAACAACAAAAATGAACAGTAAACATTACACTCACAGAAATTCCCAAAAAATAAAGATGTTTCAAATGTCATATTATGTCTTTTCTCTCTCCCTCCTGTCTGCAGGTGTGTCCAGAGGGGGGTGGTTCTCGTGGCATGTCGACCACTAACAAGGGAAACAAGGCCTTGAAGGTGAGAACTCGCTCTGGACTGATGTGGAAATATATGATAATGTATCCAAGTAAGGTATTTTCTCTCTTACCTGCTACTACAGAAGTGTCAAAGTCATTCCACGGAGGGCCAAGGTTTTTTTTTCTTCTTTTCAATTAAGATCTAGACAACCAGGTCAGGGGAGTTCCTTACTAATTAGTGATCTTAATTCATCAATCAAGTACAAGGGTGGAGCGAAAACTCGCAGACACAAGGACCTCAGTGGAATGAGTTTGACACGTGTACTACGGCCTGTCCATGTCTTCTTCCTAACTCACCTCCCTCCCTCCCCCCGTCCCCCTCTCCTCCCTCCAGGTGAAGAGGGAGCCGGGGGAGAATGGGACCACCCTGACAGATGATGAGCTGGTGACTATGTCCGTCCGGGAGCTCAACCAGCACCTCCGCGGCCTCACCAAGGATGAGATCCTGCAGCTTAAACAGCGCCGGCGCACCCTGAAGAACCGTGGCTATGCCGCCAGCTGCCGGGTCAAACGGGTCACCCAGAAGGAGGAGCTGGAGAAGCAGAAGTCACAGCTTCAACAGGAAGTGGATAAGTTGGCGTCGGAAAACGCCAGCATGAGGGCGGAGCTCGATCACCTGAGGTCGAAGTACGAGGCGCTACAGAGTTTCGCAAGGACTGTGGCGAGGAGCCCAGGGGTGGGGTTAGGGGTCGGGGGTCAGAGGGGAGGTGGTGGGGTTGGGTCGGTGATCGGGCCACTCATACCGGGGAAAGTGGCAGCGACGAGTGTCATCACGATAGTGAAGTCGAAAACGGACGCGCGGTCTTAGTAGCGGGCTGTGTCAAGGAGGGATGAGAGGAAAAAGGGAGGGAAAGGAGAGGAGGAGAGGAAGCTAATTAGGACTATTTAAAAATGAAACCATTGGTCAGTGCATTGTCATTGAGCACAGGACAGAATTGAATCAGGTGAGGTGGCCCCCCTTTGAGAAAATATCACGCCCTGGATAGTAATTACTGTGTTTCTACTGTTATTTTGTAACTGTTGTACACAAGGTCCAAAGTTGTAATTTTTATGTAATGTAGTTATGCGTGTGTTGTGTCATGGAATACTGTGAACTTCATCCGTGGCCGACGTTCGTTTTGGTATCATTCTATTTGGCCGTGTTTTCTCTGAAAACAATTATTTTTTACCCAATGGGCTTCCGTACTCACAGGCACTTCCTTGTTTTGCAGAAACAGCTTGCAGAGCCATCAATTTATTTAATTTTTTATCATAAAAATTACAGAGAATTGTATTTTGTAACGGCTCATTGCACAAGAGAGACAAGATACTTTCAGAAAAGTGAGGGTCTTCAGGAAGAGGTTGTTTTGGTTATTTCACTTTTCTTTTGTACTTTTCACCCTTTTTTCTCCCCAATTGGTAGTTACAGTCTTGTCCCATCGCTGAAACTCCCGTACGGACTTGGGAGAGGCGAAGGTCGAGAGCCATGCGTCCTCCGAAACATGACCCTGCCAAGAACCAGAAGCCTGCCGCACCAATGTGTCGGAGGAAACACAGTACAACTGCCGACCGAAGTCAGCATGCATGCGCCTGGCCCACCATAGGGAGTCGCTAGAGCACGATGGGCCAATTGTGCGCCGCCTCATGGGTCTCCCAGTTGCGGCCAGCTGCGACACAGCCTGGGATCGAACCCTTGGTCTGTAATGACGCCACTCGGGAGGCCTAAAGAGGTTGTGTTTTATTACAGATACCTGTGTGTTTACCTGTGCTTAATGTTATGCACTGACCAATTATCACCATATTACCAATCTCCATACAGGCCAGAGGGGTCTAGGCATCTAATCGCCAAGTGTTGTCCTGTTCCTGTCTGTCTTGGAGTTGTGTACAATACTGTAGTATTAGCTATCGGGATTACATTGACTGACACGTGTTTATGTGACTAGGCAATTACTCCATTCAAAAACTAACTGAAAAATCAACATTTTAGTCAAAAATGTATAGAATTTAAATATTGTCAATTTTAATGTTTTTCAAATTTATTGTTAGATTTTATTTTGTTTGGTTTTTTGGGAATGGCAATAACATACTAACGTTACCATGACTATGAGGTATTTTGTTGACATGGCCAATATTTCAACTGTCAAAATTAATTATTTAAAAATCATTTTTATTTTCAGTTTTTAAAATAGTGGACTGTTCAATCTGTTAGTTGGGTGTAATTCTCACAAGTTTTACCATAAAGTTATCAGTGTGAGTGACGTTACGTATTCTTCAAAGGATTCTTTGTCTACATATGGTCACATCTTGAATTTTATAAATTACATAGAGTATCTTTACATTATTTATAAAAGACCTTTAAAAAATAATCAAGGAAAAAATTGTTTGATATCTCCTCTTTTTTGCAATTGTACCAAAAGTGGCTTAACTATTGAAGTTGATAGCTTTGTTTTTCTAGTGACTAGGCGCGTGTGGTTGTTATGGTGACCGTGAGGCTAGCGCGTGGTGGTGTGACGTTGTAATGTACAGTACGTGACGAGGTAATGATAATATTATTGTTCACTATGTTGTCGTTATGGATACGTGATGCTGTTTTAATTTAAAGCGGGTGATGTAATCGAAGGTACCTATGCTCAGCCCATATCCTTATGTAGTAGTGGTGGTTGTATTAATTGACAATGTTTATTAATACTTAATGCACGTGTTATTAATGTTATAAACATGCATTACATAAATTACAAAGTCTCTCTGAATAGGAACTGTTTATTTAGCATCTCAATAAAACGTCTAAATGTATAAAAGCCTGAATATTCCAAATGAGTTAGACAAACTGGGAGAATAAAGAGATTGGGTACAAGATACAGCGTATCCTAGGATACCCAAACTTCTGCAAGGGTGTAAAGACTGGGATATGGACCTACGATTACATCACCCGTGCTCTTTGAATAAGTTATATTTTTGTGACGTGATTTATATAATTCTTTTATTTTCTGTGTATATAATTTATATGTGTTGATATGTTTCATGCAGACTGCATTGCTGATGTTTTCGTTCGTTTGTTTATCCTATTCTGTAAATGCCAGGGAAGTAACACTGTTGTCTGCTATCTGTTTATATAGGGGCCGGGTCATAGAAATCCTGTCATTCAAGAATTATAGAATGCAAGTTTCCCGTACCGAGATGGCCCATTTCCATTCTACTGTTCAATATAATTCTGTGGGCCGGGTATGGTTTGGTCTGTCTAAAAGCAAGGTTTTCCCACAGACATGAAGTTTGTTACAGCATTTTTTTGCCTGTCCAGTTTTACCCACGTAGGTTCTTTTGTTATTTGGGTACTTAGTTGAATTATCCGCAACTTCTAGAGTACAAATGATCAATTTCCACGTGGTTTTATAATCACCCTTCTATTGCCGTTAACTAGATATCAAACCTAGACAGTATTGAATATTTTTTGCTTCATCTTCATAATAGGTTGGGGAAACCCTGCCATAGGCTTTAATGGAAGTTACTGCTGTGCAGTAGATGGGAATGCTCTGATCTCTCTCTCTTTTCACACAGTAGCTAAATGGGGAGGAAAGGGGGGAAGAAGGGAGGAGCAAAGGGGGTGTTAAAAGTACAAAAACTGTTAAAGCCACAGGAATGGTTGCACTGATAACCCATCTGCAGGTTTGATCAACCGAGAAAGTACAGAGTGCTGCAAATATCGACTGAAAATGTTTGAGAAGAAATAACCCTTTTCTTATCTCTTTAACGTTGAAACTCACCCATCTGGCATTTAGGTGTATGTACTGTATGTAGTGATATATATGTAAAAATATCTATTTTGATTCTCTTTTAAATGGGCAAAAAATATATATTGTTTGACTGGTGATCTGTGAAATTGTTCTGATGGAGTTTTTGGACCTTGTAATCTCTCTCTCCTCCCCCCATTTGCTTTTGTAACTTCTGATGTTGTTATTCTACTTTTGATTGTGGCAAGTCCTGTCGCGTTTCAACATTCTGTGAGCAATGTGTTAAAGGTTTTTGGAGAAACATTTTAATATACTCAAATTAGATAACGTAAAGCAAAAAGTGCCACCAGCAAGTTATATTAGTTCAGTTTGTTTAGTTTTGATTGTTTTGTTGATTTGTTCCTCTTGTTGTCGAGCACACATGAATGTTGTCGTGGTGACTGTTGTCAAGTGAACGTCTATATATGCAAAAACTGGGTGGGGCTTGAGGAAGGAGGCGGAGCTAGAACTGCTAGAGCTTGATGAGTAGTGATGTCGTGGTTGGTCGTCTAAAAGTTGTTGTCAGCTTAATAAACTGCAGGTACAGTGTGACTGAGGTCAATATCTTTTATACAAAGTGCTTATCTATATAACCCCCCCCTCCCCTCCCCATAACACACCACATGTTGGGTCAACTGGTGAGCATGACTATATGACTCCCAAATGACACCCTATTCCCTTCATAGTGCACTACCAGGGCCCTGGTCAAAAGTAGTGCACTATAAAGGGAATTAGGTGTAATTTGGGACACAGTCTGTGTGTGTGTCTCCAAAGTATACAATGATCAGTGAAAAGCTATGAAAACAAGTAGTAGAGTTTGTGAATATGGAAAATATTAGTAACAAATTACCTGGAAATGTAAAAAAATCTGTGTTTTGTAAAATGTTCTCTATGGGGTGTAATACATTATTATATCGCAGTGTCACAGTACTTTGTATGGGGAAACACTCTAAAGTGACAGTGAGTCCATTTCATTGTAAGTATTTATTAATTCATAACTAAATTATTGTACTTTTTTTGCTATTTGTAGATAAGTAATGCTGATGTATTGGTAACCATGGGAATTAACTGTTTTGTCATCGATCCTTTAATTTATTGATGTACATACTGTATTGTTTGTTGATAAACAGTTGACTTTATTTTGTATATGACCAATAAACACAATTTGAAGAGGGCAAACTGTATCTTCCCTATTGTTCCATAGTTATGTAGCCTGGGTCCAGATCACTTTGGACTGTATAAGCCATGAGCCAGCAGACAGGCATGACAGGGACCATAGGAGTTGGCAAGACTGGACAAACTGATCTGGGACCAGGCTATAGGCTATAATGTGATATATAATATGATGATGCCTGAAATAAGTCTTTGTAGTCAGTCAATTTGAAGACTTTTTCAAGTCCTAGGTGCATTTTATAGTCCATTCTGTTGCTTTATATTACAGTATTGTAGTCTGCCTGAATGTCTGATGATAAGGTGTTTCTTCTGGTCAGTTCATATTTATTTCAACTTCAAAGTTGGCATCCCAAATGGCACCCTATTCCCTTTTTTTAATGCACTACTCGTCAAAAGCAGTGCACTGTATAGGGAATAGGGTGCCATTTGTGACTTTTATAACACCTTATTTCCTCTTTCCAGTGGAATCCAGTTAAAAGTGTGGCGAGGAGGATGACCTAATTCCAGTAACCTCTCAGTGGTGGACATATTTCTGGCCCAGATATTAGTACAAAAGGGCAGAGGCCTCAGTCGCTGATCTAGGCGTGGTTTATCGCTATACTGTGACGGATTGATATCTTCCTAGGTGCTAAGTGGTGCACTATATAGAGAATAGGGCGCCAGGATAATGAATAATGATTTATACATGACATTTGTGTTTTAGACCCATGGACTTCCCGTTTACGAAAGAAAAATAGGGTAACATTATGCATAGTATATGTTGACCCATCGACCTTACATGGACAGATACTTTATGCAGCACATTTATATAGAAAAAAACGAATACAAATAAAATGTATATTAAAATGGACGTATACCTTAGTGTAGAATCATCACCATAATTGCTAAGATCAGCATTAATTTTGCTGATTCGTCAATGCATTATCAGCGGTCCAATGGACGTGCTACCAATAAACATCAAGATCTCTGTATGTCGTTTTTCTACTGTTTTATTACTGTTCGCATAAATGAACCATATTGTGTTTACTCAATCTATTAGCCAGTAACGTCTGTAGGTGGCAGTAGCAAATAACCAACCGAAGATTAGCTGTCTGTCAAAATACCTGGAGAGTTGGAAAATACGAACCGGAGTCTGGTTTCAGCAATTTCGCATGTTTGTCAACTAGCACTTTCAAAAACAGTAATCTCAAGATAAAACAACTAATTATCGCTAATATACACAATATATAGGTTAACTCATGACATTATAGACGTACTTAAAGTCGGACTTGGAGTTATTATTGTGTTAAATCTTGAATCCAAATCCACCTGGTGTGTTAATCCATGACGTGAGTTGTAGACGCCATGACAGTTTCCTCCAAACTGTCAGTTGGTTCTCTCGAGGAGGCGGGTAAAATGTAAACGTACAAATGATCTCTCTTGCAAATTCCTTTAATGTAATAGTTTTAAAGCCATTCACTAAGCAATATTTTTGGCGGCTGTTTGTAAACTTTGCATTCTATTAATTTAACGTTGTGTTGTTTGATAAGGTTGGCGCTATTTTGTTGAATGATTAGTTGACCGTTAGCTAACTTTCTAGATAACGTTAGCTGCTAGCTAGATTAGCTAACAACAAGTAAAAAAACAAAAACAAGAGTTATTTCGTGATCATCAAATAATGCAGTGCTCTAAAAACGAATTAACGAAACATATAGTTTTGTTACAGAATGGAAGACTATGAAAAGTTCATACAACGCCGACTTTACGAACTGAAAAGGAAGGATAGCAACGACAACAACAAGAACCAACGCCGGACACTGGAATCACCATGTACTCGCCACGTATCATCAGCTATCCGTTTCCATGGCATACCCATCCTTCCTCCATTGGTAAGGCTTCTTGTTGCTGTATAACTCTATGGATATCACCACTTGCATGTTACATGTTATGTTGCCTGTGAGGAATGATGGAGCTAGTTATATGCTAGCCAGGGTACCAGTCTTTTTGCACGATAATTCCATACGGAGTTGGAAAGAGCAGAGAAGACTGGCACCCAGGCTAGCTAGGTATTTATAGTCTTATATTTGAACCTACTGTTAATCATTATTAGCAAGGGCTTTGCTGCGACTGTATGGTATATGCATATGACTTTCTTTTTTGGGCCTTACTAATGATATCTATCATTATTATGATATCTATCATTATTAAGACCCGCCTCTCATGGCAAGACAAATATTTGAGTCCCAAATGGCACCCTATTCCCTATATAAGCCCAATGGGTCCTGGTCAAAAGTAGTGTACTGTAAAGGGAATAGGGGGACATAGACAAAGTCTGTCTGTGTTGCCATTCCCAGCTCACAGGAGTGCAAAGAGAAGAGATGCAGAGACACAGAGAGGCAGCCAAGAGGACGACAGATAGGAAGAAGACTCAGCCCTCTGAGACGAGGATGTCCTACGTTCAGAACATTCTACACAGTGTTCAGGTAAATCCACATTGATTTTAAGTCAAATAAGGCTGGTTTCCCAGACGCAGATTAACATTATTGGAGAATCTCTAATGAAATATTTTTTTGGTGCAGGCCGAGGCTGGGAAACGGTCCCATATAATTTAATTGTACACTCCTGCTACTTCAGCTAACTTAATGTATTGCCTAGCCTATAAGGTGAAAAGTATGTATTTATGTCATAACAAAGTTATGATTGTTTTCATTTCTCACCTTTCCTGTTGTTATGGTCATGTTTTTTAATTTGTTTTCTGTCTGGTATTCTAGCTGAGGCAAGCACCAACACTGGAGGAGTTCTTTCAGGGTGAACCAGGACTAACGGCAGCCAAAACCACCAACCTACACCACAGCAACGTCCGCCAGGTTCTAGTGTCGCAGAATGATGATATCACCGAGACCAAGGACAGCTTGCCGGGGTCGTCCTCCCAAACAACCTTAACCGTCATGCATGATGGGAAAGCAGGCATCCTCGTCCGAGGTCCTCCCATGACGTCAACAGCCTACGGCGCCTTCACAACGAATCACCTTACAACTCTCCATAACACCACCACTGTGAGGGAGACCTTCCTAGATAAGCTGGTCTGTGACCCAATGACACCTTCTCTAGCTAGAGAGACAACCACACATACCAACCAGGTTGCTCCACAAACAGAGACCCGGACCAGGGAGAGACTCTTGTATGACCAGGATAAGACCACCAATGCTGGGTGTGTTCTGGAGGAGGACCTGGGTTCAGGAGAAGCAATGGTGGATCCTCTAGCTGACATAAGCCACCAGTCTTCAGGGTACGTGACGTATGAAAACGCGGAGGCCACCTGTGTCTTGAGTCGGACCGAGGCTGGGGAGAGCATTATATCAGGGCCTGAGGAGGGGACACCAATTGGAACGGGGGGGTTTCTCCTACACAGCACCTCCGATACAAACACAACCAAGGCATGTAATATCATCAGCCATCCTCCCATTGATGCTGAAGATCTGGAGGAGGGGTCGTCCCCGTGTGACGATGACCTCATAACCAGTCGCCCTGCAGATGAGGCGAGCGTGACGTCGTCCTGGTGTAATGACGTCATACCAGACTATTTAGAGGAAGCGTTGGTGACGTCGCCTCTACAGAGCAACGATATCACACCTCCTGTAGAAGACCACATAGCAAGTCATCCAGGAAAGAAGTGTAGCACTACTAATATTGTCACTTTCCCCCAGCATCAAGCCTCATTATCACTATCAGACCGTCCTGAACCCAAGATTGTAGTGACATGTCCTCAGACTGAGGCCTCGACACCGGACCTCTGCAAACCAGATCAGAACCAGGCGTCAGACTTAGACCTGGACCGACCGGAGGGACCATACCGGCTCAGCCTCCAGACTCTTCTAAAGAAATCCCAGGCAGCTTTGAAATGCCCCAAACCAGGCAGGAACCAGCCAGAATCAGAACCAAAGATCCGGACTGGAGATGTAGACTTGGACCCGGAATCGGAACCAGTGGCAGGGCCGTACCGCCTCAGCCTCCAGACCCTGCTGAAAAAGTCCCAGGAGCACCGGAGACGCCAGCGTCAGCTGAAGAACCAGGCCAAGGCCTCTACTTGTCCTACCAGGTGAGAGTTTTTTGATGTTATTTTATTCATCTGTTTTATTGACTTCTGTTTGTTGTGTTCAGGTAAGAGGGGCAGACATATTAGAGGTTTTTAAATCACATTTGAAAACCCATCTTTTTAGCATGGCTTTTAGTCAGTGGTTTTACTGTTATTTTAGACCTCTTTCTTTGTATTAATCTCTCTTTTTTGCAGTCTGTTTTTTTTTAATCTCCTTCATTTGAATGTTTTTACTGTAAAGTTTTGTGAGTTTATATGCAATTTCAATTGTATTTTATTTTAGGACCCAGGAGGTCTTGACACACCAGAAGATGGAGGAGATCAGTTTCTCAGACAAGGAGAATGAGGAGTTCCTCCAGTCAGGGAGAGTGGTGGCGGAGGGAAGGAAAACCTGGGACAGGGATTGGAGAAAGGATCATCTGGGAATGGGAGTCCAGTTTTCCGGACCGCCACCACTAGAGATATTCCCTAAGGAAGCGTGGGTTCAACGTGAGGAGGAGAAAGCGAGGTCTAGGATTGTGGACAGAATGGGACCCAACGAAAAAGGATGTCATGAAAGAATATTAAAGGAATTGGAGGCTGGAAATGGCCCTTCACATTTGGTTGGTCTAGAAGGAGACACCCAATCCCAATCTCCTCCAGGAGTGGACATTGATGCTGGCTCGGCAGCCGAAGACATCCAGCTACACCTCTCACCAGACGTCACAGCAGCACCGTCAATGCTAATGGAGAACCTTCCACATCCTATCTCAGCCGATGCCTCCATAACCCAGAAATCATTCTACCTAGTCAGGGAGAAGAGCTCTACCCTGCCGAGGCCTTCCTCTCTGGGGAGTAGTAGGTTCCAGAGCGTCCCTACCCCCCAGTTTAGTATGAGCCCTATCCGCTGTAAGAGTAAAGGAAACAGTGGGGGAGGAGGGCGTGGCACCCCCAAGAGGCAGATCCTGGTAAACACACCTTTGAATGTAGACCACGAGGTGGGGTCGGTGACTGGGCAGGAAAATAATGATGCTCGGGACCAAACGCATCTGCATAGAGCGCCCCTAGTGGCTGGGGGTGGTACAAGACCTATGCGTAGGAGCACAGACCAGGCAGAACAGATAGCTCAGCTGGAGCTCAACTTGTCCTGCCTCAAAATACTGATCTCTGACCTGGAGTCCACGCTCACAGAGACACCAGAGAGCCACCAGACGCTCAACAACAGCCAGACTGATAATATAGACCAACAACACAAATACATGGACTACCATACACCTGACAGCCAGGCCTTACAGTCAGGGAACCAGACACACAACAACAGCCAGACTGATAATAGTAGTAACCTTACCATGGACCCGCCACATAAATACATGGACTACCATACACCTGAGAGTCAGGCAGAGAGTGACCTTAGTGACAGTGAGAAAGGAAGAGGGGATGGAGGTCAGAGGTCAGCTGATAAGATGGCGGTGGTCCCCTGTAGAGTCCAGTGGTGTGACAGCGTACCTTCATTGGTCAAGGAGGTGGAGATCACTGTTACAACGGGTTACAAAAGACAAGATGGTCGCCAGCAGCAGTCTCTTGCAGCGCGCCACGTCACCTCCCTCACTCAGAAGAGGAGAGTTCCTGACGTGTTCCGGAAGGTTCCATACGATGTCATCAAGGTTCTGTCGAAAGTCATCAAGGTTCGGAATGACGTCGTCAAGATTCCGGCATCACACAAAACACCTTTCTCCGTCCTCTCAGATGCCAGTAACAACCAGCACCAGCCAATGGAGTGGAAGAGTTATCCGGAGGACCCCGCCCACTTCCAATCCATCAACCAATCGTATGACGTAGACACGCCCTCAGGGCTCTGGCTCCAGGGAGGGTCAGAGGGGTCGTTGAAAGGTCATGACCCCACGGGGAAGCAGCTGACCCCTGAGAACGGAGGTGGGGGTCAGGGAGGGGCATCAAGGGCCAAACGTAGACTGGTCATGCACACGACAGAGGGGAACAGGGGACGAGGACGAAGAGAGGTGATGGACAGGCCTCACTCCATTACTCCTGAAGGTAAGGCCAGCCTATGTCCACAGTGGATTTAGATTAGGATGTCTTCCTGTCTGAGGTACAGAGGTAGAGAGACAAACATTCACATAGTAATGGATGTCATCTCAAACTTCCATTCAATGTTTTCTCAATCCATTATATAACATTCAGTGGCTCCTAACTCAAATAAGCGTTTTATGCTATTTATTCATTCATTCATTATTAAGGCAACAAGTGCAAAACAAACGTTTGTCAATCTTTAATATCCCTGATTAAGAGTATGTAAATCACATCAGACCCCTAGCTAGCCCTTCCTGTCTGACTGTTACCCGTCTCCCTCCTAGCTGTGGTGCGGTCACACAGTCAGGAGAACCAGCAGCTCCAGCTGAAGCAGACCCATGCAGCCCAGGTCAGAGCCCTGAAGGAGGAGCAGAGGAGACAGCAGCAACAACTACTGCAGGTGAGAGAGACCGCAGACCACCACCTCAATATGACCACGGTATTACTACAATACTATCCACAATACTAACCACAATACAACCTCTTACAGGTTTGGGCTCAATCCAATTTCAATTCCAGTCAAATCAGAAAGTAAACCAAATTCCAATTCCACGTCTCCTCATTGAAAATCTTTGAAGAGAATTGGTAATTGGAATTTCTGTGTACTTCCTGAATTGACCAGCATTAAAAGGGAATTGACCCCAACCCTGACCTCTAAACAATTGATGAAGCAGCAACAACTACTGCAGGTGAGAGAGACCGCTGGACCACAATATGACCACTACACTAGCAACTCCAATAACTGTGACATCTAACCAAGGTCACCTATAAACCCATCCAGCTGGTACCGGTATCCCTCCCTGCCTGCTTCTCTCTCTCAATTCCTTTTCCCTCCCCCTCTCTCTCTCTCTCTCTCTCAATTCCTCTCCCTCTCTCATTTTCTCTCTCTCCCTCCATCTCTGATTCTCTCATTCTTAAAATGGGTCAGTTTGTGCTGTTACAACAACCTTAATGTTCCCCAAAAGAGAGACAGGGATTTCAGCTGTCTCCTTGGCTTAATTATATCCTCTCTCACACACACACACACACACACACACACACACACACGCAGCTTGTGCAGACATATGCCCATTATAAGGGACCTTGAAACTCTCCTCCAGTTTTAAGGGCCAGGGAGAGATTCTACTATAAATGTTTCATTGGAGCACTAAGAGGAGTGGCTGAATTTGGTTACCTCACTGTGTGTGTGTGTGTGTGTGTGTCTGAGTGTGTGTGTGGTAAACCCAAGGACAACCAACACGTTAGCTGGCATCCATTCCTTGTATTTAAAATCAAATTTTATGCGCCGAATAGAACAGGTGTAGACCTTACTGTGAAATGCTAACATACAAGCCCTTAACCAACAATGCAGTTCAAGAAATAGAGTTAAGAAAATATTTACTAAATAAACTAAAGTAAAACAATAAATCAAAGTAACACAAGAAAATGACATAACAATAACGAGGCTATATACAGGTGGTACCGGTACTGAGTCAGTGTGCGGGGCTACAGGTTAGAGGTCATTGGTACATGTAGATAGGGCTACAGGTTAGAGGTCGTTTGTACATGTAGATAGGGCTACAGGTTAGAGGTCGTTTGTACATGTAGATAGGGCTACAGGTTAGAGGTCGTTTGTACATGTAGATAGGGCTACAGGTTAGAGGTCGTTTGTACATGTAGATAGGGCTACAGGTTAGAGGTCGTTTGTTCATGTAGATAGGGCTACAGGTTAGAGGTCGTTTGTACATGTAGATAGGGCTACAGGTTAGAGGTCATTGGTACATGTAGATAGGGCTACAGGTTAGAGGTCATTGGTACATGTAGATAGGGCTACAGGTTAGAGGTCATTGGTACATGTAGATAGGGCTACAGGTTAGAGGTCGTTTGTACATGTAGATAGGGCTACAGGTTAGAGGTCGTTTGTACATGTAGATAGGGCTACAGGTTAGAGGTCGTTTGTACATGTAGATAGGGCTACAGGTTAGAGGTCGTTTGTACATGTAGATAGGGGGGAAGTTGCTATGCATAGATAAAGAGCAGTGAGTAGCAGCAGTGTAAAAACAAAGGTGGGGGGGGGTCAACGTGAATAGTCCGGGTGGCCATTTGCTTAATTGTTCAGCAGTCTTATGGCTTGGGGGTAGATTCTGTTAAGGAGCCTTTTGGATCTAGACTTTGCTCTCTGGTACTGCTTGCCGTGTGGTAGCAGAGAGAACAGTCTATGACTTGGGTGACTGGAGTCTCACAATTTTATGGGCCTTCCTCTGACACCGCCAACTATATAGGTCCTGGATGGCAGGAAGCTTGGCCCCAAAAATGTACTTGGTCGTACGCACTGCCCTCTATAGTGCCTTACGGTCAGATGCCGAGCAGTTGCCGTACCAGGCAGTGATGCTACCAGTCAGGATGCTTTCGATGTTGGGGATCTGTTGGGGCGGTATGCGAATTGGAGTGGGTCTAGGATGTCCGGGAGGATGCTGTTGATGTGAGCCATGACCAGCGTTTCAAAGCACTTCATGGCTACCGATGTGAGTGCTACAGGGCGGAAATCATTGAGGCAGGTTACCTTCCATCTGTGTGTGTCTGTGTAGCTCTAACACCATAATTAACAAAGCTGTTTAATAATAAAACCTTTCTTCTCCCCTCCCTCCATCATTGATGATGTGTTGCCTGTAACAGGAGCATAGCTGGGCCGTGGATAGAGAGATGGAGGGAGACAGGGATGTAGGGTAGCTGGGATGGATGGAAGGAGGCAGAGGGGGGATATGACACAGAAAAGGAGACGATCATTAGTTTAATTCATGAGGGGTGCTGGTTAAGTGCCAGATAGTCGCTCTGAGCACTAATGGTCCTCTCTCTCTCTTTTTTACTCTTTCTTTTTCTCTCATTCCTCTCTCATTCCTCTCTCATTCCTCTCTGTCTCTCTCATTCCTCTCTGTCTCTCTCATTCCTCTCTCCCCTCTCTCCTGTCTGTTAGATGCTGGCTGTACGTTACCAGCTACTCCAGAGTTTGTCCTTCCCTGTGTCCTCCAGCCCCACATCCAGCGCACGTCTAGCAGACAACACGACCTCCCTCCTCCCCCTCTCTTCCATCCCTCTGTCCTCCATTTCCCTCTCCATCCCTCTGTTCTTCCCCTCACCAGGATCCCTCCTTTCAAACCCAGACTCCCCCTCACGGGTGAATTCAATTCACACCTGACTGACTTTGTATATTTGGATCATCAGTTTATAATCAACAAGTGAGAAGCACAACAGTTAGTTGTAGGATGATTCAAGTCTGTGTGTGTGTGTGTGTGTGTGTGTGTGTGTGTGTGTGTGTGTGTGTGTGTGTGTGTGTGTGTGTGTGTGTGTGTGTGTGTGTGTGTGTGTGTGTGTGTGTGTACGTCCGTGTCTGTGTGTCTACAGCTACAGTTGGCCACCAGTTGAAAGGACCTTGAGAATCTGGGTGGGAAATTAATTGGTTGTCATTGACGGAATTGGTATTTCCCTCCTCTCTCCCTCCCCACCCCCTCCTCTCTCCCTCCCCACCCCCCTCCTCTCTCCCCACCCCCCACCCCCCTCGTCTCTCTCCCTCTACCCTCCTCTCTCCCCACCCCCTCCTCTCTCCCCACCCCCCTCGTCTCTCTCCCTCTACCCTCCTCTCTCCCCACCCCCCCACCTCCTCCTCTCTCCCTCTCTACCCTCCTCTCTCCCCATCCCCCCCACCTCCTCCTCTCTCCCTCTCTACCCTCCTCTCTCCCCACCCCCCTCGTCTCTCTCCCTCTACCCTCCTCTCTCCCTCTCTCCCCACCCCCTCCTCTCTCCCTCTCTCCCCACCCCCTCCTCTCTCCCTCTCTCCCCACCCCCTCCTCTCTCCCTCTCTCCCCACCCCCTCGTCTCTCTCCCTCTACCCTCTACCCTCCTCTCCCCACCCCCCTCGTCTCTCTCCCTCTACCCTGCTCTCTCCCCACCCCCTCCTCTCTCCCTCTCTCCCCACCCCCTCCTCTCTCCCTCTCTCCCCACCCCCTCGTCTCTCTCCCTCTACCCTCTACCCTCCTCTCTCCCCACCCCCTCCTCTCTCCCTCTCTACCCTCCTCTCTCTCCCCACCCCTCTCCTCTCTCCCCACCCCCTCCTCTCTCCCTCTCTACCCTCCTCTCTCTCCCCACCCCCTCGTCTCTCTCCCTCTACCCTCTACCCTCCTCTCTCCCCACCCCCTCCTCTCTCCCTCTCTACCCTCCTCTCTCTCCCACCCCCCTCCTCTCTCCCCACCCCCTCGTCTCTCTCCCTCTACCCTCCTCTCTCCCCACCCCCCTCGTCTCTCTCCCTCTACCCTCCTCTCTCCCCACCCCCTCCTCTCTTCCCACCCCCCTCGTCTCTCTCCCTCTACCCTCCTCTCTCCCCATCCCCCCCACCTCCTCCTCTCTCCCTCTCTACCCTCCTCTCTCCCCACCCCCCTCCTCTCTCCCCACCCCCCTCGTCTCTCTCCCTCTACCCTCCTCTCTCCCTCTCTCCCCACCCCCTCCTCTCTCCCTCTCTCCCCACCCCCTCCTCTCTCCCTCTCTCCCCACCCCCTCGTCTCTCTCCCTCTACCCTCCTCTCCCCACCCCCCTCGTCTCTCTCCCTCTACCCTGCTCTCTCCCCACCCCCTCCTCTCTCCCTCTCTTCCCTCTCTCCCCACCCCCTCCTCTCTCCCCTCTCTCCCCACCCCCTCCTCTCTCCCTCTCTCCCCACCCCCTCGTCTCTCTCCCTCTACCCTCTACCCTCCTCGTCTCTCTCCCTCTACCCTCTACCCTCCTCTCTCCCCACCCCCTCCTCTCTCCCTCTCTACCCTCCTCTCTCTCCCCACCCCTCTCCTCTCTCCCCACCCCTCTCCTCTCTCCCCACCCCTCTCCTCTCTCCCCACCTACCCTCCTCTCTCTCCCCACCCCTCTCCTCTCTCCCCACCTACCCTCCTCTCCTCTCCCCACCCCCCTCCTCTCTCCCCACCCCCTCGTCTCTCTCCCTCTCTACCCTCCTCTCTCCCCACCCCCTCCTCTCTCCCTCTCTCCCCACCCCCTCGTCTCTCTCCCTCTACCCTCCTCTCCCCACCCCCCTCGTCTCTCTCCCTCTACCCTGCTCTCTCCCCACCCCCTCCTCTCTCCCTCTCTCCCCACCCCCTCCTCTCTCCCTCTCTCCCCACCCCCTCCTCTCTCCCTCTCTCCCCACCCCCTCGTCTCTCTCCCTCTACCCTCCTCGTCTCTCTCCCTCTACCCTCTACCCTCCTCTCTCCCCACCCCCTCCTCTCTCCCTCTCTACCCTCCTCTCTCTCCCCACCCCTCTCCTCTCTCCCCACCCCTCTCCTCTCTCCCCACCCCTCTCCTCTCTCCCCACCCCTCTCCTCTCTCCCCACCTACCCTCCTCTCTCTCCCCACCCCTCTCCTCTCTCCCCACCCCCTCCTCTCTCCCCTCTCTACCCTCCTCTCTCTCCCCACCCCCCTCCTCTCTCCCCACCCCCTCGTCTCTCTCCCTCTCTACCCTCCTCTCTCCCCACCCCCCTCCTCTCTCCCCACCCCCTCGTCTCTCTCCCTCTCTACCCTCCTCTCTCCCCACCCCCCCCGTCTCTCTCCCTCTCTCCTCAGTCTCCCAGGTGTCTGTCTGTGTGTTATGGCCCCCTGGTGGCAGCAGCAGTGAAGGGATACCTAACCAGGAGGCTCCTACACACAGAGAGAGTGGGACAGCTGCTATGTACCATCAAGGTGACACACAGTCTCAGAAACACACAGCCCATCATGGGATTTATCCCAAGATGTGATTTACGGATGTGTGTTCAATCATTTATTTTCGCTGTGTGTGTATGACTGTGTGTGTCCCCCCCCCTCCCTCCCCCTCCCTAAGGACACGCAGCAGTTCCTGCAGTCCTTCCAGCTCCAGAGCCCTGGGAGAGACAGCAGGCAAGACCTGGTGCTGCAGGAGAGAGTCACACTGCAGGTAACTAACACACACACACACACAGTCTCTACAGACACACACTCTGGTGCGCACAACACAGTCTCTACAGACACACACTCTGGTGCGCACAACACAGTCTCTACACACACACACACACACTCTGGCGCGCACAACACAGTCTCTACACACACAGACAGACTAATTCTCAGGAGTGGTGTCTTGTTGCAGCTCCGCTCAGCACGTTATGAGGTCCAGGACATCTTCTGTCTGTCAGCAGGAGACAGGATGCAGATCATCAGCTGGGACAGACAGCTGGCCCAGGGACAGTGACAGAGATGAAACGCAAGGTAACCACCAGGGGAGGGGGGACAGGGAGATGAAACGCAAGGTAACCACCAGGGGGGGGGGGGGACAGGGAGATGAAATGCAAGGTAACCACCAGGGGGGGGGACAGGGAGATGAAACACAAGGTAACCACCAGGGGAGGGGGGACAGGGAGATGAAATGCAAGGTAACCACCGGGGGGGGGACAGGGAGATGAAACGCAAGGTAACCACCGGGGGAGGGGGGACAGGGAGATGAAACGCAAGGTAACCACCAGGGGAGGGGGGACAGGGAGATGAAACGCAAGGTAACCACCGGGGGGGGGGGGGGGGGGACAGGGAGATGAAACACAAGGTAACCACCAGGGGGGGGACAGGGAGATGAAATGCAAGGTAACCACCAGGGGAGGGGGGACAGGGAGATGAAACGCAAGGTAACCACCGGGGGAGGGGGGGCAGGGAGATGAAATGCAAGGTAACCACCAGGGGGGGGGGGGGGGACAGGGAGATGAAACGCAAGGTAACCACCGGGGGGGGGACAGGGAGATGAAATGCAAGGTAACCACCAGGGGGGGGGGGACAGGGAGATGAAATGCAAGGTAACCACCAGGGGAGGGGGGACAGGGAGATGAAATGCAAGGTAACCACCAGGGGAGGGGGGACAGGGAGATGAAATGCAAGGTAACCACCAGGGGAGGGGGGACAGGGAGATGAAATGCAAGGTAACCACCAGGGGGGGGGGGACAGGGAGATGAAACACAAGGTAACCACCAGGGGGGGGGGGGGGACAGGGAGATGAAACACAAGGTAACCACCGGGGGAGGGGGGACAGGGAGATGAAATGCAAGGTAACCACCAGGGGGGGGACAGGGAGATGAAACGCAAGGTAACCACCGGGGGAGGGGGGACAGGGAGATGAAATGCAAGGTAACCACCAGGGGGGGGACAGGGAGATGAAACGCAAGGTAACCACCGGGGGAGGGGGGACAGGGAGATGAAATGCAAGGTAACCACCAGGGGAGGGGGGACAGGGAGATGAAACGCAAGGTAACCACCGGGGGGGGGACAGGGAGATGAAACACAAGGTAACCACCAGGGGGGGGACAGGGAGATGAAATGCAAGGTAACCACCAGGGGGGGGGGGGACAGGGAGATGAAATGCAAGGTAACCACCAGGGGAGGGGGACAGGGAGATGAAATGCAAGGTAACCACCAGGGGGGGGGACAGGGAGATGAAACACAAGGTAACCACCAGGGGGGGGGGGGACAGGGAGATGAAACACAAGGTAACCACCAGGGGGGGGGGGGGACAGGGAGATGAAATGCAAGGTAACCACCAGGGGGGGGGGGACAGGGAGATGAAATGCAAGGTAACCACCAGGGGAGGGGGGACAGGGAGATGAAATGCAAGGTAACCACCGGGGGGGGGACAGGGAGATGAAACACAAGGTAACCACCAGGGGGGGGGGGGGACAGGGAGATGAAATGCAAGGTAACCACCAGGGGGGGGGACAGGGAGATGAAACACAAGGTAACCACCAGGGGGGGGGGGGACAGGGAGATGAAACACAAGGTAACCACCAGGGGGGGGGGGGGACAGGGAGATGAAATGCAAGGTAACCACCAGGGGGGGGGACAGGGAGATGAAACACAAGGTAACCACCAGGGGGGGGGGGGACAGGGAGATGAAACACAAGGTAACCACCAGGGGGGGGGGGGGACAGGGAGATGAAACACAAGGTAACCACCAGGGGGGGGACAGGGAGATGAAATGCAAGGTAACCACCAGGGGGGGGGGGGGGACAGGGAGATGAAACACAAGGTAACCACCGGGGGAGGGGGGACAGGGAGATGAAATGCAAGGTAACCACCAGGGGGGGGGGGGGGGGGGGGGGGGGAGATGAAACACAAGGTAACCACCGGGGGGGGGGGGGGGGGGGGGGGGGACAGGGAGATGAAACACAAGGTAACCACCGGGGGAGGGGGGACAGGGAGATGAAACACAAGGTAACCACCGGGGGAGGGGGGACAGGGAGATGAAACACAAGGTAACCACCAGGGGGGGGGGACGACAGGGAGATGAAATGCAAGGTAACCACCGGGGGAGGGGGGGGGACAGGGAGATGAAATGCAAGGTAACCACCGGGGGAGGGGGGACAGGGAGATGAAACACAAGGTAACCACCGGGGGGGGGGACAGGGAGATGAAATGCAAGGTAACCACCAGGGGGGGGGGGACAGGGAGATGAAATGCAAGGTAACCACCGGGGGGGGGACAGGGAGATGAAATGCAAGGTAACCACCAGGGGGGGGGGGGACAGGGAGATGAAATGCAAGGTAACCACCGGGGGGGGGACAGGGAGATGAAATGCAAGGTAACCACCGGGGGGGGGACAGGGAGATGAAACACAAGGTAACCACCGGGGGGGGGACAGGGAGATGAAATGCAAGGTAACCACCGGGGGGGGGTGGGACAGGGAGGTGAAACGCAAGGTAACCACCGGGGGGGGGGACAGGGAGATGAAATGCAAGGTAACCACCGGGGGGGGGGACAGGGAGATGAAACACAAGGTAACCACCAGGGGGGGGGGGACAGGGAGATGAAATGCAAGGTAACCACCAGGGGGGGGTGACAGGGAGGTGAAACGCAAGGTAACCACCGGGGGGGTGACAGGGAGATGAAATGCAAGGTAACCACCGGGGGGGGTGACAGGGAGATGAAATGCAAGGTAACCACCAGGGGGGGGTGACAGGGAGGTGAAACGCAAGGTAACCACCGGGGGGGGTGACAGGGAGGTGAAACGCAAGGTAACCACCGGGGGGGGTGACAGGGAGGTGAAACGCAAGGTAACCACCGGGGGGGGTGACAGGGAGATGAAATGCAAGGTAACCACCAGGGGGGGGTGACAGGGAGGTGAAACGCAAGGTAACCACCGGGGGGGGTGACAGGGAGGTGAAACGCAAGGTAACCACCGGGGGGGGTGACAGGGAGGTGAAACGCAAGGTAACCACCGGGGGGGGGTGACAGGGAGATGAAATGCAAGGTAACCACCAGGGGGGGGTGACAGGGAGGTGAAACGCAAGGTAACCACCGGGGGGGGTGACAGGGAGGTGAAACGCAAGGTAACCACCGGGGGGGGGGCAGACAAACATTTCAAGAACATTGGTTTTTATGTAGTTTTAAATTTTTTGGCAGTTAAACCTTCATCAGAGCATCAAGACATGTGCCAAAGACATTGTTTTTTATGCAAGTAAACTTGTGGATACCATTTTTATGTCTCTGTGTCCATTAGGAAGGAAGTTAGAGGTGGTTTTGCTAGCAGATACCATAGACTTCCAGTCATTATGCTAATGCTAGTTAGAAATTGCTGTAGCATTAGTTAGCAACATCTTTCAAACTGCACACAGAGACATGACCTCATCGGACTCTGGGGAAGTAGATAAAGGGCCTCATAGCCAAAATCCCCAAGTATCTCTAAGTTAACTACAAGGGCAGTGCATAGTGGTAATCAAAACATGTTACAATATATACATACATACATACATACAGAAGTACACAGATCAGCAGAATAAATCCGACAAATAGCATTCAGGTATCATGATGACATTTGAGATATTTTGGAGAGCAGTTGGTTACTTCCTAGTGCACAATAAAGCCTCCAACATGAGATGCTTTGGGGTCTGGATAGAAAGATTAGGATTGAATGTACAACAAATATACATCAGCATACACAAATTTAAGGAGTGTGTATCAAACTGTGTGTGTTTGGGTCCACAGACTGGGGAAACGGGGTCGACCAGGGGGAAGAGTTCTCTGTCAGCTGCTACACAGAAAGCCTTGGAGAGGAAGAGAGGAGTCATGATGTGAGTCCTGTCATAGAAAATGTGTCACTAGACTAGATAGTTATTGTATATAAAACAGACATTGTCAGAGCAAGACAGCGAGTGTATGACTTGTATGTTCTGAGTTTCAGGGTTATCAGTACAAGGTTAGAGTTGTGTTAATAACATGTTTGGTTATAGAAGAGCCATACTTCTACCCAAGCTAGTACAGCCCCGGCAGTGACTACTGCCCAGCATAGTGATATTATGATACTAATAAAAGAGTCCTACTGTCTCACTAATCAACCTATTGTTCCCCTCTCTTCTCCCATCAGGAGGAAAGCGGCAGAGGGGCAGAGGGGGACTGGAGCTGTGGTTGCTGGGGCAGAGGGGAACGTCGTGAAGCAGACACGTGGGTCTTTTCGACCCAACCCTCAAAGGGTCCCCAAGACCACCCAGTCCCGCAGATCTCGGTGAAGATGGTCTACTTATCGGGCTAGACTGGACCGAAACCGAATCGTGTTCATTTTGGCACAGTGTAGCAAAACATTTTGCACAGGAGAACAAAAACGAGCGTTTCTTATTGGACAAGTTCAGGGTCATATTCATTAGTGGAAATGTTTTGGAAAATGAAAACAAGCGTTTGTTATTGGACAAATTCAGGGTCATATTCATTAGTGAAAATGTTTTGGAAAATGAAAACGAAGTGTTTCTTATTGGACAAGTTCAGGTAGTCCCTCCCTTGACCCAGGTAATGAATACTGTTGATACCTAAAAAGATATACACACACACACCATCCATCTCACTTAACCCTAAAACAATACGCCCCTATGGGCCCTGGTCAAAAGTAGTGCACTATAAAGGGAATAGGCTGCCATTTGGGATGCATCCATAGTGTTTCTTGCTAACCAGTGTACATCTGGAAAGTATTGTATTTTAACTTGATTGTATTCTACAAAGGCACAACTCACTGCATTCAAATGCATCTTAGCTACTACATACTGTATGTGACAATCTATTCTTACCACAAGACCTCAGGACTTGTTTTTGGACACACTATTCGTAATATGTTAGTTTTACACATTTTATACTATTTATATTTCCTATACCTGTTTGTGGTACAGTATTGGGATGGCAATGCAACCAAAGCCCAGAAAACCCAAGTCTATTTTTAAGGTCTGTTCTGAGTGTTCTTCTTTCCTACTGTTTTTGTTCTAAATTATTAAATGTTTTTATAAAAAATGTACATTATTAAATGTTTTTATAAAAAATGTACTTGTCAGGTTGTTTGAATGTAAACTGAACAAAAATATAAACACAACATTCAACAATGTTATGTTCAACAATTAACGATATTACTGAGTTAGTTCATATAAGGAAATCAGTCAATTGAAATTAATTCATGAGGTCTTAATCTATGGATTTCACATGACTGGGCAGGGGCACAGCCATGGGTGGGCCTGGAGGGCATAGGCCCACCCAATCGGAATTAGTTTTTCCCCACAAAAGGGCTTTAATACAAAGAAATACTCAGTTTTGTCAGCTGTCCGTGTGGCTGATCTCAGACGATCCTGCAGGTGAAGAAGCCGGATGTGGAGGACCTGGGTTGGCGTGGTTACACGTGCTCTACGGTTGTGAGGCCAGTTGGATGTACTGCCAAATTCTCTTAAACGATGTGAGGCAGCTTATGGTAGAGAAATGAACATTCAATTTTCTGGCAACAGCTCTGATGGACATCCCTGCAGTCACATGCCAATTGAATGCTCCTTTGAAACTTGAGACATCTGTGATGTGGGACAAAACTTAATCAGCTTCTTGATATGCCACACCTGACAGGTAGATAGATGTATTATCTAGGCAGAGGAGAAATGCTCACTAACAGGGATGTAAACAAATGTATGTAAAATGTCTAGGCTCTTTTATTTCAGCTCATGAGACCAACACTTTACATGTTGCATTTATATTTCTGTTCGCTATAGTTTTTAAATTAATGTCTGAGTTCTAGTAAACGTTTATATTGTGAGAACGCCAGTGGGCGCAGTTTTTTCGAAAGCTACATTTGGCCTATTCGACTACATCCGTCCATAGCTGTCGTTGGTTTGTCTGTCAGTGTGATTCCACGTCCGTGAGAATGGAAGAGGGACCAGACACAGGCGCGTCTTCTCGGGACGAGAGAAAAGCTAAAGAGAAGGCTGAAATACTGCAAAAGGAAATCCAGCGGAAGCGTTTCAAACTGGTCAGAGAGGAGAGACTGGAGATTTGTGTAGTCCACTGTTTACAAGCTAGCTAGATGTTATGCTAGCCGGCTAGCAAACTACACCGGTGGCTTGCAAAATAACACTTATTGCAATGTAATGCAATGCAACGTTTAACAATGTTGAGAACTTTGGACTAAACTCTGACAGTGTTCGTACCGAGTGACATTGTCAAGAGTATATATTGCCCATTCATGTATTCCAAAGTTAGTAACTATTGCATTCCTTTGCGTCATTCTCAATGTAAAATAAGCAGCTGACAATGACTACCGAAATGTTCAGGGCTCATATAAAGCTTCTCCGAGTAGGAGTGCTGATTTAGGATCAGTTTTCCCTATTAGATCACATGGACAGTGGGCACCTGATCCTAGATCAGCACTCCTACGCTTTATACAATTTTTTACATGTAATTATCTATCTTCACCTCCTTTCCAGGTAGCTAAGATCCTGAAGAAGCAGGAGAGTGAGAGGACACAGGAGGAGTCTGCGGATCTACTTCTGCACCAGGACACAGTACAGGAGCTGTGTTCGCGGCAGGTCCGCAGGAACGTTCTAAAGAGGAAGCAAGAAGAGGTCTGCTTGACGTGTCTTTAGAACTGCCCAATAACATGGCCCAAACAGATCTGGAACCAGGCTATCTTCCCAACTGCTTGTCACTTCAAACATGGCATGACAATTCCATAAGAAGTTGGCACAAACAGACTGGCACCCAGGCTACCAATAACATGGTCTAAGTGGCGCACTCTCTCCTTGTCTCATGTCTTTAGTCTTTACTGACCTGAAACACCAGACTAGGAGATGCAATGTGGAGGATGACTATTAGCGTGGAATTTGCTTTATATGTCTCTCTCTGTGCTGTTGTAGGTATTTGATGATACAGAGGACCTGAGGTGTAAAGTGGGACAGTTGGCTGAGGCAGTCAGACAGGCTAAACACCTGGTTATCTACACTGGAGCTGGGATCAGCACGGTAAATACTGGGGCTCTGTATTTCCCACTATGGCTGTGCTCCACTAGTCTAAGTGCCAGTTTATTTATGCTATCATGTCAACTCATTGTCATGCCAACCAAATATTTGACAGCAGTGGAGTTGGCAAGAGCACAAACAGATCTGGGTTCAGGGTATAACTTTGTTCTGGGGTGTATTCACAGGAACCAAATGGCTAGAACGGGGAGGGACTAACCTGAACCAAAATGAAATGCTTGTTTTCATTGCAAAACGTTTTCTACGGTGTGCACTCATACAGCCTTTTTCAAACCTCTCCTCGGGGACCCCCAGGCGTTCTTGAACTTTGAACTCTTCCAGCACACCTTATTCAACTTACAGGAGTTATTAGGGCTAAGGGCCTTGCTCAATGGCACATTGGCAGAGTTTTCACCTAGCCTGCGCGGCGTTTCGAACCAGCGACCTTCAACCTTTCCGGTTACTGGCCCAATCAGCTAGGCTACCTGTCACCCATCATGACAAGAGTGACATGTTTCTGTGTCATGTTTTGCAGGCAGCGTCCATCCCAGACTACAGGGGACCAAATGGGGTTTGGACACAGCTACAGAAGGGCAGAGCTGTCAGGTGAGACAGGCTGGAGTACACAAGATGGCAACTTCATACTGCATGTAATTAAGTCAACAAGATGGCAACTTTGTCATACTGCATGTAATTAAGTCAACAAGATGGCAACTTCATCATACTGCATGTAATTAAGTCAACAATAGGGCAACTTCGTCATACTGCATGTCATTAAGTCAACAATAGGGCAACTTCGTCATACTGCATGTCATTAAGTCAACAATAGGGCAACTTCGTCATACTGCATGTAATTAAGTCAACAATAGGGCCACTTCGTCATACTGCATGTAATTAAGTCAACAATAGGGCAACTTCGTCATACTGCATGTAATTAAGTCAACAATAGGGCCACTTCGTCATACTGCATGTAATTAAGTCAACAATAGGGCAACTTCGTCATACTGCATGTAATTAAGTCAACAATAGGGCCACTTCGTCATACTGCATGTAATCAAGTCAACAATAGGGCAACTTCATCATACTGCATGCAATCAAGTCAACAATAGGGCCACTTCGTCATACTGCATGTAATCAAGTCAACAATAGGGCAACTTCATCATACTGCATGTAATTAAGTCAACAAGAGGGCAACTTCATCATACTGCATGTAATTAAGTAATCTCTCTCTCAACAGCTTGTCAGACCTGAGTGAAGCAGAACCTACTCTTACACACATGTGTATCAGGATGCTGCATGAGGAGAACATGGTCAGTGAGCTGGTTGTGTGTGTGTCGTCATGGACCTTGTGCTTGTAGCTTCGTCCGATACTGGAAAGGTTTTGAGGTGTCTGTATGATGATTTCCAGTGTGTGTGTGTGCAGGTGCAGCACATAGTGTCTCAGAACTGTGATGGGCTCCACCTGCGTAGCGGTCTTCCCAGACACACCCTCTCTGAGCTGCACGGCAACATGTTCATCGAGGTAGGTCACACTCACACTCCATACAGTATATACTACATACAGTATGTTCCACCTAAAGAACTCACTGTATTATTGTGACATTTCCTGGTTTACAGGTGTGTACTTCCTGTTCCCCGGTGAGGGAGTTTGTGCGACTCTTTGACGTGACAGAGCGCACGGCGAGGCACAGGCACGGGACGGGGCGGCGGTGCACTCACTGCGGGGGGGAGCTCAGGGACACCATCGTACATTTCGGGGAGAGGGGCACCCTGGAGCAGCCTCTCAACTGGAGGGGGGCATTGAACGCTGCTGAGAGGGCTGACGTTATCCTCTGTCTGGGCTCCAGTCTGAAGGTAAGGACCACAACATGCACCAACACAGCATCAATAAAGCCTGAAGGTAAGGACAGGACCACAACATGCACCAACACAGCATCAATAAAGCCTGAAGGTAAGGACAGGACCACAACATGTACTAACACACAGCATCAATAAAGCCTGAAGGTAAGGACAGGACCACAACATGCACCAACACAGCATCAATAAAGCCTGAAGGTAAGGACAGGACCACAACATGCACCAACACAGCATCAATAAAGCCTGAAGGTAAGGACAGGACCACAACATGTACTAACACACAGCATCAATAAAGCCTGAAGGTAAGGACAGGACCACAACATGTACTAACACACAGCATCAATAAAGCCTGAAGGTAAGGACAGGACCACAACATGCACCAACACAGCATCAATAAAGCCTGAAGGTAAGGACAGGACCACAACATGTACTAACACACAGCATCAATAAAGCCTGAAGGTAAGGACAGGACCACAACATGTACTAACACACAGCATCAATAAAGCCTGAAGGTAAGGACAGGACCACAACATGTACTAACACACAGCATCAATAAAGCCTGAAGGTAAGGACAGGACCACAACATGTACTAACACACAGCATCAATAAAGCCTGAAGTTCTGTCTAACCAGGATTAATAGACTAAAACAGAGTGCTGCCACCTCACAGGACAATGACATTGAATGCAAAATGAAATTGGAGTTCTGTGAATATTGAATAGAATTGAGTGGTTTTTAGTTGTAGAAACTTGACTGACCTCCTACTCCGTTTGTATGTCATCTGTGGTTTGTATGTCATCAGTGTGCTCAGACTGATCTTTCCATCTGTCTTTACCAGGTGCTGAAGAAGTATGCCTGTCTATGGAGCATGAATAGACCTGCTATCAGGAGACCCAAACTCTATATCGTCAATCTCCAGGTCATCTTGCTAGTACTTACCATGAACCAGCGTCTCCCAATCCTGGTCCCTGGCATTGCCCTAACATTAACATATTCATGATTAGTGCTAGGACAATTATTTTTTAATCGCACCCCTTTGGGTCCCCAGGACCAGGCTTGGAAAACACTGGCTTGAATAAAGCCTGTGTTGTTACAGAGTTCAATCTTGATTGTTCAATGTAGTTTCACTTCCCACAGAGATGGGGCCCTGGTCAAAAGTAGTGCACTATAAAGGGAATAGGGTGCCTGATTGATGATGACCTCTGCCTTGTTCTAGTGGACACCTAAAGATGACCTGGCCACACTGAAGATCCATGGGAAATGTGACGACGTGATGCGTCTCCTTATGGAGGAGCTGAACATTCAGATCCCTGCCTACAACCGGTAAGACCTGTCTCTAAACACACACACACCTCGGCCTACAACCGGTAAGACCTGTCTCTAAACACACACACACCTCGGCCTACAACCGGTAAGACCTGTCTCTAAACACACACACACACCTCGGCCTACAACCGGTAAGACCTGTCTCTAAACACACACACACCTCGGCCTACAACCGGTAAGACCTGTCTCTAAACACACACACACACCTCGGCCTACAACCGGTAAGACCTGTCTCTAAACACACACACACACACCTCGGCCTACAACCGGTAAGACCTGTCTCTAAACACACACACACACACCTCGGCCTACAACCGGTAAGACCTGTCTCTAAACACACACACACCTCGGCCTACAACCGGTAAGACCTGTCTCTAAACACACACACACCTCGGAAGCAAACTGGTTGGAACGGGGAGGGTCATACCTGAACTTATTGCTAAAAGTTTTCTGTTGCAAATAGCTATTTTTTAAATTTATTTAACCATTATTTAACTAGGCAAGTCATGATTAGTTGAATGTTATGGTGTTGAATCGGGTGCGTTAGTGCTAGGACAACCATTTTTTAATTGCACCGTTTTGGGTCCCCAGGACCAGGATTGGAAACCACTGACTTGAACCAAGAAAGCCTGTGTTCCAGAGTTGAATGCTATTAGTTATGCTATGGTGTGCACTAATGAATACACCCTACCTGGAACACCCTGACTGACTCATTCCTAACTGCCCTTCCTTCATCAGGACAGAGGACCCTGTACTCAGCTTGGCCACGCCGCTGAGACCAGACGAGGAGGACAGTTACACTCGTAAACTCATAGCTCCGCCCGCTGGTGGAAAGGACTGCTCACCAGGCTCCCCGGGACAGGGTGGAGGAACAGCAGTACAAGGAGGCTGGTTCGGACGAGGATACTCCAAAGGGAGGAAGAGGAGGAAGAAGGTGGCGTAGCAGAATGTTAATCATAGTAGAAATTTGACGCACACGATTCTGCATCTCCTTTTTGTTCTGATTGGTTGTTTTTGAAATGGACCTTGATAGTAAGGAAGACGTACCAGCAAAAAGAAGTGAGGGGGAAAAACCTCACTAAGACAGAGCTATTTGTGATGCAGAGTATTATGAAGTATTATTATGGTTTCAGATACTACCTCTTTAAACCTGAGGGAGCATCCTAATAATCTCTCCTTTCTGGTCCTCACTAGTTACCACAGCCATAAAGTCATAAACCCTGCCTATTTCTACAATTTCAAATGTGATTTTAACCCTAACCACACTGCTAACCTTATTCCTAACCTTAAATTAAGACCAAAAAGCCCCCCCCCCCCCCAAAAGAAATATACACCATATAGCCAATTTTGACTTAGTGGTCGTGCTATCTAGTGGAAACCCTATCTCCTGAAGTGTGCACTTGTTCACTTCCCGTCATGGATTTAAAAGAAAATGAGTGGTATATGGAAACTCCCTCTGATCCATGCCTACACTAATCCAATGCTGTTAAATTTGTGGGGAGTAGTGAACACTTCAGGAGGAGAGAGATTATTGGGCTGTAACCTAAGAGTTTGTTTCAATTGAATGGTGCTTTTTAGGAGTTTCATAGGAGTGGTGTTTTGTGTTTGTTACATGCACAGCACCTTACTAACTTTCCTCAGGTTTGCTGTCGTCGATGCCGTCCTATTACAGTACAGTACAGTCATGTTATTAGTAGCTGTCATTGGATGGTGTTATTGTCAGGTATTTGGTTTTACAATAATGGGAGTGTGAATTTAGGGTATGTCCCAAATGGCAACCTATTCTCTCTGGGTCCTGGTCAAAAGTAGAGCACTACATGCTGAAGAGGGTATATTTGGGATGGAATCTCGGTGTTAAATGTTGTGTTTTCTTGGTGCTAGACATCAGTGTTCTCCCCAAATAAGAGGTGCTGCGCCACCTTGTGGACTGGCTACGCTACTCTTTTTTTTGTTGTCTTTTTTTAAGCATAAACCAGGTTTCCATTCAACCGTTTTATCTGTTATTACAATTCACAATATGGTAGACAAGGTGGGATCTTTTTGTCTGTAAAATGTATTATGCAGGAAATGTCGGTGTAAACGCTTTTATGAGCAAATATGGATATAATAGCCGTCATATTAAAGTAAACTTAGTGAGAAGACCACTCCTGTCATCGCATCGCGTGACTGAGACTCCTTAGGAAATCATGCCGTTTATCAGGCTACAGATGAAATAAATTACGATGAACTTCACAGGGTGGGGAAAGTGCACGGTGATCAGCTTGATGCTCCTTTCAATAAATATCGAGGGTCTTATTGTGTTGACGTGATATTCGATGCTTGGCTGCCGTTTAACATAATCTCATGTAGACTATACCAGCACTGTATCTGAGAGCTGTTGGCTAGAGCACACGTACCAATACCAGAGTGAGCACACATGCGATGGGAACCCATGTAACTTGTATTTTTTATTTGGTACATGGGAATTCAGCCGTAAAAGGTCTTTTTAGGTGCGCTACATTTTGTTGCACTAGATTGCAGGAAATGGCAGTTAACGGTGTTCAAAAACACTCAGCAGCACCACCGTGTTAAAAAATCCTGGGGAGAACCCTGTATCACGTTTACATAATGTTTACTAAATGTTACTAACTTCTGTTGTTCCTGGCTTTTTTTCTTTCTTTTTTTAATAGAAAGACGCTGATGGGGAAGTTTCTCATAGGTACAGATCTGGGATCAGCCTCCCCACCACAATCATAACCTTAACAGTTAGTGGGGGGGGGGGAAATGACCCGGGATCAGCGTTTAGGAGCAACTTCTCCCTACACCTAGGAAGGCAATGATGAGCACTGAGTGATCATGGATACTACCATCATTGCAGTTTTACAATGTGAAGCCTTGTGGCAAGTCTCCATTACAATATTTATAACCCTTTTGTTTCAGAGTTACTGTGAAGTCAGCCCAAAGGCCAGCAGATGGCGATATTGAGTAGTTTTATCTTGCCGTCCAAAGGAAATGTATGCAGCCGTGTCCCCGTGGACCGGTTCGTACATAAAACATTCTCCATTCAGGCTGCAAACGTTTCAATTTCCTCCTCAACTGGATGTAATGGCGAGAAGGAGGGAAAACATTTGGAAAATATGCATACTTTATTTATGAGACAACATTTTCCTCCACCTTTGTGGAGTAGTAAATGCTAGTCCTGGATGTTATGTATTGCGTTTAGCCAATCAGGTTGCAGCAGTCTGTTCTTTTTTATTGTATTGGCTGATTGCATCCAACTGAGGTGCATACACCACAACCTACTGTACTCCCTTGACACATTGATACAAAAAGAGAGACTTAAGATGGTGGGTGGGGGGGATTGCACTAGCAGCTAACCCTAAACCCAATTAAACCTCACCACTATACCAACTAACCCTACACCCTTTAAAACCTCACCACTATACCAACTAACCCTACACCCATTAAAACCTCACCACTATACCAACTAACCCTACACCCATTAAAACCTCACCACTATACCAACTAACCCTACACCCATTAAAACCTCACCACTATACCAACTAACCCTACACCCATTAAAACCTCACCACTATACCAACTAACCCTACACCCATTAAAACCTCACCACTATACCAACTAACCCTACACCCATTAAGACCTCACCACTATACCAACTAACCCTACACCCATTAAAACCTCACCACTATACCAACTAACCCTACACCCATTAAAACCTCACCACTATACCAACTAACCCTACACCCATTAAAACCTCACCACTATACCAACTAACCCTACACCCATTAAAACCTCACCACTATACCAACTAAGCCTACACCCATTAAAACCTCACCACTATACCAACTAACCCTAAACCCATTAAAACCTCACCACTATACCAACTAACCCTAAACCCAATTAAACCTCACCACTATACCAACTAACCCGACACACATTAAAACCTCACCACTATACCAACTAACCCTACACCCATTAAAACCTCACCACTATTCCAACTAACCCTGCACCCATTAAAACCTCACCACTATTCCGACTAACCCTACACCCATTAAAACCTAAACCTCACCACTATTCCGACTAACCCTACACCCATTAAAACCTTACCACTATACTGACTAACCCTACACCCATTAAAAGCTCACCACTATACCAACTAACCCTACACCCATTAAAACCTCACCACTATACCAACTAACCCTACACCCATTAAAACCTCACCACTATACCAACTAACCCTACACCCATTAAAACCTCACCACTGTTCCACTACAGCACCAGTCTGTTTGTTTCCCCTCTAGTCTGATCGTTTTCAAAATAAAATATCTGATTGACTGAACGTGATACACAGCATCCGGGACTAGCATTGGCTACTCTAGCATGGTGGTGGAAAATGGTGTTTCAGAAAGAAAGTACACAGTTTCCCTGTGGGTTTCTTCTGCCTTCTCACCATTAAATCAAGTTAAAGGGGAAGTTAACCTAAAATCCCACATTTTACAAGTGATTCCATACATTGAAACTAGTTAGGTGGAGTTCTCTTCCTCTCTCTCCCTACAGTGTAGAACTGGAGAGCTGCTAAAGTGAGTCATGTGACGTGTCTTTGTGCGCGGCTCCATTGTCAGTCAAAGAGCAATTGAGAAAACTGTGAATTGTGGACAAGTTACTTATTTTATTGGCCTCCTGAGTGGTGCAGTGGTCTAAGGCACTGCGTCGCAGTGCTAGCTGTGCCACTAGAGATCCTGGTTTGAGTCCAGGCTCTGTCGCAGCCGGCCGTGACCGGGAGACCCATGAGGCGGCGCACAATTGGCCCAGCGTCGTCCGGGTTAGGGGAAGGTTTGGCCGGCAGCGATGTTCTTGTCCAATCGCGCACTAGCGACTCCTGTGGCGGGCCGGGCGCAGTGCACGCTGACAAGGTCGCCAGGTGTAAGGTGTTTCCTCCGACACATTGGTGCAGCTGGCTTTCGGGTTAAGCGGGCATTGTGTTAAGAAGCAGTGCGGCTTGGCTGGGTCGTGTTTCGGAGGACGCACAGCTCTCGACCTTCGCCTCTCCCGAGTCCATACGGGAGTTGCAGCGATGACTACCAATTGGGGAGAAAAAGGGGTACAAAAATATATATAATTTTTTTTAAATACTGAAAGGGTCAAAAGTCAGGAGATTTTTCCACCTAAAACAATTGTGATTATTTTATATTATTATTTAATGTGGCCGACAGCAACAACTGGGGAAGAAGGGAAATTCCACCTAACTAATTTGAATGTATGGAATCACAAGTTGGTGATATTAGTTAAACTTCCCCTTTTATATGGAGGAAATCTACAACGGTCCATGGGGATATGAGTGTATAGCGGGGATAAGCATTTCACTGTAAAGTATACACCTGTTGTATTGTTTTCTCTCTCAAACACATTGGTTGACAGGAAAGTGTTTTGGTACTTTGTTTACAGACGAATAGCGTAGATTTATCGGAAATGTATAGGGCGCGTTCGTAAATCCGCTCTGGCTATCTACTCCGATTTCAGAGCACTCTCGTCTGAGTGCTAGAGCGCAGAAGAACTGATGAATTTACTAAAGATCAACACCCGTTGAATATGACCGGTGTCAATAAACGTCGGCAAACAAGGGTAATTCAACTGTTGCCAGCAGCACAGTTACAATCACCAACCATCTGGTTAACATGAAAACTGCCTAACCAGCTCTGCTAGGGCGAGTAAAATGGTCAGAGTGAGGGTTTCTCTCATTTGTGTCTGGAAGTAGCTAGCCAGTTAGCTTGGCTGCTTAATTGCTGTTGTGAGGTCAAAATGCTCGGATCAACCCTACTATATATATATATATATATATACATATATACACTGCTCAAAAAAATAAAGGGAACACTTAAACAACACATTATAGATCTGAATGAAAGAAATAATCTTATTAAATACTTTTTTCTTTACATAGTTGAATGTGCTGACAACAAAATCACACAAAAATAATCAATGGAAATCCAATTTATCAACCCATGGAGGTCTGGATTTGGAGTCCTACTCAAAATTAAAGTGGAAAACCACACTACAGGCTGATCCAACTTTGATGTAATGTCCTTAAAACAAGTCAAAATGAGGCTCAGTAGTGTGTGTGGCCTCCATGTGCCTGTATGACCTCCCTACAACACCTGGGCATGCTCCTGATGAGGTGGCAGATGGTCTCCTGAGGGATCTCCTCCCAGACCTGGACTAAAGCATCCGCCAACTCCTGGACAGTCTGTGGTGCAACGTGGCGTTGGTGGATGGAGCGAGACATGATGTCCCAGATGTGCTCAATTGGATTCAGGTCTGGGGAACGGGCGGGCCAGTCCATAGCATCAATGCCTTCCTCTTGCAGGAACTGCTGACACACTCCAGCCACATGAGGTCTAGCATTGTCTTGCATTAGGAGGAACCCAGGGCCAACCGCACCAGCATATGGTCTTGTCGTGGAAAATTGTCTTAAAAGTATCACTCTTACAAGAACTTGTAAATTCAATATAGACTTTAATACAAAGTAGCAAAGCCGAGCTGGTCCGCGGAACAACTGACTTTCTCAGGCCCAAGCTCTGCTTTTATGCACATACAATACATAGGTCCATCCTTTATGTAAATGAAGAAAAACCCTTTGTGCTTTCTGCCACCATTATCTTTCAATCCTATGGATAACGCCCACATCTGAGGATAACGCCCATATCTGCTCTTATTTCTAACATAATGGTGGCCAAACTTTCCTCACGTGGATATAAAAATAATGCATGCATCGCATGCTTAGTCTTGGTGTTTGTCCCATTTTCCTTTCACGTGTGTTTCTTTCTAAGTGCACCCAGTCCATATGTACTTAACTTGTTACCTACTTTCATGTACTCTTCTAAGTGTACCCTAGGCCGTGTGTACTTAACATAGGTTCATTCACCTGACTGCACTTTGCCATGGCTCTGTAGTTAGGCTGCCTGGCCCTTACGTGATCCCCAACGTCCTTGTTACCTTTACTTAAGGTTAGATATTAATCTCCTCTTCCCCTAGTTAATGTATCTATGTCTTTCCTTCCTTCAGCACGTCTTCCTTTCTCCCACATAAATCCCTCCTCTGGGACTAATTAGTCCCACACAAAACATGATAACCCTAGAGAATTTAAAGATGGGAATGGATAATAACAATAATAATAATAATAATAATCCATCAAATAGTAAGTGTGTAGAACGCAATGTGAGAAGATAAAACATAGTCATATGCTGGACCAAACATCTCCAAAACGATAACATGGATAGGAGTAAAAGATCCCAGATCACACTTATCAAATAGTGAACGAGGATACATATAACAAATCAGTATACTATGAAGAAGTATGAACATGTAGTACATAGCCTTGCCTGAGTTTATCTCAGTTATTTAAAACATAAAGAGAATAAGAAAATCCTTATAATGTCATTCTAAATTTGACACTTAAACAAGATCCTTCCTTACAGACACCTCTGTAACAACAGTGAAATCACAAATGAAAACACCTGCTAAAGAACTAAGGACATGGTCCATGGACACTTGTAACCGGAATTTCCCCATTCTACCCACAAGTTTAAGTATACAAAATTCAGAAGTTCTAACTTAATTTATCCCTTGTCAAAAGTAGAAAGGTAATAGACAATACACTCCATAGTAAATGATTACCAGGTTATACATCTTTAACACTGCAAAAGATAGTGTTACTTGAGTTATATTACCACATGTACCTTTGTAATCCATAATCATTCCTTTATCATCAAATTTACTAACTTCTGCAGTTTCTAACACCCAATAGTTTAACAATTAACTGTAGTGTTTCTCACATCTATCCCATTATCCCCATAGCTGTAGAAACATTCATATCTACTTTTTACCATAGTAAACCTATCATTATGAGGACCATTTAATTCAGTTCTCATGTCATATGTTGCACATTCATGTTTTTTCAACATATTTTGGTTTAATTCACTTCTACCTTTAGTGCTACCTAATGCCAATCTGCATTCTATGTTACACAAAGGTATGTAGTATTGATTCTGAATACATTGAACATTTTCCATTTAACACATTCTTCAACAGATACAAGTTCAGGTATTATTAAAATGTCAGACAAATGTGATTTGCTAGACAAAATGCAATTGTCCATCCTATGTTTAGTTGCCTCTTACTGAGCCCACCTATACAAGCCATTTGTTATTGCTTTTCTAAATTTTTGATCAATGTTTGATTCTTGGGTAGTTTCTTCATTGTAGCTACCCCAGTTGGTAACAGATGTCCAGATTTTCTGCATCAACCCACCTTCTTATGGTTTTTCTATTGTCTTAGTTGGTGTACTAGTCTCTAGTGGGAGTTAATTTTACAATTTCTTCTAGGTTTGTTGCTGTTGCTGTCAAGACCATTCTACCATTCTTCATCTATCCTGTTCCACTGTCTGTTAAAAAGACCATGTGAGGACAGAGAAGTTGATAAGAAAGTCTCCTTTCCATTCTCCTGTCGTTGTTTCTCCGTCCCCTTGAACAACACCTCTATCAGGGGTATCTGCCAGAGTAGGTATGTCATCAGGAGCAACAGGCATGTCACTCCTCCTCATCCCTGGACTCTGGATATTCAGGAGAGAGTGTCTGTTGGCTGTTGAAAGTTGCTCCTCGATACACCTCCTCTTCGTCTCCTGCCTGGCTCCTGCCTGGCTCCTGCCTGGCTCCTGCCTGGCTTGGTGGTTGTCCCCTCCTTTCCGACGGGACTTTGGTACAGTGGTTTAGATGGTACCACGTGTTGCTTCCTTTCACCTGGACAGCAGTTAACATTGTTCGAGCCACCTTGTAGGGACCCTCCCTCCTTGGCTCATTCCTTTCTTCCGGAACACTCGGACCTGGTCTCTTGGATCACCAGCCGTGGAACCTCTGGTCCTGGTTCAGGTTTCTGCCTTCTTTCTGTGAGGCATTCAAACTTAGAGGCTTATGGCCTCTGTTTTATGATCACACCATACATCCACTTATTTCCATCACTCATCATATTCCAGCTGAAGCTGGCGACCCCTCTCCTTCTGGTTCCTAAGCATAAGACTTGGAAAGTGAAAAGCAAAAACACAACAGTATTGACAATGTGATATGTCATGCATAAATATATTCATGGAAACTGAAATCTGAGACCATGACAATTCCCACTCTCTCTTCACCTGACTCTATGCCTCCAGGATACTTTTCTGCTGGGATCCACAAAAATAAAAGCACTAAAAAGCTTCCTCGTGCTTCCACCCAGTCTTCCCCTTTCGGCCACAGGTTCTGAGAGGTGTTCCCAAATCATGTCATTTTCACTTTGTTTCCCATCTGCTCCATTTCAACTGATAGGCATATCCCTAATAAACATTATATCTTCTTGAAGTAATTCAATACTGTATATGCTTTCACATTAATGCCTTCAACATGTTGTTTAGAGCACAATTACCCTAACATCTGTCCTTTTTCATATGATGCATTAACCAATAAATTAAGTAGCTCCCAAACCCAACAACTGTATGTCTACAGTGGAATCTAGTCTCTCTCTCTCCGCGTCCTCTGTCATGGTGCTTTCAAGCTCACCCATTATTCAGCTGGACCTTACTTCTTGTGAGAATTATGCGCCCACCGAAGAGAGACATGATGATCTTTACCACTGCAGGTGCTGTAAGAAGTATACCCCCAGCCTGGTGTATCTTGATGTACACTCAATCCTGAGGACATACACACTACCACATGGGTTATTTCCTGACAACAGATATATGCTTTCACATGTCAAGATCACTACCTTGTAATATTTAAATAACAGCCCTATTTAAACAGTGTCTCAATTACCTCGCCTCCTACCACGAGTATTCTTATACATAATGATAGCCAAATTATGGTCCCTACAGCAACTGCTGTTGGAATAACATGTAATCAGTCAAGTGTCTTCCAGTTGGAAGACTATCCAACCTCTTAAAACTCCAAGTCATAACTCTCTTAAACTTTTACCATAGTGTTAAATGTCACCACTATCACTTTTATTCTTCCCATACTCTAGGTATGTGTAATGTTCAATTTACTCAGAATTGTCCCTATGTTGTGCATTCCTATATATATATATTTTTTTTTCTAAATATTTTTCACAGCCAGCTGTCCTTTCTCTTCTGTGAGTTCTCTCTTCTATTAATATACATAGTCTCTAGAAATAACACCCCTCTACTACCATTACCTTCATTTATGAGCCCCCTCAGATCCCCAATGCAGTCATAGTTTTTCTAACCCATAATACATAATTTACTACTAATTTCCTTCCACAGTTTGATACATACTTAAACATTCTCAAATCAATTTTAGTCAATTTATATCATTCCCTCCTCAGGAACAATAAACACACTTATGTTCCTTAAAATTAAAATAAATTGACCAGACAAGAAAAGAACAAAATAAATTACAATAACTGCATATTTGTAATAAGTGACCACTACTCATAATGTATCTAAATCACTACTCATAATGTTGGTCTCCACCTTCATCCTTGTGTGTATCGCAAAACAGACTATAAACTTTTTATGCAATCAATTATATCAATACCATTTAACATTAAATTTGTAATGACATAATAAAACAAAAGAAACAAAAACCTTTAATCTTCTGTAAGTTCTGTCAACCTCCCTGTCTCAGGATTTAGTTTCCAGAGCTTCCCTAGGCCTAGTACATTTAAACAGTTCTATGTCCAAATCATAACTAAAACGTTTTATAAATTGTCCAACCCAAATCAGAATTCAGTCCTTAGTTCTTCATTCCCTTAAAAATGTACATTAATACTAAACTTGTAATTCCAGTACTATCTATTCATATTACAGCCCCCATTTGCCTCTGTTTTTCTGTCATGAGCGGCCTGGTAATGAAAGGTCAGTAACCTATTCCCCTTTTAGTCTTCCTCCTCCAGCACATATCATTCCAGCATGTCTATTTCAGATACAGTTCACAGGTCATCAGACGCAGTTGTCCCTCACTCTTCCGCTGGTTCGGGAGAGTTAGAGCTTCACACACACTTGTTGTAAAAATATCTCTCCCATGCATTCTGACATCACCTTCCATGCTGGTGATCCCTCAGACAAGTTACAGATAATTTAAGAACATAACCTCTTGCAAACCTCAATATCCCAATGTTGCAAATGTTGTATTGAAACAAAAACACACAATGAAATCATCTTTACTTATATCATAATCCATTTGGAGTGACTGTCATCCCTTGTTAACAGATATTTCCTTTCTATATGCAGACTGAACAAAGCACATGTGTATATTTACCCAAAGACAATAACCCCATGGAACTGCTCATTTTCCCTCTGAACACATGATTCAACAACAACAACATGTTAAATCAAAAAATACAATTATTTGAGTAACTAGTCAATTTAAGATTACAACTCTTCATCATTTTCATATGGAAATAATAGAATTTCAAAGTAATTGTACACTCTGAATAGAGACTGGTGTTTCTTAGTCATTTTATATTTAAATCCCACCTGTTCCAATAATTTCTAGTGAAGTTGATCAGTCTTCACGGGAAATTCTTAGGATTCAGGGCATTTGACACCATTAAATGTTTCCTCTCCCTTCTCTGTCCCTGTCCTTCAGAACCCATTTGGATACATTTCAAAACATTTCCATCTTCCTGTATACCCAGTTTAAAACTGAATTGAAAAAGGTCCATCCAAATTAAATCCCATAGGCCTTTCCAGTAATCTAATCATTTTAACCTGTGTCATTAGTTTAGTATAGTATACAAAACTATTGGTTAACCACTGTAGAACCTTCAAAAAGTTGATGCCGTCTTATCATCTTGTTAGTCAAGACGTAATTCAAACAGATTACAATGTCCAGAATACATAACTTTCCTGCTCAAATTTACTAGTGTTATCTAACTATAAAACCAAACAATAGTGATGTTTGTTCATATCTTTATTTCAAACATCGCACTAGTTGCTTGTTTGCTTCCAACCGCAAATTATTTTATTCTTTTTTATTTTTACAATCTCAAGGCTCAATTTATTCATCATATAACCTTGTATTGAAACCTTAGTTTTTCTATTTACTAAAATATCGCATCATTAGAGTGCTATAAAGACATTAATAATATATTACCATTTACATACTGTCAACACTCATTAAACATCCATTAGTTTAAGATGAACCTGTAAAGCACCAAATGTAGAAAATACATCAGCCAATTCTTATGTCACTTCAATACATTTATTTCGAATACCGAAACAAAGACTACGTTTTTCTTGAGTCACATGGTTCTCAAAACCCCAAATATGTTGTAATGAACAGAGTTGAACCAAACTTTCTGAATCATTAGTTCCTACTATTTTTCCCTATGACAGTCAAACACCCAAGCTAACGTTTAACTGTGCTGCTTGCAATAATTCTAATTATGTTTCCTCCCTGACGTTTACTGACACCAGCAATATTCAATCAGACGTTTGTAAACTAATCCATTCTTCTGCACTTTGGTATATCCATACTAGTGCTTTTGACATCCCACCAAAATAGCCTGAAAAACATTACCAAGCACCCCATTTTACACTATCCCTTCTCTAAATAAATCCACTAACGCATGTTCTTTCCCGTTATATGGTGTGTACTTGCTGGTAGGTCAAGAACACAGGAACTGGACTCTTTTATTCAGAACTCCATTTATAGCCTAATCCAGATACTTTTACTCTTAAAACAGCCGACTATCACTAACTGCTTTCCCCAGTATCGCATTCTCCAAGGACATTTCCAACAAGAGAAAATGAAAAACCCTTCTGGAAAAGAAAGTGTACATTTCGTTAGTATTCACAATGTTACCTCTTAGTCAGCAAGCCAATAGTATTACTTTTATACTGAACATTTTAATTATAATTCCACTATCCTTACTTCAATCATTAAATGTTTGTTTCAATCCTCCACTATGTTCATAAACTAACTAAAACATTTTAATAGTTGTAATTTAAATTTGGCAATCCCAATGCTGGCGTTTAACCCAATTAATTCTTTAAACCGACAAACATTTCCTCACGCTCTTGATTCCATTCCACAAGTGTTTTAGCAGTTTCAGAGAATGTCGGCATAAAGTGTCTAACAATATTGAAAACCCCTTACGTTTTCCTGAGCATGCGCGGAGAGTTCAGCCATGCCTCAGAACGCATAGTTTCTATCTGATCCCGGGTTAAGTCTTGCCTTCAGAAATTGAAAACCTCAAATATGTTAAACTTTGCTTTGCCTGTTCCTCCAACTAATTTAGTAAGGTGGTGATCTCTCATATAAGTTTATTTTCCGTCGTTCGACGCCAATAACAAATCATCCTCGTATTTTATCACCACCGAAACTATTGTTTCAATGCAAAATGATACCAAGTGGGACTATTTGTAAATCCCATCGGTGCTCTAATAACAGTTAGGTAAAACGTGATCTAATACGTCTTCCATCACATAGAAACTGTAATCTCTACGAACCCCTCATTGATCGAACAGAGATCATACATACACCGCTATGTGAAAGTTCCATTCTTACTAACCTCAAAACGATTAGTTGTTGCTCTATTGAAAAGGATGCAAACTCTTGTAAGCTGCATTTCCTGCCACTGCACCAGGCTCCAGTGTCTCCCTACTCACATTCTTCCCACATTCTTCCCATATCTAAAACAGGGAGCTATCTTCTAACGTTTTGATATTTTATGTTTTTTATGGCTCTACTCATCCCTCGCACGTCTGCGAGGCGAGCAGAGTCACATCTGGTCCCCATCGTAATGTATTTTCTGATGATAGAATGTTGATTTCAAAACACTGGTAAATCGAGCTTCTTATTCTGGTTTTATTTGATTCTATTTATCCAGTTTACCGGGTAATGTTGCCCTACATTATCCAGTTTGCTCTTTCACATTCAAACCAAATTGGTGGAATTATTGTGCGCTTCTCTCAGCGACTCCATGGCTTTACTAAATTCCATTACTTTAACTTTATTACATCCTATTTATCACACTTTCCCGTCTAATTCAGCTGTTGTTTATATCTACACTTTCTTATCTCTTTATATTTATTCACTTATGATATTCTATCCTACTGTTACTTATATTCCTAATTTATCCTATCTATTCTCTATACTTGTAGAGTCTCTCCAGACCCACTCTCTCTCCTAAATGGTGTAACTTCTTAGGGGTCCTGCAACTACAGTGTTACCCCCCGTTTTCCTCCTACCGTCCTTCACGGTGCTGTAATATCTCTAGTATATACTACAGACTATACCATGGTATGGTTCTTTATGTATTTGTTGTTACTATTTTATTCTGTCTATTTTAGTCCTGGTTCCTATTTTTCAGGGTTTCCCCAGACCCTCTCTGTCTCTCCTAGTTATCGTAATCTGATCCTTTTTTCCCTAAACTGCGGCCTCCTAGGGATCCAGCAGCTCTATGGCATTTTATTCTTTACTCGTGTTTCTACTGCGCTATGCTATCCGATTCGTGAATGCTATAAGTTTATATCGCGGTTTGGTATTTTATCTTATTTTATTCTAGCTGACCTGACTTTATTTTAATTACTCACTGTAGTTTACATTTTATTCATATGTTTTTCCTTTCCTGCCTACACACTATGTGTATGTGTTTACTGCTTTTTATTGTATCCTATGTATTTTCCAGTTTTATCAGTTTAACATACTTTATTATATCAATGTTCTACTTTTACATATAGCTTTCCTTATCCGTTATCTATTGGCTTTGTCCCCTTTTTCCCAACGAGAGTTTAATCCGACTCTCCCTCCTATATCATATATCAAGCGGCTGCCACAGCGGAGCCTCACAGTTCCTCCTATGTCCCAAAATAGCGCACACACACACACCCAATATCTCTCCTCCTTGCTCCACGCTTCTGGCCTGCTCTGATATACTTCCTCAACCTAGAGAAACTTTCACTCATTCAAACTTCTTTATTTGCATTCATACAATCTTTATTCACATTCGTTCATTCACACCTCGCTTTACCTAAAGCGACCTATACACCTCTGCTTAATCGAGTCAGCTTCCTTTCACACTCTGTTTGCCCACCCGTACTATCCTCTATCCCTTAGAGCAGCTACGCGGTGCGCCCTACTGATCTTCCGACGCCGTTAGCTAAGCGGAGTGTTATTATCTGTAGAACTACATTTTTGCAGTTACCATTCGCTATCAAGTCGAATCTCTCCTGCACCCTATCTAATTTTAGCAGTTACCATTCGCTATCAAGTCGAATCTCTCCTGCACCCTATCTAATTTTAGCAGTTACCATTTGCTATCAAGTCGAATCTCTCCTGCGTTCTAAATAAGGTTTTGCAGTTACCATTACAACTTGTCAAGTCAATCTCTCCTGCGTCCTAAATAAGGTTTTGCAGTTACCATTAAAACCTGTCAAGTCAATCTCTCCTGCGTCCTAATTGTTCACTGCATACAGATCCTCGTTCCTCGAGTGATATCGTGAGCAGCCCACCTAATCAAGCCTTCTACTTTTCTCCTAGGCGCGATGGTGTAGGATTTCTATCTATTTATTTATTTGTTCTGACCACACGTGCAAGCAGCAGCAGTAGCCCCACACTAGGTCAGGCAGTTCAGTCAAAAGAGAGCAAACGCACACACTTCCCGGGCCACACAAGGTCCCCAGATGAGTGGTCTCGCGAGAGGAGCAACCCGAATCACACACCCAACACGTTTTGCCTGATCAGGTTGATTGGGCTGTGTTCACGCACATCCCAAAACAGGTCCTGAAACAGTCGAACTCGGCCAAGTAGAATCAGACGGGACAACCCCACCCAACCAAACCACACATGTGGGTTCGTTAGAACGGTCCGATCAGCGCAAGCACAAGCCTTCCCCGCTAAACATCCTACTCCAGCAGGTTCAGAATTTACTACGCATGTAATCCTAACAAAATGTACACATATTATATTTAACAATCCCCCAATTTATGCATGCATGCAGTTTTATTGAATTCACAAGTTCTTCCAGTACTACTGGGTTTTTAGGAGTTCTTTAAATAGAGAGACCTATGTGGCGTCCCCTTCGTTGAGACTGAATTCCTGAATCAATCTACACAAACATTTCAACTATTGTAAGAACAAGCTTACCTTATTATAGTTTGGGTGGCCACCTGTTTGTGAGACTGTCCAGAGAAACCGTCACCAACCAAAAACGCCGTTATCTGAGATCCCTACAGTCTCCTGGCAAGCTCGCCAAAGTATGTCGTGGAAAATTGTCTTAAGAATAACACTTCTTACAAGAACTTGTAAATTCAATATAGACTTTAATACAGAGTAATAAAGCCGAGCCGGACCGCGGAACAACAACTGCCTTCCTTAGGCCCCGGCTCTGCTTTTATGCACATACAATACATAGATCCATCCTTTATGTAAATGAAGTAAAACCTCCTATGCTTTCTGCCACCATTTTCTTTCAACCCAATGGATAACGCCCATATCTGCTTTTAGCTCTAGCATATTGATGGCTAGACTCTCCTCATATGGATATGAAAATAATGCCTGCATTGCAGGCTTACGCTTGGCATATATTTAGTCATGGTCATACATACAGCTTGCTTGGCCTTTACGTGGTTCCTGCTTGGGGATGTATAGCCATCTGTTATTTCCACTCAGGGCCTGCTGTCAGTCTCCTCTTTCGCTAGCTAATGTATTTCTATCTTTCTTTCCCTCAGCAAGTCTACCTTTCTCCCACACTTTCTGGTGTTTTTTCAGTGACTCTGAATGAGGAAAGCTCTTTCCACATAGACAAGAGTAAGGTTTCTCTCCAGTGTGTGTGAGCTGGTGTTTAGTCAGGTTGAAATTTCGAGCAAAACCCTTCCCACACTGATCACAGCTATAAGGCTTCTCTCCTGTGTGCATACATTGGTGTCTAGTTAGGGTCCCTGATTGATTGAAGCTCTTCCCACACTGATCACAGCTATAAGGCTTCTCTCCTGTGTGTATGCGTTGGTGTATAGTTAGGTCTCCTGCTCGACTGAAGCTCTTCCCACACTGATCACAGCTATAAGGCTTCTCTCCTGTGTGTATGCGTTGGTGTATAGTTAGGTCTCCTGATCGACTGAAGCTCTTCCCACACTGATCACAGCTATAAGGCTTCTCTCCTGTGTGTATGCGTTGGTGTTTAGTTAGGGTCCCTGAGTCATTGAAGCTCTTCCCACACTGATCACAGCTACAAGGTTTCTCTCCTGTGTGTATGCGTTGGTGTATGGTCAGGTCTCCTGACGCCCTGAAGCTCTTCCCACACTGATCACAGCTATAAGGCTTCTCTCCTGTGTGTATGCGTTGGTGTTTAGTTAGGGTCCCTGACTCATTGAAGCTCTTCCCACACTGATCACAGCTATAAGGCTTCTCTCCTGTGTGTATGCGTTGGTGTTTAGTCAGGGCTAATGGGTGATTGAAGCTCTTCCCACACTGATAACAGCTATAAGTCTTCTCTCCTGTGTGTATGCGTTGGTGTATAGTTAGGGTCCCTGACTCATTGAAGCTCTTCCCACAATGATCACAGCTATAAGGCTTCTCTCCTGTGTGTATGCGTTGGTGTATAGTTAGGGTCCCTGATTGATTGAAGCTCTTCCCACAATGACCACAGCTATAAGGCTTCTCTCCTGTGTGTATGTGTTGGTGTCTAGTCAGGGCTCCTGAGTGATTGAAGCTCTTCCCACACTGATCACAGCTATAAGGCTTCTCTCCTGTGTGTATGCGTTGGTGTGTAGTCAGGTGTTCTGACGTCCTGAAGCTCTTCCCACACTGATCACAGCTATAAGGCTTCTCTCCTGTGTGTATGCGTTGGTGTCTAGTCAGGGCTCCTGATTGATTGAAGCTCTTCCCACACTGATCACAGCTATAAGGCTTCTCTCCTGTGTGTATGCGCTGGTGTGTAGTCAGGTCTCCTGATACAGCAAAGCTCTTCCCACACTGATCACAGCTATAAGGCTTCTCTCCTTTGTGTATTCGTTGGTGTCTAGTCAGGTGTCGTGATTGTTTGAAGCTCTTCCCACACTGATCACAGCTATAAGGCTTCTCTCCTTTGTGTATTCGCTGGTGTGTAGTCAGGTCTCCTGATTGTTTGAAGCTCTTCCCACACTGATCACAGCTATTGAGACGTTCTGATCTGGAGAGACTCTTCTGGAGAGACGTCTTGTCAGCATCACGTTGTTGTTTAGGCTCCCCAGATGATAAGCCCCTCCCACTGAGAGAGCAACGGTTTGGGCTGTCCCCTGTGAAACAAAGATATTGAATAGCAATTTTGCATTATTAATAGAAACAAATCCATAGTTATCTTTGGTTAGTGGAGATGGAGGAGACTGAAATGAAAACACGTGCTTAAAGTACTTTGCTTCCTCTTTCAAAATCTTGTTTGGTGAATCATGGGTGACTAGATCATCTGTCACAAGTCATTTGGTGCATTTTTACTACTGCCATAACTAGTTTGTTGCCTTGACCAAAGTCCTTTCTGAAGATTATTATGAATGTGAATAGTGATTAATTTACGTCTGTCCCTCATTTTAAGGTCATCCCTGTTAGATAAACTCAACTCTCGTTTTAATATGGTGAAACTATTCCTCAAAAAATAAAAATCCAAAAGAAACATTGAACATCTAATAGTCAAATCAGAGTAAAAGTAGGTGAGCTGGTTCAACTCTTTTTGTCAATTTACTGCTGTTTTGTGGTGGAAAACTATGCAAGTAAACCCTTTTACCCACACATAGACATGCTAGAAATGTTTTTGTTGTTGTGAAGATTGCATTCAATTGCCGCTCCCTGTTGCACAAAACAAGCTTCCATTCCCAGTCACAAGCGGTTTTATGGCTGATTTAAAGGACTATTTTACACATGTAATCCAGTGGTTTTGTTGTTTTCAGTACTCCCCTGTTACATTCAACCATGTCACTTTATTTGGCACATAGGCACTTAGTATAGTAATATTTGTATTCAAAATCTCTTGAGATGGGAAAACATGTTTTTTATTAAGTTGAACATGTGCTCTTCATGACAGAATGTTAACATTAGGTGAAATATATATTTTGGACCAAGTTACACTTTTAAAAATGGGCGGAACTACCCAGATATTTTCATCAATTCATGACTAAAGTGCATAAAGATGGCAGAAGTCTGATATGATGTTAATGTTTTAGACCTACCCACGGTTTTGAAACTACGGTGCTCGACATTGTTCAATGTTGCAATAAATCAACACAATCTACTTTTACGAGTTTTCAAATTGCCAGCGTCTTGAAACTAAAAGTGAGATCATGTTTACTGTGCTAATGACCATACCAAAACACAACAAAAGAGAGCAATGTGAAAAACAGTGAACGTAGCAAAACCAGGAAGTTGTTGTAAGTACATGCAGGCCGCCATCTTTATGCACCTCCGCTATCATTTTAGAAGCAGACTGTAGTCTAATATACACACCATGGTTCTTGCATAATGAAATCAAATCTCCATCTTCCTTCTCTTCTCCTCTCTCAGTTCCACTCTGCCCCGGTGTTTTCCTGCAGTCGACCAGACGCAGCAGTAAAACGGTACCGGGAGACGTTTGATCCGGGGACTCCGTGAGGGTAGAGGGGAATGGGCTAATTTTGTCCTGTTGGACACAAGAAATATCAAACATAGTTTATCATTAAACCAAATATTGTATTATTTTAGTCTACACCTCTGATTGATTTGGGAGCATCCCTAGAATATCTCATTTTTCCTCAAATGTTCAATCGTTCACTACTTCCCACTAATCTAATAGCATTGGGTTGGTGGAGGAATGGGCTAGTCAGTGTTTCCACCATATTTACTATACCAGTCATTTCCTTTCAAAACAGAGAGGAAGAGGCGACTTGTGGCTTATTTGATCGAATATACGTTTCGTAATGATTAAGTTGTTACGAGTGTACTGATAAAAGTAGGACACGTGACATGTCAGCAACTTGGAGAGAAAAAAAACACTAGTGCCAGGCCAACATTAGTTACCATAGCCACAAAGTCATGAACTTTATTATTTTACCCCACTGGTCATCTATGAACGTTTGAATATCTTGAGGAACAATCTGGCCTTAATGGCCATGTACTCTTATAATCTCCACCCAGCACACCCAGAAGAAGACTGGCCACCCCTCAGAGCCTGGTTCCTCTCTAGGTTTCTTCCTAGGTTCCTGCCTTTCTAGGGAGTTTTTCCTAGCCACGTGCTTCTACATCTGCTTTACTTGCTTTTTGGGGTTTTAGGCTGGGATTCTGTACAGCACTTTGTGACATCTGCTGATGTAAAACGGGCTATAAATACATAAACACGATTGATTGATCGATTGAAAAACCACGCCTATTTAAACAATGTATCGTCTTAAAATGTAATATTATACCTAACCTTAACCACACTGCTAACCTTATGCCTGACCCTAACCTTAAACTCACAAAAGCACATTTTTGTTTCCATGAATTTCTACGATATAAATGTTTTACTTTGTGGCTGTGATATTTGAGTGTTTCAGTGAATGGTTAGTGAGGGAGGCCCTGCTCTCTCGCTTCCCCAGTTGTTTCGTTCATTTTCATTCCAATCTCCTTTGCATTAGCGTAGCCTCTCCTGTAGCCTGTCAACTATGTGTCTGTCTATCCCTGTTCTCTCCTCTCTGCACAGGCCACACAAACGCTTCACACCGCATGGCCGCTGCCACTCTAACCTGGTGGTCCCAGCGCGCACGACCCACGTGGAGTTCCAGGTCTCCGGCAGCCTCTGGAACTGCCGGTCTGCGGCCAACAAGGCAGAGTTCATCTCAGCCTATGCTACCCTCCAGTCCCTCGACTTCTTGGCGCTGACAGAAACATGGATTACCACAGAAAACACTGCTACTCCTACTGCTCTCTCCTCGTCTGACCACGTGTTCTCGCACACCCCGAGAGCATCTGGTCAGCGGGGTGGCGGGACTGGAATCCTCATCTCTCCCAAGTGGACATTCTCTCTTTCTCCCCTGACCCATCTGTCTATCTCCTCATTTGAATTCCATGCTGTCACAATCACTAGCCTATTCAAGCTTAACATCCTTATCATTTATCGCCCTCCAGGTTCCCTTGGAGAGTTCATCAATGAGCTTGACGCCTTGATAAGTTCCTTTCCTGAGGATGGCTCACCCCACACAATTCTGGGTGACTTTAACCTCCCTACATCTACCTTTGACTCATTTCTCTGTGCCTCCTTCTTTCCACTCCTCTCCTCTTTTGGCCTCACCCTCTCACCGTCCCCCCCTACTCACAAGGCAGGCAATACGCTTGACCTCATCTTTACTAGATGCTGTTCTTCTACCAATCTCACTGCAACTCCCCTCCAAGTCTCCGACCACTACCTTGTATCCTTTTCCCTCTCGCTCTCCTCCAGCACTACTCACTCTGCCCCTACTCAGATGGTATTGCGCCGTCGCAACCTTCACTCTCTCTCTCCTGCTAGTCTCTCCTCTTCCATCCTATCATCTCTTCCCTCTGCTCAATCCTTCTCCAACCAATCTCCTGATTCTGCCTCCTCAACCCTCCTCTCCTCCCTTTCTGCATCCTTTGACACTCTATGTCCCCTATCCTCCAGGCCGGCTCGGTCCTCCCCTCCTGCTCTGTGGCCTGACGACTCATTGCGAGCTCACAGAACAGGGCTCCGGGCAGCCGAGCGGAAATGGAGGAAAACTAGCCTCCCTGCGGACCTGGCATCTTTTCACTCCCTCCTCTCCACATTTTCTTCCTCTGTTTCTGCTGCTAAAGCCACTTTCTACCACTCTAAATTCCAAGCATCTGCCTCTAACCCTAGGAAGCTCTTTGCCACCTTCTTCTCCATCCTGAATCCCCCCCCTCCCTCTCTGCGGAAGACTTTGTCAACCATTTTGAAAAGAAGGTTGACGACATCCGATCCTCGTTTGTTAAGTCAAACGACACCGCTGGTCCTCCTCACATTGCCCTACCCTATGCTTTGACCTCTTTCTCCCCTCTCTCTCCAGATGAAATCTTGCTACTTCTGACGTCCAGCCGCCCAACAACCTGCCCGCTTGACCCTATCCCCTCTTCTCTTCTCCAGACCATTTACGGAGACCTTCCTTACCTCACCTCACTAATCAACTCATCCTTGACCACTGGCTACGTCCCTTCCGTCTTCAAGAGAGCGAGAGTTGCACCCCTTCTCAAAAAACCTACACTCGATCCCTCTGATGTCAACAACTACATACCAGTATCCCTTCTTTCTTTCCTCTCCAAAACTCTTCAGCGTGCCGTCCTTGGCCAGCTCTCTTGCTATCTCTCTCAGAATTACCTTTTTGATCCAAATCAGTCAGGTTTCAAGACTGGTCATTCAACTGAGACTGCTCTTCTCTGTGTCACGGAGGCTCTCCGCACTGCTAAAGCTAACTCCCTCTCCTCTGCTCTCATCCTTCTAGACCTATCTGCTGCCTTTGATACTGTGAACCATCAGATCCTCCTCTCCACCCTCTCCGAGTTGGGCATCTCCGGCGCGGCTCACTCTTGGATTGCGTCCTACCTGACAGGTTGCTCCTACCAGGTGGCATGGCGAGAATCCGTCTCCGCACCACGTGCTCTCACCACTGGTGTCCCCCAGGGCTCAGTTCTAGGCCCTCTCCTATTGTCGCTATACATCAAGTCACTTGGCTCTGTCATATCCTCACATGGTCTCTCCTATCATTGCTACGCAGACGACACACAATCTTCTCCTTTCCCCCTTCTGATAACCAGGTGGCGAATCGCATCTCTGCATGTCTGGCAGACATATCAGTGTGGATGACGGATCACCACCTCAAGCTGAACCTCGGCAAGACGGAGCTGCTCTTCCTCCCGGGGAAGGACTGCCCGTTCCATGATCTCGCCATCACGGTTGACAACTCCATTGTGTCCTCCTCCCAGAGTGCTAAGAGCCTTGGCGTGACCCTGGACAACACCCTGTCGTTCTCTGCTAACATCAAGGCAGTGACCCGATCCTGTAGGTTCACGCTCTACAACATTCGCAGAGTACGACCCTGCCTCACACAGGAAGCGGCGCATGTCCTAATCCAGGCACTTGTCATCTCCCGTCTGGATTACTGCAACTCGCTGTTGGCGGGGCTCCCTGCCTGTGCCATCAAACCCCTACAACTCATCCAGAACGCAGCCGCCCGTCTGGTGTTCAACCTTCCCAAGTTCTCTCACGTCACCCCGCTCCTCCGCACAGTCCACTGGCTTCCAGTTGACGGAGCTGTGAGGGGAACGGCACCTCCGTACCTTCAGGCTTTGATCAGTCCCTACACCCAAAGAAGGGCACTGCGTTCATCCACCTCTGGCCTGCTCGCCTCCCTACCTCTGAGGTAAGCACAGCTCCCGCTCAGCCCAGTCAAAACTGTTCGCTGCTCTGGCACCCCAATGGTAGAATAAGCTCCCTCATGACGCCAGGACAGCGGAGTCAATCACCACCTTCCGTAGACACCTGAAACCCCACCTCTTTAACCTGTTAGGGCTAGGGGGCAGTATTGACACGGCCGGATAAAAAACGTACCCGATTTAATCTGGTTACTACTCCTGCCCAGTAACTAGAATATGCATATAATTATTGGCTTTGGATAGAAAACACCTTAAAGTTTCTAAAACTGTTTGAATGGTGTCTGTGAGTATAACAGAACTCATATGGCAGGCCAAAACCTGAGAAGATTCCATGCAGGAAGTGGCCTGTCTGACAAGTTGTTGTTCATCTTGGCTCTTTTTATTGAAGACTGAGGCTCTTTGCTATAACGTGACACTTCCTACGGCTCCCATAGGCTCTCAGAACCCGGGAAAAAGCTGAATGACGTAATTCAAGGCCCAGGCTGAAACACACTATTGCGTTTGGCAAGTGGCCGATCAGAGTACTATGGGCTTAGGCGCGTGCCCGAGTCGACCCCATGCTTTATTTTCTTTCGTCTGTTTACCTAAACGCAGATTCCCGGTCGGAATATTATCGCTTTTTTACGAGAAAAATGGCATAAAAATTGATTTTAAACAGCGGTTGACATGCTTCGAAGTACGATAATGGAATATTTAGAATTTTTTGGTCACGAAATGCGCCATGCTCGTCACCCTTATTTACCCTTTCGGATAGTGTCTTGAACGCACGAACAAAACGCCGCTATTTGGATATAACAATGGATTATTTGGGACCAAACCAACATTTGTTATTGAAGTAGAAGTCCTGGGAGTGCATTCTGACTAAGAACAGCAAAGGTAATAACATTTTTCTTATAGTAAATCTGACTTTGGTGAGTGCTAAACTTGCTGGGTGTCTAAATAGCTAGCCCTGTGATGCCGGGCTATCTACTGAGAATATTGCAAAATGTGCTTTCACCGAAAAGCTATTTTAAAATCGGACATATCGAGTGTATCTATAATTCTTAAAATAATTGTTATGTTTTTTGTGAACGTTTATCGTGAGTAATTTAGTAAATTCACCGGCAGTGTTCGGTGGGAATGCTAGTCACATGCTAGTCACATGCTAATGTAAAAAGCTGTTTTTTTATATAAATATGAACTTGATTGAACAAAACATGCATGTATTGTATAACATAATGTCCTAGGGTTGTCATCTGATGAAGATCATCAAAGGTTAGTGCTGCATTTAGCTGTGGTTTGGGTTTATGTGACACTATATGCTAGCTTGAAAAATGGGTGTCTGATTATTTCTGTCTGGGTACTCTGCTGACATAATCTAATGTTTTGCTTTCGTTGTAAAGCCTTTTTGAAATCGGACAGTGTGGTTAGATTAACGAGAGTCTTGTCTTTAAAATGGTGTAAAATAGTCATATGTTTGAAAAATTGAAGTTTTTGCATTTTTGAGGTGTTTGAATAACGCGCCACGGGATTACACTGGCTGTTGAGTAGGTGGGACACAAGCGTCCCACCTAGCCCATAGAGGTTAAGGAATACCTGGGATAGGATAAAGCAATCCTTCTAACTCCCCACCCCCCAAAAAATATATAGATGTACTATTGTAAAGTGGTTGTTCTACTGGATATCATAAGGTGAATGCACCAATTTGTAAGTCGCTCTGGATAAGAGCGTCTGCTAAATGACGTAAATGTAAATGATAACGACTGCCTTCCATTCTTTAAGACACTTCTTTTCATTGCCATTACATATTAGAAGACAATCGCTGGTGTGGGAGAAAGGTAGACGAGCTGAAGGAAGGAAAAATAGAAATACATTAGCTAGCGAAAGAGGAGACTGGCAGCTGGCCCTGAGTGGAGATAACAGGTGGCCATACATCCCCAAGTAGGAACCACGCAACGGCCAGGCAAGCTGAATGTATGGCCATGACTAAATATATGCCAAGCGTAAGCATGCAATGCATGCATTATTTTCATATCCATATGAGGAGAGTCTAGCCACCACTATGTTAGAGCTAAAAGCAGATGTGGGCGTTATCCTCAGATATGGGCGTTATCCATTGGGTTGAAAGAAAATGATGGGAGAACGCATAGGGGGTTTTACTTCATTTACATAAAGGGTGGACCTAGGTATTGTATGTGCATAAAAGCAGAGCCGGGGCCTAAGGAAGGGAGTTGTTGTTCCGCGGACCGGCTCGGCTTTACTACTCTGTATTAAAGTCTATATTGAATTTACAAGTTCTTGTAAAAAGTGTTATTCTTAAGACAATTTTCCACTACATACTTTGGCTAGCTTGCCAGGGGTTTTAGGGACCTCAGACAAACGGCATTCTTGGATGGCGACGGTTTCTCTGGACAGTCTCGCAAACGGGTGGCCACCCAACTATAATAAGGTAAGCTTGTTCTTACAATAGTTGAAATGTTTGTGTAGATTGCTTCAGAGATTCAGTCTCAACGAAGGGGACGCCACGTAGGTCTCTCTATTTAAAGAACTCCTAAAAACCCAGTAGTACTGGAAGAACTTGTGAATTCAATAAAACTGCATGCATGCATAAATTGGGGGATTGTTAAATATAATATAAGTAAATTTTGTTAGGATTACATGCGTAGTAAGTTGTGAACCTGCTGGTGTTGGGTGTTTAGCGGGGAGGGCTTGTGCTTGCGCTAATCGGACCGTTCTAACGAACCCACACGTGTGGTTTGGTTGGGTGGGGTTGTCCCGTCTGATTCTACTTGGCCGAGTTCGACTGTTTCAGGACCTGTTTTGGGATGTGCGTGAACACAGCCCAATCAACCTGATCAGGCAAAACGTGTTGGGTGTGTGATTCGGGTTGCTCCTCTCGCGAGACCACTCATCTGGGGACCTTGTGTGGCCCGGGAAGTGTGTGCGTTTGCTCTCTTTTGACTGAACTGCCTGACCTAGTGTGGGGCTACTGCTACTGCGTGCGTGTGGTCAGAACAAATAAATAAATAGATAGAAATCCTACACAATCGCGCCTAGGAGAAAATTAGAAGGCTTGATTGGGTGGGCTGTTCACGAAATCGCTCGAGGAACGAGGATCTGTATGCAGTGAACAGATAGGGTGCAGGAGAGATTCAACTTAGGTAAGCGAATGGTAACTGCAAAAAATTTGTCCTACAGGTAATAACGCTCCGCTTTGCTAACGGCGCCAGAAGATCAGTAGGGTCCACCGCGTAGCTGCTCTGAGGAACAGAGGACAGTACGAGGGGGGGCAAACAGTGTGAAGGGAAGCTGACTCGATTAACCTGTTAGGGCTAGGGGGCAGTATTGACACGGCTGGATAAAAAACATACCCGATTTAATCTGGTTACCACTCCTACCCAGTAACTAGAATATGCATATACTTATTACATATGGATAGAAAACACCCTAAATTTTCTAAAACTGTTTGAATGGTGTCTGTGAGTATAACAGAACTCAAATGGCAGGTCAAAACCTGAGAGATTCCTTTACAGGAAGTGGCCTGTCTGACCATTTCTTGAACTTCTTTTCCATCTCTATCATTTACTAAGGATCTCTGCTCTAACATGACACTTCCCACGTCGTCCATAGGCGCTCAGAGCCCGGGAAAAAACAGAATGTCGTCATTCCAGCCCCAGGCTGAAACACATTATCGCCTTTCTCAAGTGGCCGATCAAGGGACACGGGCTTATGCGCGTGACCCCGACCGCCCCCGCCTTTGGGATTTTTTCCTCTGTTTGCCGAAAAGGAGATTCCCTGTCGGAATATTATCGCTTTTCTACGAGAAAAGTGTCGTAAAAATTGATTTTAAACAGCGGTTGACATGCTTCGAAGTACGGTAATGGAATATTTAGAATTTTATTGTCACGAATTGCGCCATGCGCGTGACACTTCTTTACTATTTCGGATAGTGTCTGGAACGCACGAACAAAACGCCGCTATTCGGATATAACGATGGATTATTTTGGACCAAACCAACATTTGTTATTGAAATAGCAGTCCTGGGTGTGCATTCTGACGAAGACAACAAAAGGTAATCAAACTTTTATAATAGTAAATATGATTATGGTGAGTGCTAAACTTGCCGGGTGTCTAAATAGCGAGCCCGTGAAGCCTGGGCTATGTACTTAGAATATTGCAAAATGTGCTTTCACCAAAAAGCTATTTTAAAATCGGACATATCGAGTGCATAGAGGAGGTCTGTATCTATAATTCTTAAAATAATTGTTATGCTTTTTGTGAACGTTTATCGTGAGTAATTTAGTAAAATTTTAGCGAATTCCCCGGGGGGTATGCTAGTTCTGAACGTCACATGCTAATGTAAAAAGCTGGTTTTTGATATAAATATGAACTTGATTGAACAAAACATGCATGTATTGTATAACATAATGTCCTAGGGTTGTCATCTGATGAAGATCATCAAAGGTGAGTGCTGCATTTAGCTGTCTTCTGGGTTTTGGTGACATTATATGCTGGCTTGAAAAATGGGTGTCTGATTATTTCTGGCTTGGTACTCTGCTGACATAATCTAATGTTTTGCTTTCGTTGTAAAGCCTTTTTGAAATCGGACAGTGTGGTTAGATTAACGAGAGTCTTATCTTTAAATGGCTGTAAAATAGTCATATGTTTGAGAAATTGAAGTAATAGGATTTTTAACGTTTTGAAAATCGCGCCACTGGATTACACTGGCTGTTACGTAGGTGGGACGAATTCGTCCCGCCTAGCCTAGAGAGGTTAAGCAGAATTTCCGACATACTACAAAAATCCTATGAATACAAAGTTATCCTGTGTTGAAGAAGTGTATCAGGAATAGAGTGAGGTTTATAGGTCGCTTTAGGAAAGGCGAGGTGTGAATGAACGAATGTTAATAAAGATTGTATGAATGCAAATAAATGACTGAATGAGTGAAAGTTTGGGTAAGAGAAGTATATCAGAGCGAGCCAGAAGAGTGGAGCAAGAAGGAGAAATTATGTGTGTGTGTGTGTGTGTGCTATTTTGGGACATAGAAGGAACTGTGAGGCTCCGCTGTGGCAGCCGCTTGATATATGATATAGGAGGGAGAGTCGGGTTAAACTCTCGTTGGGGAAAAGGGGACAAAACCAATAGATAACGGATAAGGAAAGCTATATGTAAAAGTAGAACATTGATATAATAAAGTATGTTAAACTGATAAAACTGGAAAATACATAGAATACAATAAAAAGCAATAAACACATACACATAGTGTGTAGGCAGGATAGGAAAAACATATGAATAAAATATAAACTACAGTGAGTAGTTAAAATAAAGTCAGGTCAGCTAGAATAAAATAAGATAAAATACCGAACCGCGATATAAAGTTATAGCATTCACGAATCGGATAGCATAGCGCAGTAGAAACACGAGTAAAGAATAAAATGCCATAGAGCTGCTGGATCCCTAGGAGGCCGCAGTTTAGGGAAAAAAGGATCAGATTACGATAACTAGGAGAGACAGAGAGGGTCTGGGGAAACCCTGAAAAATAGGAACCAGGACTAAAATAGACAGAATAAAATAGGAACGAAGCAATAAGAAGCAATTGGATAAAATAGCGAGCAAATAAATATAAATAGAAAAGAATAGACATTATATAGAATTAAAAAAATAATAATAAATAAATAAAATAAAAAATAAAAGAGGATTTAATAAAGTAAAAGCTGAGGTATAGATAACCCTCAAAATAAATAGGACGCCGGTAGAGACCTTGGGGGCCAGACACCCCTTAAGTAAAGATGAAATAAAGAAAACGTCTGAAAAATGGGAAAAACGCACCAGGGAATTGAACACTAAGTGGCCTGCAGTGGGGACATTGGATGTCTCTGTGTGTGAGGAAATGGACATTTTAATAAAGAACTATAAACCAAACGACAAAAGAAGAAAGCAGGACACTATAGTCTAGTTCCGAATAAACAATGTCCAATCCTGATTAAAGGAAATCAAGGACGCTACATACCATGGGCTACGCAGGACCTGGAAGGGTTGGTTGCCCGGTTGCCGGACCTCCATGAGGGAGCTGGAAAGTGGATCAGAACCTTTGAAGAATTTACAATGGGGAAATTGCTGGCGATGGGCGACATAAGGGCATTGTTGGCAAGGGTAACGAGCGTGCAGAGAATGGGAGAAATCATGCAGGAGGGAGGAATCAACGGCACAGAGTGGGAGGTGTCAAAGGATGGACTGATGTTTGACAGGTATAGGCCTGCCGTCTGGAGGGCCCTAAGGGCAGCATACCCAACAAAAGTGGACCCCAAGGCACTAAGGGGAGAGGCCATTGGAGCTACAGAAAACCCGGCTGCATACCTGCATGGACAATTGAAAAGATGGAGAATGGAAACAGAACAGGATCCGGAGGAAAATGAACTGATGACAACAATGTTCCGGACCTCAGTGGTGGAAGCCATGCCCCAGCCGGAAGGGAACCGACTGGAGGACGTAGTGGGACTTACTTCAAAACCTTACAAAGAATTCTGTGACTATGTAATTCACGCTGTGGAGAAACATAGAAAGGAAGAACAAAAACAAACTGAACAAGGAAAGGACATCCAGAGAAGGCTGGCCCAGTTGCAGCTGGATGAACTGACCAAAGGGAAAAAGAAGAAGATCCAGGCCTCAGTAACCACTCCTGTGCCCGAGATAGGAACAATGGCTGCTGTTTCCCCAGGAGGGCCGCAACCGTTAACCCCCGGCCGGACCCAAGTGCCTGCCCCATTGCCAGTAGCAAATGTGTATGCACAGCCCCCGAATTGGAATGGTGGGAATAGACAACAGAAAAACATACAGGGGGATCAAAGGAGACAACCCAGGACCCCACGGGGGCCGCCTGATGTGTGTTAGGGTTGCTACCAACCAGGACACACCAGACGTGAATGTCCCGCAAACCCGTGGCAGGATCGGACTGGGGATAACACCTACAATAGGCGTCCACCAACAAACAACAGCTCCGGTGGCTGGCAGCCACCTACTAGTGGAAACCAGAATGGCTGGGGCCCTACTGGTGGATGGCAGGGCAACCAAAACCCACCCCCGGGCCCTGTGAACCCATGGTCAGGACCCAATCAGACGTACTAGGGATGCCCGAGAATCCTAAAGGGAGGGTCAGTCCCAATAGTAACCACGAGAGCTGACCAAGAACCTATGCTGCAGGTTCAAATAGAGAATAGAGGCGTACCCATGATGATAGATACTGGAGCCACTTACACGTGTGAGTTCAAATTATGCCTCTCATCTCCCCATGTCTGGTAAATATGCCAAAACAATAGGATTCTCGGGAAATACGCAGCTGATTCCAATGACAGCTCCAGTTCGTCTTACCGCTGATGGCAAGTCAACCACAATTCCAATACTGGTATCAGATCAAACACCGGTTAATCTTTTAGGAAGAGATGCCCCATGCAAAATGGGTATACAAATTAAATGTTCCCCCGACGGGGTGATAATAGAAAAAATAGGACTACAATTGCCAGTGGTAAGCACAGGAGTCATGGCCAACGTATATTGGTTAGGAGGAATTGAGACAGATGTAGACAGAACAGCGAGGAGATGGGGTAAATTTATTCAGGCCCAAATACCTAAAGCCGTTAGAGCAAAATCTGAATATCACTGCACAATGCAATTCGACCCTCATCAGGACCCATTATTAGAACAGCTCTGGGTTATGGGGGCAAATGGTAGAAAAGCACCAATTATGTCCCAATGTATAATCGTTGGAAAACAGGGAGCAGCCATGGATGTGATGGACGGAGATGGATCTGAATTTGTACAGAAATGGTTTAATGTTTCTGACTCTGTCCCTCACATTACATTGCTGGTGAATCAAGGTTTCACATCAAAAGATCTAGGACCCATGATGAGGAAAGATAAAGGAAAAATATGGGACAGAACAGACAATCCATTGATTTTCCATTCCAAAGATAAAGCATTTATCAAGATAGTAACCACTGCAATGATGATTGGCGATCCCAGGGAGATAGAGGTCAGTACAGGCCAACAAGTAGTGATAGGTGAAGGGATAGGGCTAATTAATGAGCTTAGAGAAGAAATGGAAAAAAACATACTTGCCACCACCACCTCATTGGGTTTGCTTATTAATGATGCACATGATCTAGATCATTGTGCAAGGGGGGAGGTGGAAAGACAAATAAAAAAACAAGGTTTTTGGTCTCCTTATCTACAGGCAACAGTAGATGACGTCCTGTCAAAATGTGAAATATGCGCGAAAAACAACATACGTAAAGGCATAACCACGCCCATAGGTCACATACCGGTCCCAGAAGGTCCATTCCGACACATTGTGATGGACTACGTAGATATGATAAAACCTGCTTATGGTAAAAGATACATGTTAGTCATCATAGACAGGTTTAGCAGATGGATAGAAGCAATACCGTCGGCTGATCAAGGAGCAAGCACCGTGATAAAATTCTTATCAAAAGAAGTAATACCTAGGTTTGGTATTCCATCAGAAATCAGCTCAGACGATGGCGCAGCGTTTATACAAAAAGATTTGCCTATCCACAGGGCTTAACTGGGTAGATGCTTTGCCGCCTGCACTAATGAGCAGTCGCATGGAAACTAACAGAAACACGCACTTGTCACCGCATAAAATGCTTACGGGTCGACCCATGCCTGTGCCATCACTAGGGGGACTGTACAAACGTCCCTCTTTAGACATACTAGAAACAGAACTAAAATCATATGTAAAGCACCTAACCAAGATACATGAAGTTATATATTCACAGGAAAAAAAGAAGGAACCGGAGCAGAGACCAGAGGGGCCACGCCAGGTGATACCAGGGGACCTGGTCTACATTCGGGTGTTCCGGAGAAAGTGAGATCAACCAAGGAGAGACGAGCCCAACAGGAGCTGCCGAAGGAGAAACTACTCAAACAGCAGGAGGAGAAACTTCCCAAAGGAGAGAAGAGGGAGACGTTCCAAGGGCCGAAGGGCAAGGGACTTTTACACTCACCCGGTCCCCTTGATGAACAATTGAATAGAAAAATAAAAAATACAAAATAAAAAGAGAGGAACCTGCCAAACAACCAGGTAGGACAAACAAGGTTAGCATTTCAGTCCCACCTCAGATCATAACGGAAACAGGAGAACAAAAATCGGTCGCATTATACAGGGTAAAACCCCTACCTGAAGTCGCATACTGTGGATGGACTCATCATCAGACGAAGGGAGAAGTGATTTGGGATCCAAAAGGATGTGACTTAACAATAATCAAAGAAGAAAATGAATGAGTGCTCAGCATAAATAACATTGAACCCGTTGAAGGAGAAGAATTTATAGTTGAACTGACACGTACAGGACTGACTGAAGGGAGCAGTTCAACCACCATGAAAATCGAATTCACACCGGCACCCAATCTAGAGGTGCTTACAACGACTAGAACCACGACGACTGTGGCAGCTGCTGTAAGCACCACAGTGGTCACCACCAGAGTACCAACTACTACTCTGGGTGAGAAATCCACTATACCTACAACGACACCAAAAGCATCAGAAACAGGAGGGTTCTTTACTGACATTTGGAACTTGTTGACAAAACCCAACAGTCCACCTCAAGAGGACGACGTGGATGAAACAGCAAGTATGTTAGAACCAGAACCGCTCAAGGACAAAACATTGGAAGAAGCGGTAAAGAATGATTGGTATAAATGGGCTAGGTATACGGCGGACAGACATAGAATGGACGATTGTATCTTGTGCAGCACATCACCTTTGTCTGAAGTGTTAATAGTACCTGAACCTGCATCATTTGACAGTTGTGCTAATTGAAAAAATGCTAATTGTAAACCGGGAAAGTACCATATTCCTTTGTGTGACATTGAATGCAGAATGGCCTTGGGTAGTACTAGGGGTAAAACTATGTTAAATGAGACTGTACTGGCTAATAAGGAATGTGCTGCATACAACATTAAAACTGATTTAACTAGACCTCAGATAGACAAAAGTACTGTGGTTAAGGGAAAATATGAATGTTTCTATAACTATGGTATTGGTGGGATTAACTTAGGAAATACAACTGTTAAATGTGACACTATCTGGGTGTTAGAGATTGCGGGGATTCGCAAATTTGATGAGAAAGGATTAATTACCAATAGGAGGGGTTCGTGTGGCCACATCACTCAGGTTGCACCATCTCTTACTATGTTAAAAACCCAAGATAGAGGTATTGCTGATAGCTTTTGGATGTGTGGAAAAAACAAACTTCTGAATGTTCTTCCTGAAGAATGGACTGGATTATGTGCTTTAGTCAGAGCAGTCCAACAGGTTACCATCATCAAAACACCACTGGAGGAGCATGTTAAAACTAGAACTAGGAGGGAGTATGAATCAGTTCCTAGAGTGTACCCTTATTCAATTGGACAACCCAGAGGTGTGCCCAACGAGTTTAAGGCCAGAGATTAGATTAAATCTGGATTTGAATCTATATTTTTGTGGGTAACACCCAATAAGAATTTAGAGTGGATTAATTATATATACTATAACCAACAAAGATTTATTAATTATACTGACTCTGCCTTGACAGCCTTAGGAGAACAGGTAAAGGCCACAAGCCAGATGACATGGCAAAACAGGGAAGCTCTCAACTGGCTCTTAGCAGAGAAGGGGGGAGTTTGTGTAATGTATGGAGATGCTTGTTGTACTTTTATTCCCAACAACACTGCACCTAATGGAACATTTTCCCTAGCTATGAATAAACTTAAAGGGTTAAGAGCAGAAGTAAAGGCGAATGCTGGGTTTGATTCTCATGCCTGGGATTGGTTGGACCTGGCTTTGGGAAAATGGGGTGCTATGTTTACTAGGCTGGCCATTATGATGGGTGGAGGTCTAGTGGCATTGGGCATTTTATTTTGCTGTGTGGTGCCTTTGATTAAATCACTTGTGGTCAAAACCACTGTTAAACAAATGTCAGTACATGGAGCAGACCCTAGACATAAGAGGGGGTCAAGAAAGAAGTTTAAGGAACATATACTGGATCCACCTCTCATAATCAATGCTGTCCCTGGTAACCCTGGACATTATACGGACAAGTATGGAAAACCTTGCAATGCTGTTGGAGGACCCCTTGATTGACCTTTTGGTAATCCTAACTGTCGTCATGGGGTAATTCTTGGGGGAGGTTATGAGTGCCATGATTGGCGTCCTGGTGGGTTTCCTGTGTATGCCAAAGACCCCGATTCGGATGAGATAGTGCTTGTCCATGTACACAAAAAATGTCTGCAACCCAGGCGTTGCAAGTGGAGCTCCAAAGAGGACAATGATGGACATTACCATCATCCTGAACCATTATTCTGTGCAATGTGCCAAAGAGAGGATTGCCCTATATGTGGAAATGAGGAATGTGCCCCTATGATGTAAATTCTGGTATGACTTTGAACAAACCTCAAGTGTATGTTGTATTTTATGTTTGTTTTATGGTTTTCATACATATATAAATGAATGCATTTTCTTTGAAATTCAAGCTAGTTTTGCCTTCCTAAAATGAGGATCATTTATTACACGCTAGGTAACAGAAGGTATTCCGGTTACAAGTGTCTACGAACCATGCCCTTAATCTTCTAGCAGTAATGAGTGTCTCAATTTGGAATGTTGTCTGCAACTTTTATTTTTGCTCACTTAGGCCTTGTTCAGATTCATAGTAAGAATATTAACTTTAATTAGGTCTATTATGTTTATTATTCTTTTAAATTCTTGTTATATTCTTTTTATTATTTTCTATATTCTATCTATACTCTACATAACTGATGCATGCATTATTTTCATATCCATATGAGGAGTCTAGCCCCTACTATGTTAGAGCTAAAAGCTCCATTGGGTTGAAAGAAAAAGGTGGCAGAACGCATAGGGGGTTTTACATCATTTACATAAAGGGTGGACCTAGGTATTGTATGTGCATAAAAGCAGAGCCGGGGCCTAAGGAAGGGAGTTGTTGTTCCGTGGACCGGCTCGGCTTTACTACTCTGTATTAAAGTCTATATTGAATTTACAAGTTCTTGTAAGAAGTGTTACTCTGAAGACAATTTTCCACGACACTCACATAGCAGACAAGGCCTGCTCTATGCCCGGGTGAAACAGATAGGTGGCCAAAGAAGGTTTGCTTTGGTCCCGGGCCATGTGAGGGTAGAAGGGAATGAGAAAGTAGATGCGCTAGCTAAACAGGCCATTAGGAGACAGGAAGTGGAGGTGCCAATGAGCAAGTCAGAGGCTCAGGGAACGATATGGACAGTGGTGGTGCAGAGATGGCAGGAGCAGTGGAACAGTGACACTAAGGGCAGGCATCTACTCATTGTTGACATTTTAGTCATTTAGCAGGCACTTATCTAGAGCGACTTACACAAACAATTAGAGTTAAGTTGCTCAGAGGCAGACAGATTTGTCACCTAGTCGGCTCGGGTTACTGGCCCAATGCTCTAAACCGCTAGGCTACCTGCTGCCCCTATTCCAGGTACAGAGTAAAGTAGGGGAGGATGGTAGGAATGGACAGAAGAGAGGAGGCTATCCAATCAAGGATAAGAGTGGGGCACAGCCAGCTGAATAAGTTATGAAATGTGATAGGAAATCATTCAACAGGAAGATGTGATTACTGCCAGGAAACAGAGACAGTGGAGAATGTACTGATACAGTGTGGGCAGTATGATAGGGAAAGAGAGAGACTGATCCAGTATGAGGTAGAAAGGGGTACAGGAATTGAGTTTGCTAAGCATACTGAGTTGAACATCGTTAGATACAGTCGCAAATATGTATCTTTTGTTTTTCTTCATATAATGAATAATCTGACCTTCAAATAAGTGGAAGTGAACAAGTGTACACTTTGGGAGGAAGGAGAGATGCTTAAGTAATAGGCGTAGATTCCTACGCATGATAAAGTATTACGCTACTTTGCCAAAGAAAAAAAAATCCCAACAAGTTTTACCGTCATGTTTTTTGTCCAGCCGTTTAAACTGAACACAGCAATGTGGAGGATCAAAGATGATGAAAACTACTCCTAGACATTTTATACAACACAGCAGACCTACAATGTTTAAAGGAAACCAGACTTACCGGATTCATCGTGGAAGCTATTGTTTCTTACTAAAGAAAATAAATGTGTAGGCTACAGCGCGGTTACTATGTTGTCACAGTGTTCAGATAAGGATTGGGGGGTTTCCGGCCGCAAGAGAATTCCAGTCTCGATGTTGTAACTGATGCACCCATAGACCAGAGCAATCAAACATCTATTTAAATATCCAAACTCAATTACTTTATGACAACATAACGTCTCACATCTCATGTAGGCTAAACTTACTTCAGAAAGTTCTTGGATAATATTTTACCCCATCTATAAAAGTCGAGTAAAGTCAAGAAACGATCAACAACACCCCTTTCACAAAGAATCCTTTTTTCTGCTATCGTCTTCTTTTACCTGGCAGCAATTTGGAACCGAGTGTCATTTGAGTCCTGATGTTCTCAAGGCTGTTCACTTGCGGTTCTGGGGGGGGGGTGTGGCAGTACCCCTGTGACAACAATTGTGGACCCCTTGTAGCCCCCCTAAATGTGGAGTATGAAGTAATTTTTACATAACTAATTTTTGCTATCATTCTTTTTTTACATCCATTATTAGACCGTGGCAACGATGATGATTATGAACGTGGTCTTTTGCCTGCTAATGTGAAGAAAGTGAAGAAAACGATATGACAACAATAACGTCTAATGTAACTGGCCCCTCTAACAGTACAACTGGCCCCAGCTTGCCCCCCCAGTTGAAATGGTCTAGAACCACCACTGAGGCTGTTGTTTCATCTCCCTCCCTGCAGCCGTAGAAACATAAAGAGAGTCAACAAACACACTTCATAACTGGCTAATAACTACACCTGATACTTCAATTAAGCAGGAATTATAACAGATGTGTAAGACACCTGTTTCTCAGTTGACTGTTTAAACCTGTTTTATTCTCAGGGCCATGACTATAACACTGAGTATTGGGACCCAGGCCAACAGCATATCCTGGTCTCTATTCTCAGGACCATGACTATAACACTGAGTATTGGGACCCAGGCCAACAACATATCCTGGTCTCTATTCTCAGGACTGACTATAACACTGAGTATTGGGACCCAGGCCAACAACATATCCTGAGTCTCTATTCTCAGGACCATGACTATAACACTGAGTATTGGGACCCAGGCCAACAACATATCCTGGTCTCTATTCTCAGGACCATAACACTGAGTATTGGGACCCAGGCCAACAACATATCCTGTCTCTATTCTCAGGACCATGACTATAACACTGAGTATTGGGACCCAGGCCAACAACATATCCTGGTCTCTATTCTCAGGACCATGACTATAACACTGAGTATTGGGACCCAGGCCAACAAGATATCCTGGTCTCTATTCTCAGGACCATGACTATAACACTGAGTATTGGGACCCAGGCCAACAACATATCCTGGTCTCTTCTACATAATACTACATAAACACATTTTTTTTTAATGAATATGCAATCAGCAATGTAAAACAAAAAAACATGAAACCACATTCCAGATGTATGTTTTACTATGACATTTACATGCAAGCATTCATTCTGCATAAAAAGTAGAATGGTAAGGTATAAGATATTATCAAGTAGTTTCCAATTGGCTCATTCATCCCCCTCCTCGTAGCAGAATGTTAATCATAGTAGAAATTTGACGCACACGATTCTCCATCTCCTTTTTGTTCTGATTGGTTGTTTTTGAAATGGACCTTGATAGTAAGGAAGACGTACCAGCAAAAAGAAGTGAGGGGGAAAAACCTCACTAAGACAGAGCTATTTGTGATGCAGAGTATTATGAAGTATTATTATGGTTTCAGATACTACCTCTTTAAACCTGAGGGAGCATCCTAATAATCTCTCCTTTCTGGTCCTCACTAGTTACCACAGCCATAAAGTCATAAACCCTGCCTATTTCTACAATTTCAAATGTGATTTTAACCCTAACCACACTGCTAACCTTATTCCTAACCTTAAATTAAGACCAAAAAGCCCCCCCCCCCCCAAAAGAAATATACACCATATAGCCAATTTTGACTTAGTGGTCGTGCTATCTAGTGGAAACCCTTTCTCCTGAAGTGTGCACTTGTTCACTTCCCGTCATGGATTTAAAAGAAAATGAGTGGTATATGGAAACTCCCTCTGATCCATGCCTACACTAATCCAATGCTGTTAAATTTGTGGGGAGTAGTGAACACTTCAGGAGGAGAGAGATTATTGGGCTGTAACCTAAGAGTTTGTTTCAATTGAATGGTGCTTTTTAGGAGTTTCATAGGAGTGGTGTTTTGTGTTTGTTACATGCACAGCACCTTACTAACTTTCCTCAGGTTTGCTGTCGTCGATGCCGTCCTATTACAGTACAGTACAGTCATGTTATTAGTAGCTGTCATTGGATGGTGTTATTGTCAGGTATTTGGTTTTACAATAATGGGAGTGTGAATTTAGGGTATGTCCCAAATGGCAACCTATTCTCTCTGGGTCCTGGTCAAAAGTAGAGCACTACATGCTGAAGAGGGTATATTTGGGATGGAATCTCGGTGTTAAATGTTGTGTTTTCTTGGTGCTAGACATCAGTGTTCTCCCCAAATAAGAGGTGCTGCGCCACCTTGTGGACTGGCTACGCTACTCTTTTTTGTCTTTTTTTAAGCATAAACCAGGTTTCCATTCAACCGTTTTATCTGTTATTACAATTCACAATATGGTAGACAAGGTGGGATCTTTTTGTCTGTAAAATGTATTATGCAGGAAATGTCGGTGTAAACGCTTTTATGAGCAAATATGGATATAATAGCCGTCATATTAAAGTAAACTTAGTGAGAAGACCACTCCTGTCATCGCGTGACTGAGACTCGTTAGGAAATCATGCCGTTTATCAGGCTACAGATGAAATAAGTTACGATGAACTTCACAGGGTGGGGAAAGTGCACGGTGATCAGCTTGATGCTCCTTTCAATAAATATCGAGGGTCTTATTGTGTTGACGTGATATTCGATGCTTGGCTGCCGTTTAACATAATCTCATGTAGACTATACCAGCACTGTATCTGAGAGCTGTTGGCTAGAGCACACGTACCAATACCAGAGTGAGCACACATGCGATGGGAACCCATGTAACTTGTATTTTTTATTTGGTACATGGGAATTCAACCATAAAAGGTCTTTTTAGGTGCGCTACATTTTGTTGCTCTAGATTGCAGGAAATGGCAGTTAAAGGTGTTCAAAAACACTCAGCAGCACCACCTTGTTAAAAAATCCTGGGGAGAACCCTGTATCACGTTTACATAATGTTTACTAAATGTTACTAACTTCTGTTGTTCCTGTCTTTTAAAAAAAAAAAATTATAGAAAGACGCTGATGGGGAAGTTTCTCATAGGTACAGATCTGGGATCAGCCTCCCCACCACAATCATAACCTTAACAGTTAGTGGGGGGGGGGGAAATGACCCGGGATCAGCGTTTAGGAGCAACTTCTCCCTACACCTAGGAAGGCAATGATGAGCACTGAGTGATCATGGATACTACCATCATTGCAGTTTTACAATGTGAAGCCTTGTGGCAAGTCTCCATTACAATATTTATAACCCTTTTGTTTCAGAGTTACTGTGAAGTCAGCCCAAAGGCCAGCAGATGGCGATATTGAGTAGTTTTATCTTGCCGTCCAAAGGAAATGTATGCAGCCGTGTCCCCGTGGACCGGTTCGTACATAAAACATTCTCCATTCAGGCTGCAAACGTTTCAATTTCCTCCTCAACTGGATGTAATGGCGAGAAGGAGGGAAAACATTTGGAAAATATGCATACTTTATTTATGAGACAACATTTTCCTCCACCTTTGTGGAGTAGTAAATGCTAGTCCTGGATGTTATGTATTGCGTTTAGCCAATCAGGTTGCAGCAGTCTGTTCTTTTTTATTGTATTGGCTGATTGCATCCAACTGAGGTGCATACACCACAACCTACTGTACTCCCTTGACACATTGATACAAAAAGAGAGACTTAAGATGGTGGGTGGGGGGGATTGCACTAGCAGCTAACCCTAAACCCAATTAAACCTCACCACTATACCAACTAACCCTACACCCTTTAAAACCTCACCACTATACCAACTAACCCTACACCCATTAAAACCTCACCACTATACCAACTAACCCTACACCCATTAAAACCTCACCACTATACCAACTAACCCTACACCCATTAAAACCTCACCACTATACCAACTAACCCTACACCCATTAAAACCTCACCACTATACCAACTAACCCTACACCCATTAAAACCTCACCACTATACCAACTAACCCTACACCCATTAAGACCTCACCACTATACCAACTAACCCTACACCCATTAAAACCTCACCACTATACCAACTAACCCTACACCCATTAAAACCTCACCACTATACCAACTAACCCTACACCCATTAAAACCTCACCACTATACCAACTAACCCTACACCCATTAAAACCTCACCACTATACCAACTAAGCCTACACCCATTATATCATCACCACTATACAAACTAACCCTAAACCCATTAAAACCTCACCACTATACCAACTAACCCTAAACCCAATTAAACCTCACCACTATACCAACTAACCCGACACACATTAAAACCTCACCACTATACCAACTAACCCTACACCCATTAAAACCTCACCACTATTCCAACTAACCCTGCACCCATTAAAACCTCACCACTATTCCGACTAACCCTACACCCATTAAAACCTAAACCTCACCACTATTCCGACTAACCCTACACCCATTAAAACCTTACCACTATACTGACTAACCCTACACCCATTAAAAGCTCACCACTATACCAACTAACCCTACACCCATTAAAACCTCACCACTATACCAACTAACCCTACACCCATTAAAACCTCACCACTATACCAACTAACCCTACACCCATTAAAACCTCACCACTGTTCCACTACAGCACCAGTCTGTTTGTTTCCCCTCTAGTCTGATCGTTTTCAAAATAAAATATCTGATTGACTGAACGTGATACACAGCATCCGGGACTAGCATTGGCTACTCTAGCATGGTGGTGGAAAATGGTGTTTCAGAAAGAAAGTACACAGTTTCCCTGTGGGTTTCTTCTGCCTTCTCACCATTAAATCAAGTTAAAGGGGAAGTTAACCTAAAATCCCACATTTTACAAGTGATTCCATACATTGAAACTAGTTAGGTGGAGTTCTCTTCCTCTCTCTCCCTACAGTGTAGAACTGGAGAGCTGCTAAAGTGAGTCATGTGACGTGTCTTTGTGCGCGGCTCCATTGTCAGTCAAAGAGCAATTGAGAAAACTGTGAATTGTGGACAAGTTACTTATTTTATTGGCCTCCTGAGTGGTGCAGTGGTCTAAGGCACTGCGTCGCAGTGCTAGCTGTGCCACTAGAGATCCTGGTTTGAGTCCAGGCTCTGTCGCAGCCGGCCGTGACCGGGAGACCCATGAGGCGGCGCACAATTGGCCCAGCGTCGTCCGGGTTAGGGGAAGGTTTGGCCGGCAGCGATGTTCTTGTCCAATCGCGCACTAGCGACTCCTGTGGCGGGCCGGGCGCAGTGCACGCTGACAAGGTCGCCAGGTGTAAGGTGTTTCCTCCGACACATTGGTGCAGCTGGCTTTCGGGTTAAGCGGGCATTGTGTTAAGAAGCAGTGCGGCTTGGCTGGGTCGTGTTTCGGAGGACGCACAGCTCTCGACCTTCGCCTCTCCCGAGTCCATACGGGAGTTGCAGCGATGACTACCAATTGGGGAGAAAAAGGGGTAAAAAAATATATATAATTTTTTTTAAATACTGAAAGGGTCAAAAGTCAGGAGATTTTTCCACCTAAAACAATTGTGATTATTTTATATTATTATTTAATGTGGCCGACAGCAACAACTGGGGAAGAAGGGAAATTCCACCTAACTAATTTGAATGTATGGAATCACAAGTTGGTGATATTAGTTAAACTTCCCCTTTTATATGGAGGAAATCTACAACGGTCCATGGGGATATGAGTGTATAGCGGGGATAAGCATTTCACTGTAAAGTATACACCTGTTGTATTGTTTTCTCTCTCAAACACATTGGTTGACAGGAAAGTGTTTTGGTACTTTGTTTACACACGAATAGCGTAGATTTATCGGAAATGTATAGGGCGCGTTCGTAAATCCGCTCTGGCTATCTACTCCGATTTCAGAGCACTCTCGTCTGAGTGCCAGAGCGCAGAAGAACTGATGAATTTACTAAAGATCAACACCCGTTGAATATGACCGGTGTCAATAAACGTCGGCAAACAAGGGTAATTCAATTGTTGCCAGCAGCACAGTTACAATCACCAACCATCTGGTTAACATGAAAACTGCCTAACCAGCTCTGCTAGGGCGAGTAAAATGGTCAGAGTGAGGGTTTCTCTCATTTGTGTCTGGAAGTAGCTAGCCAGTTAGCTTGGCTGCTTAATTGCTGTTGTGAGGTCAAAATGCTCGGATCAACCCTACTATATATATATATATATATATATATATATATATATATATATATATATATATATATATATATATATATATTCTGCAGTCCAATCCCTATACCTTTTCCAGAATATCAGTCTGTCCCTGATGTTTTTCCTGGAGAGAAGTGGCTTCTTTGCTGCCCTTCTTGACACCAGGCCATCCTCCAAAAGTCTTCGCCTCACTGTGCGTGCAGATGCACTCACACCTGCCTGCTGCCATTCCTGAGCAAGCTCTGTACTCGTGGTGCCCCGATCCCGTAGCTGAATCAACTTTAGGAGACAGTCCTGGCGCTTGCTGGACTTTCTTGAAGCCTTCTTCACAACAATTGAACCACTCTCCTTGAAGTTCTTGATGATCCGATAAATGGTTGATTTAGGTGCAATCTTACTGGCAGCAATATCCTTGCCTGTGAAGCCCTTTTTGTGCAAAGCAATGATGATGGCACGTGTTTCCTTGCGGTAACCATGATTGACAGAGGAAGAACAATGATTCCAAGCACCACCCTCCTTTTGAAGCTTCCAGTCTGTTATTTGAACTCTATCAGCATGACAGAGTGATCTCCAGCCTTGTCCTCGTCAACACTCACACCTGTGTTAACGAGAGAATCACTGACATGATGTAAACTGGTCCTTTTGTGGCAGGGCTGAAATGCAGTGGAAATATTTTTGGGGGATTCAGTTCATTTGCATGGCAAAGAGGGACTTTGCAATTAATTGAAATTCATCTGATCACACTCTTCATAACATTCTGGAGTATATGCAAATTGCCATCATACAAACTGAGGCAGCAGACTTTGTGAAAATTAATATTTGTGTCATTCTCAAAACTTTTGGCCACAACTGTATAATCATGTCTTTGTCTTTGCAGCTGTATGACCCGGTGGGTGAATAAAGTTGGTTTGAGATTTTTCCAGTTGTCTGTGAGTTTTTACTCTGTTTGTTCAGAACTTAACAATACACACCTAGTATTGTTGAAACATTATTCTACATTATACAATTATTCAATGGATAATAGGAGTTAAATAAGATACAGCTCTGAACACTGTGGTGGCTAATTTCCGCATTACCAAATGAGGATTTACAAACACACCAGTCCGAGTTAAACTACATCTTTAATACTTAAGATACTTTTGCAAAAGTTCTTGACCCCACTAATGCATTCTCTCGAAGAACCAGGAAGGTGATTACAGAATTGCTACAGGGATCTTTTATAGCAACGATACCCCCTTCAACGTACATTGACAAACCACAGATACTTAGTAACAGTTCACAAAGGTTACATTTTGTATGACAGATATCAATAAAACACATCAGACAGTAACTGCTATGTCAACAGGATTAATGGTATAGCCCAGTATCTGGTCTCCTTAGAACCGTCCCTCCCTGGTACGGTATTGAACAGAACTATTTCATCCAATGGCATATATCAATTGTCAACTCTAGATACTCCCATCTCAAGCAAACCCCCTCTTGACCCTACTCCTGGACAGGCTCACTGGAGGGAGTGAGCCTCTAGGCCATATATTATCACAGGATAAGTGTGAGATCTAAGAGAGGACATACAAGGGTCCAGATACTGCCATTAACCTCCCCACAATAAACAAAAGGAGGGAGTGACTTGCTCACAGACATTGTGGAGACAAGTCATTGGTTCCCCAGTAATCACGCCATCCCTTCACATGGTTTAAGAAATAGGTAAAGATACATTCCCATGACGACAAGTCTGACCTCTCCCCTTGCTGGGCCCCAAGTGTCTGAGCCCCAGCTAAGGTAGACGTGCAACTGAAAAGACACCAGAGTCCAATGGACAATTTCTAATGACAAGTACCTCAAATAAGCATATTATACTAATAAAACATCTTAATTATCTATGTTACCCAACTAATTCTGATTCGTCCACGACATTCCCCTCTCAAGGGACTCCGTCCCTTCTAGAGAATCAGAACAGTAACGTTACAGCAGAACCAGTGTCTAAACACAGGCTTCATCACAACAGAAAAGACAGTCATCCCTCTGTGTCCCCTCTCAACTTAAAAGAAAATCACCAGATTTAAGAACATTCATTCACATAGAACATACATATATTCTACATAAACCAAAAATCACAAAACAATAACTCATTGCATGGGGTTCCTGCACATAACATCCCAAGAAACTCAGCACTGTCTCTTATTACCATCCCCCAACATTTACTAAACACTCTAGCAACTTGTCTGGGAAGGTTATGATACACAGTCACCTGCACGAACCCACGAAGAAAAACTAAAAATGCATACAGTTTATGAGATTCAAAGCTATATTTTCCATAGACAGTGAAAAGCACATAATGAATGCATAATGCAGTGCATGCACCAATGGAGTTTAATAAAATAATCTTTAGTTATCTATCACACTCCAATGGATCAGCATAGTGTGTTGGAAATGACTATTTCCATCCCAGAAACTCTAATTAGCATATTTTGTTGTACAAATCCAGGTAGTGACTCCTAGTTAAAATAAAATGTATATCCTTGGTGCCTAATGAACATGACCCAAGACAAACATCATGATTCCACTATTTATAAGGTAATGCCTATAGATCCAAATAGATTATGATCATTTACACTCTCCTGATCAGAGTTCACCCATGTCATTCACCATGGCATGCTTATAATAGCGTCAACATCTTTAGTTCATAACAACAATCAATCCCTAGTACATTCATTTCTTCACTCATTTAGATATTAACATATTCAACTCAAATCAATCCTTCAGTTTTAAAATTCATTCAATTTCCAAATAAAATCATAATTAGAACTCAGTTAATTATCCAACCAAAATTTCAAAATGACATTGCTCAGTGATTGAAATTTGTCTTATCACTCAAAGTAACAACTCAATTTAAACACACATCAATATTAGCAGAATGTCCATTCATTTTAACATCCAGTATAATTATCCCATAATTTCTACTATTAACAATTTTATCATGATTATTCTACAGATCAGTATCTCAATGCATTCTTAATCTAAATGACTATCATTTTACGTGGTGTAGACCTCTACAATCAACCTGATACCCCAAAAGTCTAAACAGTTATGGGTACAGTTGACCCAACCCCTCTCTCCAGACACTGATTCTTCTGGTGTCCTCTTCGTTCCTCTTCAGATAGCTTTAAAGTTCAAAGTGAATGACCCATTATAATGTCCCAATGTCAATGTTTCACCTTAGATGCCCATTATGTCTTGTCCATTCGTCAACCAATATACCAGCAACATAAGAAAAGTTTAGAACAGCACCTTTCCCCATGCTCACTCCACGTGGACTCCTCTCACACTCCTGAGAGAAACATGAGAGAAAAGCAGTTGATAGCTTAGATCGGATACTGTACACCGGTTGCTGGCTCGGCCATTCCTCTCAGTAGAAATGGTTCGGACAGGGCCATATTCAACGCCTTCGTCACTCCTTCTTCAGCCAATTAGAGGGGGTTTGAGGTACACACACTTTTCGGTCCAATTATCTCTTCCATGCATTAAGATATCGTCTGATGTCATTATGCGACACAGGTTACCATTGTAATCAGACTTAGCAAACTGTTAGAGAATGGGAGATAGATGACTCTTTACAAGATGTTTTCTATTGAAACTTTATTTAGGGATCTGGAACCAGTGCCAGAGAGGAAAGGGCTTTCTGGTGTTTTTTCAGTGACTCTGAATGAGCAAAGCTCTTTCCACATAGACAAGAGTAAGGTTTCTCTCCAGTGTGTGTGAGCTGGTGTTTAGTCAGGTTGAAATTTCGAGCAAAACCCTTCCCACACTGATCACAGCTATAAGGCTTCTCTCCTGTGTGTATGCGTTGGTGTCTAGTCAGGGCTCCTGAGAGATTGAAGCTCTTCCCACACTGATCACAGCTATAAGGCTTCTCTCCTGTGTGTATGCGTTGGTGTCTAGTCAGGGCTCCTGAGAGATTGAAGCTCTTCCCACAATGACCACAGCTATAAGGCTTCTCTCCTGTGTGTATGCGTTGGTGTGTAATCAGGTGTTGTGATTGATTGAAGCTCTTCCCACACTGATCACAGCTATAAGGCTTCTCTCCTGTGTGTATGCGCTGGTGTGTAGTCAGGATTCCTGATACAGCAAATCTCTTCCCACACTGATCACAGCTATAAGGCTTCTCTCCTGTGTGTATGTGTTGGTGTGTAATCAGGTGTCGTGATTGTTTGAAGCTCTTCCCACACTGATCACAGCTATAAGGCTTCTCTCCTGTGTGTATGCGCTGGTGTGTAGTCAGGTCTCCTGATTGATTGAAGCTCTTCCCACAATGACCACAGCTATAAGGCTTCTCTCCTGTGTGTATTCGCTGGTGTGTAATCAGGTGTTCTGACGTCCTGAAGCTCTTCCCACACTGATCACAGCTATAAGGCTTCTCTCCTGTGTGTATGCGCTGGTGTGTAGTCAGGATTCCTGATTGACTGAAACTCTTCCCACACTGATCACAGCTATAAGGCTTCTCTCCTGTGTGTATGCGTTGGTGTCTAGTCAGGGCTCCTGAGTGATTGAAGCTCTTCCCACAATGACCACAGCTATAAGGCTTCTCTCCTGTGTGTATGCGTTGGTGTCTAGTCAGGGCTCCTGATACAGCAAATCTCTTCCCACACTGATCACAGCTATAAGGCTTCTCTCCTGTGTGTATGCGTTGGTGTCTAGTCAGGTGTTGTGATTGTTTGAAGCTCTTCCCACACTGATCACAGCTATTGAGACGTTCTGATCTGGAGAGACTCTTCTGGAGAGACGTCTTGTCAGCATCACGTTGTTGTTTAGGCTCCCCAGATGATAAGCCCCTCCCACTGAGAGAGCAACGGTTTGGGCTGTCCCCTGTGAAACAAAGATATTGAATAGCAATTTTGCATTATTAATAGAAAAAAATCCATAGTTATCTTTGGTTAGTGGAGATGGAGGAGACTGAAATGAAAACACGTGCTTAAAGTACTTTGCTTCCTCTTTCAAAATATTGTTTGGTGAATCATGGGTGACTAGATCATCTGTCACAAGTCATTTGGTGCATTTTTACTACTGCCATAACTAGTTTGTTGCCTTGACCAAAGTCCTTTCTGAAGATTATTATGAATGTGAATAGTGATTCATTTACGTCTGTCCCTCATTTTAAGGTCATCCCTGTTAGATAAACTCAACTCTCGTTTTAATATGGTGAAACTATTCCTCAAAAAATAAAAATCCAAAAGAAACATTGAACATCTAATAGTCAAATCAGAGTAAAAGCAGGTGAGCTGGTTCAACTCTTTTTGTCAATTTACTGCTGTTTTGTGGTGGAAAACTATGCAAGTAAACCCTTTTACCCACACATAGACATGCTAGAAATGTTTTTGTTGTTGTGAAGATTGCATTCAATTGCCGCTCCCTGTTGCACAAAACAAGCTTCCATTCCCAGTCACAAGCGGTTTTATGGCTGATTTAAAGGACTATTTTACACATGTAATCCAGTGGTTTTGTTGTTTTCAGTACTCCCCTGTTACATTCAACCATATCACTTTATTTGGCACATAGGCACTTAGTATAGTAATATTTGTATTCAAAATCTCTTGAGATAGGAAAACATGTTTTTTATTAAGTTGAACATGTGCTCTTCATGACAGAATGTTAACATTAGGTGAAATATATATTTTGGACCAAGTTACACTTTTAAAAATGGGCGGAACTACCCAGATATTTTCATCAATTCATGACTAAAGTGCATAAAGATGGCAGAAGTCTGATATGATGTTATTGTTTTAGACCTACCCACGGTTTTGAAACTACGGTGCTCGACATTGTTCAATGTTGCAATAAATCAACACAATCTACTTTTACGAGTTTTCAAATTGCCAGCGTCTTGAAACTAAAAGTGAGATCATGTTTACTGTGCTAATGACCATACCAAAACACAACAAAAGAGAGCAATGTGAAAAACAGTGAACGTAGCAAAACCAGGAAGTTGTTGTAAGTACATGAATGCCGCCATCTTTATGCACCTCCGCTATCGTTTTAGAAGCAGACTGTAGTCTAATATACACACCATGGTTCTTACTTAATGAAATCAAATCTCCATCTTCCTTCTCTTCTCCTCTCTCAGTTCCACTCTGCCCCGGTGTTTTCCTGCAGTCGACCAGACGCAGCAGTAAAACGGTATCGGGAGACGTTTGATCCGGGGACTCCGTGAGGGTAGAGGGGAATGGGCTAATTTTGTCCTGTAGGACACAAGAAATATCAAACATAGTTTATCATTTAACCAAACATTGTATTATTTTAGTCTACACCTCTGATTGATTTGGGAGCATCCCTAGAATATCTCATTTTTCCTCAAATGTTCAATCGTTCACTACTTCCCACTAATCTAATAGCATTGGGTTGGTGGAGGAATGGGCTAGTCAGTGTTTCCACCATATTTACTATACCAGTCATTTCCTTTCAAAACAGAGAGGAAGAGGCGACTTGTGGCTTATTTGATCGAATATACGTTTCGTAATGATTAAGTTGTTACGAGTGTACTGATAAAAGTAGGACACGTGACATGTCAGCAACTTTGAGAGAAAAAAAAACACTAGTGCCAGGCCAACATTAGTTACCATAGCCACAAAGTCATGAACTTTATTATTTTACCCCACTGGTCATCTATGAACGTTTGAATATCTTGAGGAACAATCTGGCCTTAATGGCCATGTACTCTTATAATCTCCACCCATCACACCCAGAAGAAGACTGGCCACCCCTCAGAGCCTGGTTCCTCTCTAGGTTTCTTCCTAGGTTCCTGCCTTTCTAGGGAGTTTTTCCTAGCCACGTGCTTCTACATCTGCTTTACTTGCTTTTTGGGGTTTTAGGCTGGGATTCTGTACAGCACTTTGTGACATCTGCTGATGTAAAACGGGCTATAAATACATAAACACGATTGATTGATCGATTGAAAAACCACGCCTATTTAAACAATGTATCGTCTTAAAATGTAATATTATACCTAACCTTAACCACACTGCTAACCTTATGCCTGACCCTAACCTTAAACTCACAAAAGCACATTTTTGTTTCCATGAATTTCTACGATATAAATGTTTTACTTTGTGGCTGTGATATTTGAGTGTTTCAGTGAATGGTTAGTGAGGGAGGCCCTGCTCTCTCGCTTCCCCAGTTGTTTAGTTAATTTTCATTCCAATCTCCTTTGCATTAGCGTAGCCTCTCCTGTAGCCTGTCAACTATGTGTCTGTCTATCCCTGTTCTCTCCTCTCTGCACAGGCCACACAAACGCTTCACACCGCATGGCCGCTGCCACTCTAACCTGGTGGTCCCAACGTGCACGACCCACGTGGAGTTCCAGGTCTCCGGCAGCCTCTGGAACTGCCGGTCTGCGGCCAACAAGGCAGAGTTCATCTCAGCCTATGCTACCCTCCAGTCCCTCGACTTCTTGGCGCTGACAGAAACATGGATTACCACAGAAAACACTGCTACTCCTACTGCTCTCTCCTCGTCTGACCACGTGTTCTCGCACACCCCGAGAGCATCTGGTCAGCGGGGTGGCGGGACTGGAATCCTCATCTCTCCCAAGTGGACATTCTCTCTTTCTCCCATGACCCATCTGTCTATCTCCTCCTTTGAATTCCATGCTGTCACAATCACTAGCCCATTCAAGCTTAACATCCTTATCATTTATCGCCCTCCAGGTTCCCTTGGAGAGTTCATCAATGAGCTTGACGCCTTGATAAGTTCCTTTCCTGAGGATGGCTCACCCCTCACAATTCTGGGTGACTTTAACCTCCCTACATCTACCTTTGACTCATTCCTCTCTGCCTCCTTCTTTCCACTCCTCTCCTCTTTTGACCTCACCCTCTCACCTTCCCCCCCTACTCACAAGGCAGGCAATACGCTTGACCTCATCTTTACTAGATGCTGTTCTTCTACCAATCTCACTGCAACTCCCCTCCAAGTCTCCGACCATTTCCTTGTATCCTTTTCCCTCTCGCTCTCCTCCAGCACTACTCACTCTGCCCCTACTCAGATGGTATTGCGCCGTCGCAACCTTCACCCTCTCTCTCCTGCTAGTCTCTCCTCTTCCATCCTATCATCTCTTCCCTCTGCTCAAACCTTCTCCAACCTATCTCCTAATTCTGCCTCCTCAACCCTCCTCTCCTCCCTTTCTGCATCCTTTGACACTCTATGTTCCCTATCCTCCAGGCCTGCTCGGTCCTCCCCTCCAGCTCCGTGGCTTGACGACTCATTGCGAGCTCACAGAACAGGGCTCCGGGCAGCCGAGCGGAAATGGCGGAAAACTAGCCTCCCTGCGGACCTGGCATCTTTTCACTCCCTCCTCTCCACATTTTCTTCCTCTGTTTCTGCTGCTAAAGCCACTTTCTACCACTCTAAATTCCAAGCATCTGCCTCTAACCCTAGGAAGCTCTTTGCCACCTTCTCCTCCATCCTGAATCTCCCCCCCCTCCCTCTCTGCGGACGACTTTGTCAACCATTTTGAAAAGAAGGTTGACGACATCCGATCCTCGTTTGTTAAGTCAAACGACACCGCTGGTCCTGCTCACATTGCCCTACCCTATGCTTTGACCTCTTTCTCCCCTCTCTCTCTCCAGATGAAATCTTGCTACTTTTGACGTCCAGCCGCCCAACAACCTGCCCGCTTGACCCTATCCCCTCCTCTCTTCTCCAGACCATTTCCGGAGACCTTCTTCCTTACCTCACCTCACTCATCAACTCATCCTTGACCACTGGCTACGTCCCTTCCGTCTTCAAGAGAGCGAGAGTTGCACCCCTTCTCAAAAAACCTACACTCGATCCCTCCGATGTCAACAACTACATACCAGTATCCCTTCTTTCTTTCCTCTCCAAAACTCTTCAGCGTGCCGTCCTTGGCCAGCTCTCTTGCTATCTCTTTCAGAATGACCTTTTTGATCCAAATCAGTCAGGTTTCAAGACTGGTCATTCAACTGAGACTGCTCTTCTCTGTGTCACGGAGGCTCTCCGCACTGCTAAAGCTAACTCTCTCTCCTCTGCTCTCATCCTTTTAGACCTATCTGCTGCCTTTGATACTGTGAACCATCAGATCCTCCTCTCCACCCTCTCCGAGTTGGGCATCTCCGGCGCGGCTCACTCTTGGATTGCGTCCTACCTGACAGGTTGCTCCTACCAGGTGGCATGGCGAGAAGCCGTCTCCGCACCACGTGCTCTCACCACTGGTGTCCCTCAGGGCTCAGTTCTAGGCCCTCTCCTATTCTCGCTATACATCAAGTCACTTGGCTCTGTCATATCCTCACATGGTCTCTCCTATCATTGCTACGCAGACGACACACAATCTTCTCCTTTCCCCCTTCTGATAACCAGGTGGCGAATCGCATCTCTGCATGTCTGGCAGACATATCAGTGTGGATGACGGATCACCACCTCAAGCTGAACCTCGGCAAGACGGAGCTGCTCTTCCTCCCGGGGAAGGACTGCCCGTTCCATGATCTCGCCATCACGGTTGACAATTCCATTGTGTCCTCCTCCCAGAGTGCTAAGAGCCTTGGCGTGACCCTGGACAACACCCTGTCGTTCTCTGCTAACATCAAGGCGGTGACCCGATCCTGTAGGTTCACACTCTACAACATTCGCAGAGTACGACCCTGCCTCACACAGGAAGCGGCGCATGTCCTAATCCAGGCACTTGTCATCTCCCGTCTGGATTACTGCAACTCGCTGTTGGCGGGGCTCCCTGCCTGTGCCATCAAACCCCTACAATTCATCCAGAACGCCGCAGCCCGTCTGGTGTTCAACCTTCCCAAGTTCTCTTACGTCACCCCGCTCCTCCGCACAGTCCACTGGCTTCCAGTTGAAGCTCGCATCTGCTACAAGACCATGGTGCTTGCCTACGGAGCTGTGAGGGGAACGGCACCTCCGTACCTTCAGGCTCTGATCAGTCCCTACACCCAAAGAAGGGCACTGCGTTCATCCACCTCTGGCCTGCTCGCCTCCCTACCTCTGCGGAAGCACAGTTCCCGCTCAGCACAGTCAAAAGTGTTCGCTGCTCTGGCACCCCAATGGTGGAACAAGCTCCCTCACGACGCCAGGACAGCGGAGTCAATCACCACCTTCCGTAGACACCTGAAACCCCACCTCTTTAAGGGATACCTGGGATAGGATAAAGCAATCCTTCTAACTCCCCCCCCCCAAAAAAAAAATATATAGATGTACTATTGTAAAGTGGTTGTTCTACTGGATATCATAAGGTGAATGCACCAATTTGTAAGTCGCTCTGGATAAGAGCGTCTGCTAAATGACGTAAATGTAAACGATAACGACTGCCTTCCATTCTTTAAGACACTTCTTTTCATTGCCATTACATATTAGAAGACAATCGCTGGCAATTCATTATTGGGTTAATTTACAGGAACGTGGGGTGTCTCACCCCACAAAAGAGGTGCTACAGAGAAGTTGGGAGCCTGAACGTGGACAGAATAAAAGCTTTGGATGGGTGGGTGATAACCAGGAGAGACAGATGGGATTGTATTGTAGGGACTTCAGCCCCACGGTACCTATCCCTGTGAGTCCACCATGGCTACTCCCACCTCCAGTAGTTAATTTACAAGTGGTGGAGAGAGTACGGAAAGACAGGGAGGGGTTGATCCCTGTGAGTCCACCATGGCTACTCCCACCTCCAGTAGTTAATTTACAAGTGGTGGAGAGAGTACGGAAAGACAGGGAGGGGTTGATCCCTGTGAGTCCACCATGGCTACTCCCACCTCCAGTAGTTAATTTACAAGTGGTGGAGAGAGTATAGAAAGACAGGGAGGGGTTGATCCCTGTGAGTCCACCATGGCTACTCCCACCTCCAGTAGTTGATTTACAAGTGTTGAAGAGAGTACGGAAAGACAGGGAGGGGTTGATCCATGCAACTTCTTTACAAGGTGTCTGGAAACTGTAACTCAGTATTTTTTTACCCATATATACAGATGGATCAAAAGACCCAAGGACAGGTCAGCCTGGATCAGCCTTTGTTGAACAGGAAAGTGGGGTGGCTGTCAGGAGACGTATTACAGACCACCTCGCTGTGTACATGGCAGAGCTGATGGTCGTACTGTTGGCCCTGCAGTGGGTGGAGGAAGTCAAGCCAGACAGAGTAGTTATATGTTCTGACTCGTGTGCAGTGTTGATGAGTCTGCAATCATTTAGCTCACATAGCAGACAAGGCCTGCTCTATGCCCGGGTGAGAGAGATAGGTGTCCAAAGAAGGTTTGCTTTGGTCCCGGGCCATGTGAGGGTAGAAGGGAATGAGAAAGTAGATGCGCTAGCTAAACAGGCCATTAGGAGACAGGAAGTGGAGGTGCCAATGAGCAAGTCAGAGGCTCAGGGAACGATATGGACAGTGGTGGTGCAGAGATGGCAGGAGCAGTGGAACAGTGACACTAAGGGCAGGCATCTACTCATTGTTGACATTTTAGTCATTTAGCAGGCACTTATCTAGAGCGACTTACACAAACAATTAGAGTTAAGTTGCTCAGAGGCAGACAGATTTGTCACCTAGTCGGCTCGGGTTACTGGCCCAATGCTCTAAACCGCTAGGCTACCTGCTGCCCCTATTCCAGGTACAGAGTAAAGTAGGGGAGGATGGTAGGAATGGACAGAAGAGAGGAGGCTATCCAATCAAGGATAAGAGTGGGGCACAGCCAGCTGAATAAGTTATGAAATGTGATAGGAAATCATTCAACAGGAAGATGTGATTACTGCCAGGAAACAGAGACAGTGGAGAATGTACTGATACAGTGTGGGCAGTATGATAGGGAAAGAGAGAGACTGATCCAGTATGAGGTAGAAAGGGGTACAGGAATTGAGTTTGATAAGCATACTGAGTTGAACATCGTTAGATACAGTCGCAAATATGTATCTTTTTTTTTTCTTCATATAATGAATAATCTGACCTTCAAATAAGTGGAAGTGAACAAGTGTACATGTAACAGTGTAGGTTCCGTCCCTCTCTTCGCCCCAACCCGGGCTCGAACCAGGGACCCTTGCACACATCAACAACTGACACCCCACGAAGCAGCGTTACCCATCGCGCCACAAAAGCCGCGGCTCTTGTCGTACAAGGGGAACTACTACTTCAGGTCTCAGAGCGAGTGACGTCACCGATAGAAAGCTATTAGCGCGCACCACAGCTAACTAGCTAGCCATTTCACATCGGTTACATACACTTTGGGAGGAAGGAGAGATGCTTAAGTAATATGCGTAGATTCCTACGCATGATAAAGTATTACGCTACTTTGCCAAATAAAAAAAAATCCCAATAAATTTTACCGTCATGTTTTTTGTCCAGCCGTTTAAACTGAACACAGCAATGTGGAGGATCAAAGATGATGAAAACTACTCCTAGACATTTTATACAACACAGCAGACCTACAATGTTTAAAGGAAACCAGACTTACCGGATTCATCGTGGAAGCTATTGTTTCTTACTAAAGAAAATAAATGTGTAGGCTACAGCGCGGTTACTATGTTGTCACAGTGTTCAGATAAGGATTGGGGGGTTTCCGGCCGGAAGAGAATTCCAGTCTCGATGTTGTAACTGATGCACCCATAGACCAGAGCAATCAAACATCTATTTAAATATCCAAGCTCAATTACTTTATGACAACATAACGTCTCACATCTCATGTAGGCTAAACTTACTTCAGAAAGTTCTTGGATAATATTTTACCCCATCTATAAAAGTCGAGTAAAGTCAAGAAACGATCAACAACACCCCTTTCACAAAGAATCCTTTTTTCTGCTATCGTCGACTTTTACCTGGCAGCAATTTGGAACCGAGTTTCATTTGAGTCCTGATGTTCTCAAGGCTGTTCACTTGCGGTTCTGGGGGCAGGGGGCAATTTTGGACCCCTTGTAGCCCCCCTAAATGAAGTAATTTTTACATAACTAATTTTTGCTATCATTCTTTTTTTACATCCATTATTAGACCGTGGCAACGATGATGCTTATGAACGTGGTCTTTTGCCTGCTAATGTGAAGAAAGTGAAGAAAACGATATGACAACAATAACTTCTAATGTAACTGGCCCCTCTAACAGTACAACTGGCCCCAGCTTGCCCCCCCCAGTTGAAATGGTCTAGAACCACCACTGAGGCTGTTGTTTCATCTCCCTCCCTGCAGCCATAGAAACATAAAGAGAGTCAACAAACACACTTCATAACTGGCTAATAACTACACCTGATACTTCAATTAAGCAGGAATTATAACAGATGTGTAAGACACATGTTTCTCAGTTGACTGTTTAAACCTGTTTTATTCTCAGGGCCATGACTATAACACTGAGTATTGGGACCCAGGCCAACAGCATATCCTGGTCTCTAATCTCAGGACCAGGACTATAACACTGAGTATTGGGACCCAGGCCAACAACATATCCGGGTCTCTATTCTCAGGACCAGGACTATAACATCTGAGTATTGGGACCCAGGCCAACAACATATCCTGGTCTCTATTCTCAGGACCATGACTATAACACTGAGTATTGGGACCCAGGCCAACAACATATCCTGGTCTCTATTCTCAGGACCAGGACTATAACACTGAGTATTGGGACCCAGGCCAACAACATATCCTGGTCTCTATTCTCAGGACCATGACTATAACACTGAGTATTGGGACCCAGGCCAACAACATATCCTGGTCTCTATTCTCAGGACCAGGACTATAACACTGAGTATTGGGACCCAGGCCAACAACATATCCTGGTCTCTATTCTCAGGACCATGACTATAACACTGAGTATTGGGACCCAGGCCAACAACATATCCTGGTCTCTATTCTCAGGACCATGACTATAACACTGAGTATTGGGACCCAGGCCAACAACATATCCTGGTCTCTATTCTCAGGACCATGACTATAACACTGAGTATTGGGACCCAGGCCAACAACATATCCTGGTCTCTTCTACATAATACTACATAAAATATATATTTTTTAATGAATATGCAATCAGCAATGTAAAACAAAAAAACATGAAACCACATTCCAGATGTATGTTTTACTATGACATTTACATGCAAGCATTCATTCTGCGTAAAAAGTAGAATGGTAAGGTATAAGATATTATCAAGTAGTTTCCAATTGGCTCATTCATGCCCCTCCTCTCCCCTGTAACTATCCCCCCAGGTCATTGCTGCAAATGAGAACGTGTTCTCAGTCAACTTACCTGGTAAAATAATGGATAAATAAATAAATAAAAGTGTATTTCCAGAGTGAAGAGAGAGAAGTTTAGTAGGAGACCTTACTGGCTGTGAGAAAACAGAAGAGTGTGTGATTGACATGACCTAGGAGTGCTGATGGACAGAGCTGGCTTCCTGCCCCCATGATGCCTCTTCCTAACAACCAACACATCATTTGCTTCACAATAAAAATGTGTGAACATCTTTCTGGAGCACACTTAATATACAATAAGGAAAGTTTAAAGATATCCATATTAAAATCATCGCAACAACATTTAACCACAGTAATAGGCCTGTGGCTTCTGTACTTCCATATGTCCCATTTGTTACACTAAAACCTGGTCAAGGGATTTACAATAAATATGTGAACATCTTTTGACGGAAAATGTTATGTTTGAAGATAGCCTTGAATTGTACACGGCATCTCCTCTCCCTCTATCTTGTGTTTGAGTTACATTGAGTTTGACTCCTTACTGGTGAATTTCCACAACAATCTTTTAGGAGCAAACAAATAATACAAGACGTCTATGCTCCTTGTCATTTTTTTTATTTTTTATTATTATAGATTTTAATACGCCCATGAAGGTTCGAGCATCAGGCAGGGCCATGACTACATCAGTGAGGAACCAATTCAGTTCCTGCCTAGCAACAGAGTTTTATTGGCTGTCTAGATGTGCAAGGAGTTGACACCCGGCCTAGTAGGAAGGTATAAATATATGTGCTTCTATAATCATGTCTTTGTCTTTGCAGCTGTATGACCCGGTGGGTGAATAAAGTTGATTTGAGCTTTTTCTAGTTGTCTGTGAGTTTTTACTCTGTTTGTTCAGAACTTAACAATACACACCTAGTATTGTTGAAACATTATTCTACATTATACAATTATTCAATGGATAATAGGAGTTAAATAAGATACAGCTCTGAACACCCCCACCCCACCACACACACACAGCACTCCTACTCCAATACGCTTGATACATATGGATCCAGAGCTGCATATTATGCTACACAGGTTACCATGGTAATCAGACTTAGTAAACTGTTAGAGAATGGGAGATAGATGACTCTTTACAAGATGTTTTCTATTAAACTTTATTTAGGGATCTGGAACCAGTGCCAGAGAGGAGGGAGATGAAAGAAAACATGTTTGTGCTTTCTGGTGTTTTATCAGTGACCCTGAATGAGCAAAGCTCTTTCCACATAGACAGGAGTAAGGTTTCTCTCCAGTGTGTGTAAGCTGGTGTATAGTCAGAGTGAAATCTTGAGCAAAACTCTTCCCACACTGATCACCGGTATCCGGCTTCGCTCCTGTGTTTATGTGCTGGTGTGTAATCAGGTGTCCTGAGTCCTGCCTTCCTGAAACTCTTTCCACACTGATCACAGATAAAAGGCTTCTCTCCTGTGTGTATGCGTTAGGTGTGTAGTCAGGGCTCCTGATTGTTTGAAGCATTTATATGATTTCTCTGATGAGATTTTAAGGTTTTAGTTGCAGCGAAACCCTTCCCACACTGAGAGCAGTGGTAGGGTTTCTCTCTGGTTTGAATTCCTCTGTTTAGTAAAATTCTTCCCATAGTCAGAGCAGCAGCGGTGAGGTTTCTTCCCTATACCTCTCTGCTGGTGTTTCTTGAGATGTCCTGATCTGGATAGACTCTTCTCTGTCTTGCAGGCATCATGATGTTGTTGAGGCTCCCAGATGATAAGCCCCTCCCACTGAGAGAGCAACGATTAGGGCTGTCCCCTGGGAAACAAAGCAATTCAATAACTAGGTTTTACAAATATGGGTCCATAAACAGATGGGTTGTTCCACGAAATGAATGCCTTTTGTGTCCCTTTGATATTTTTTCTGTAGAAATTGTGCCCCAATATTCAATTTTAAATCTGTTATATTTAATAAAGTTCCCTTTAATACAGAACACATGGAGAATTAGATTAATCAGATGTTTAATATGAATAAAGACTTGGTAAAGTGGCACAATGCAACATTTAGGTCCTTCTGTCAATCCTGTGTAACTTCTAGAAAGATGTTAACCCACCTAATACAGAGTTTGGTTTTTCAATTGAATGGTGCTTTTTAGGAGTTTCATAGGAGTGGTGTTTTGTGTTTGTTACATGCACAGCACCTTACTAACTTTCCTCAGGTTTGCTGTCGTCGATGCCGTCCTATTACAGTACAGTACAGTCATGTTATTAGTAGCTGTCATTGGATGGTGTTATTGTCAGGTATTTGGTTTTACAATAATGGAAGTGTGAATTTAGGGTATGTCCCAAATGGCAACCTATTCTCTCTGGGTCCTGGTCAAAAGTAGAGCACTACATGCTGAAGAGGGTATATTTGGGATGGAATCTCAGTGTTAAATGTTGTGTTTTCTTGGTGCTAGACATCAGTGTTCTCCCCAAATAAAAGAGGTGCTGCGCCACTATGTAAACACTTTTTAAAAAAAAACGTTATTTGTTTTCATAAACCAGGTTTCCATCCAACCTAGACAAGGTGGGATCTTTTTGTGTCTGTAAAATGAATTGCGCAAGAAATGTCAGTGGAAACGCTTTTATGCACAAATATTGATATAATAGCATTCATATGGAAGTAAACTTAGTCACGCGATGACATGTTGTGTGGTCCTCCAACTAAGACTCGTTGGGAAACCATGCAGTTTATTAGGCTACAGATAAAATAACTTCACAGGGAGGCCGTGAATGACCCGGGATCAGCGTTTAGGAGCAACTTCTCCCTACACCTAGGAAGGCAAGGATGAGCACTGAGTGATCATGATTACTACCATCATTAGAATGCTGCAGTTTTACAATGTGAAGCCTTGTGGCAAGTCTCCACTTTGCAATATGTATAGCCCTTTTGTTTCAGAGTTACTGTGAAGTCAGCCCAAAGGCCAGCAGATGGCGATATTGAGTAGTTTTATCTTGCCGTCCAAAGGAAATGTATGCAGCCGTGTCCCCGTGGACCGGTTCGTACATAAAACATTCTCCATTCAGGCTGCAAACGTGTCAATTTCCTCCTCAACTGGATTTAATGGCGAGAAGGAGGAAAAACATTTGGAAAATATGCATACTTTATTTATGAAACAAAACTTTCCTCCACCATCGTAGAGTAGTAAATGCTAGTCCTGGATGTTATGTATTGCGTTTAGCCAATCAGGTTGCAGCAGTCTGTTCTTTTTTATTGTATTGGCTGATTGCATCCAACTGAGGTGCATACACCACAACCTACTGTACTCCCTTGACACATTGATACAAAAAGAGAGACTTAAGATGGTGGGTGGGGGGGATTGCACTAGCAACTAACCCTACACCCATTAAAACCTCACCACTATACCAACTAACCCTACACCCATTAAAACCTCACCACTATACCAACTAACCCTACACCCATTAAAACCTCACCACTATACCAGCTAACCCTACACCCATTAAAAGCTCACCACTATACCAACTAACCCTACACCCATTAAAAGCTCACCACTATACCAACTAACCCTACACCCATTAAAACCTCACCACTATACCAACTAACCCCTACAACCATTAAAACCTCACCACTATACCAACTAACCCTACACCCATTAAAACCTCACCACTATACCAACTAACCCTACACCCATTAAAACCTCACCACTATACCAACTAACCCTACACCCATTAAAACCTCACCACTATACCAACTAACCCTACACCCATTAAAACCTCACCACTATACCAACTAACCCCTACACCCATTAAAACCTCACCACTATACCAACTAACCCTACACCCATTAAAACCTCACCACTATTCCAACTAACCCTACACCCATTAAAACCTTACCACTATACTGACTAACCCTACACCCATTAAAACCTCACCACTATACCAGCTAACCCTACAGCCATTAAAAGCTCAACACTATACCAACTAACCCTACACCCATTAAAAGCTCACCACTATACCAACTAACCCTACACCCATTAAAACCTCACCACTATACCAACTAACCCCTACAACCATTAAAACCTCACCACTATACCAACTAACCCTACACCCATTAAAACCTCACCACTATACCAACTAACCCTACACCCATTAAAACCTCACCACTATACCAACTAACCCTACACCCATTAAAACCTCACCACTATACCAACTAACCCTACACCCATTAAAACCTCACCACTATACCAACTAACCCTACACCCATTAAAACCTCACCACTATACCAACTAACCCCTACACCCATTAAAACCTCACCACTATACCAACTAACCCTACACCCATTAAAACCTCACCACTATACCAACTAACCCTACACCCATTAAAACCTCACCACTATACCAACTAACCCCTACACCCATTAAAACCTCACCACTATACCAACTAACCCTACACCCATTAAAACCTCACCACTATTCCAACTAACCCTACACCCATTAAAACCTTACCACTATACCAACTAACCCTACACCCATTAAAACCTCACCACTATACCAGCTAACCCCTACACCCATTAAAACCTCACCACTATACCAACTAACCCTACACCCATTAAAACCTCACCACTATACCAACTAACCCTACACCCATTAAAACCTCACCACTATACCAACTAACCCTACACCCATTAAAACCTCACCACTATACCAACTAACCCTACACCCATTAAAACCTCACCACTATACCAACTAACCCCTACACCCATTAAAACCTCACCACTATACCAACTAACCCTACACCCATTAAAACCTCACCACTATACCAACTAACCCTACACCCATTAAAACCTCACCACTATACCAACTAACCCTACACCCATTAAAACCTCACCACTATACCAACTAACCCTACACCCATTAAAACCTCACCACTATTCCAACTAACCCTACACCCATTAAAACCTTACCACTATACTGACTAACCCTACACCCATTAAAACCTCACCACTATACCAACTAACCCTACACCCATTAAAACCTCACCACTGTTCCACTACAGCACCAGTCTGTTTGTTTCCCCTCTAGTCTGATAGTTTTCTAAATAAAATATCTGATTGACTGAATGTGATACACAGCATCCGGGACTAGCATTGGCTACTCTAGCATGGTGGTGGAAAATGGTGTTTCAGAAAGAAAGTACACAGTTTCCCTGTGGGTTTCTTCTGCCTTCTCGCCATTAAATCAAGTTAAAGGGGAAGTTAACCTAAAATCCCACATTTCACAAGTGATTCCATACATTGAAACTAGTTAGGTGGAGTTCTCTTCCTCTCTCTCCCTACAGTGTAGAACTGGAGAGCTGCTGAAATAAGTCATGTGACGTGTCTTTGTGCGCGGCTCCATTGTCAGTCAAAGAGCAATTAAGAAAACCGTGAATTGTAGACAAATTACTTTTTTAATTTAAATGGTCTGGCCAAATTAGCTATTTTAATCAAAAATACTATCGGTTTTAAGTCAGGAAATGTGTACTTTCCACCTAAAACAATTGCGATTATTTAATATTTCATGTGGCCGACTGCAACAACAGGGAGAGAGAGGAAGAAGGCACATTCCACCTAACTACTTTCAATGTATGGAATCACTTAGGAAGTTTGGGATTTTAGATAGATTTCCTCCATATAAAGGGGAAGTTTACAACTTGGAAGCCTGAATGGAGAATGTTTTATCTACGAACCGGTCCATGGGGATATTAGTGTATAGCGAAGATATAAGCATTTCACTGTAGTCTACACATGTTGTATTGGCCCAAAACGTTTGATTAGATATGAGTAAAACGACTCAATATCGCCATTTGCAGGCCTTTGGGCTACTGTGAAGTATACATTGTCCACCCCTTGACTGTTTTTGTACTGTTACTATAATTTAAAGTTCCATTGAATCTATTGAAACTTTGCATGCTGTATTTTTTTGTGTCTCAAACAAATTGGTTGTCAGGGAAGTGTTCTGGTACTTTGTTTACACGCTAATCACGTAGATTTGTCGGAAATGTATAGGATGCGTTCGTAAATTCGCTCTGGCTATTTACTCCGATTTCAGAGCACTCTCGTCTGAGTGTGCCAGAGCGCAGAAGAACTGATGAATTTACTAAAGATCAACACCCGTTGAATATGACCGGTGTCAGTAAACCTCGGCAAAAAATGGGTAATTCAATTGTTGCCAGCAGCACAGTTACAATCACCAACCATCTGGTTAAATGAAATAAGCCTAACCAGCTCTGCTAGGGCGAGTAAAATGGTCAGAGTGAGGTTCTCTCATTTGTGTCTGGAAGTAGCTAGCCAGTTAGCTTGGGCGCTTGACTGCCGTTGTGGAGTCAAAACGCTCGGATCAACCCTACTCCGCGAAACGCTCTGTGTTTAAGAACGCCCTAAGCGCACCCCGGCGCTCGAGATTGAATTCACGAACACACCAAAAATCTACGTTGTGCGGATTTCCGTAATCACGTGATATGAGTTTTCACGCAACCACCATGGCCGCCACCTAAGAGTAGTCATGGTTCGACCATGACGCGATATCCACGCCAAAGGAGGCGTTGTCCTACCGCCGGGTTCATTCTTTCATTAAACCGGGGAATGAGATCGCACAACCCGTCCTTTTAACTTTACTTTGACGGCATTCTTTCATTCTTGTGGGGTTTTTAGCTCAGAGTTGTAATATTATTTTATCAACATGATCAAGAACGGTCACCACACATCGAATGAGCAGGGGATAGAGAGCGGTGCTAAGCAGGGAGACTTGGCTTGCAGCCCAGAGAAGAGGAAGCGCTCTGTCCGGGTGTGGTGTGATGGGTGGTAAGTCGTGTAGCTTCGCCTACTATCCAGCTAGCTAGTTACATTAGCTACATGTACAACGTTTCCTAGCTGCGTAAAGGGTTTATATCATTTTTGGTGGTCTGTTGTGTGCATAGTTACCTCGGTAATTTAAGTAGCTAAGTAACGTTAGTTAGGCTAGTAACTAACTGTTAGCGTAGCTCTACCAACAATGTAACGTTTTGGTTGATCAACTGTTGATTATAACCACTAAGCTAGATATAACGGCACATCGTTACATTCAGCTTCACACAAACTGGCTAACTAGGTATTTTTGCTACTTTGTAAACATGAACTTGAGTGTTGCTGCCTGGCCAAACAAAAGTGGCTACTAATGTGATTATTTTGTGATTTCAAATACCCCTAAAGTCAGATAACTACAGTACCTACTAGCTAGCTATACTGTTTCAGTGGCTACCTTTCTGAGAGAGGGGCTGTGAATGTGATCACAGCCTGCCAGTGTCGACCAACAGCCAGTAGGAACGGAATGATCTCAGCTAGACTTAGGTTTCTGTGCACATGGTTTGCTATATGTGGTTTAGGTAGGATGTTACGTAACCTTAACTGTCACTGTGATGTATGGATATTGGGGCGGCAGGTAGCCTAGTGGTAAGGTTGTTGGATCAAAAATCCCTGAGCTGACAAGGTAAACATCTGTCGTTCTGCCTCTGAACAAGGTTATTAACCCACTGTTCCCCGGTTCTCCTTTGCACCCCAGTATCTCTACTCGACACATTCATCTTCTGCTCATCTATCACTCCAGTGTTTAATTGCTGTATTGTAATTACTTCGCCACTATGGCCTATTTATTGCCTTACCTCCCTTATCTTACCTCATTTGCTCACATTGTATATAGACTTATTTTTCTACTGTATTATTGACTGTATGTTTGTTTACTCCATGTGTAACTCTGTTGTTGTTTGTGTCGAACTGCTTGTTCTCAACTAGCCTACCTTGTGAAATAAAACAATTAAATAAAAAGGCCGTCATTGTAAATAAGAATTTGTTCTTAACTGACTTGCCTAGTTAAATAAAGCTTACGGAAAAAACTAACATTTTTTAAAATATTGGAAATAGCTTGGTAAAGTGCAGTTGCTGACTTGCTGCTAGCTAACAATTAGCCTGGTCCCAAATCGGTTTGTGCTTTTGCCTGAGGAATTGCATTGCTATTGTCAAGCTAAACATGACAATTCCTTGAGGAGTTGGCAATGGAGCAGAAACAGACTGGCACCAGTCTAGTTTTCTACGGCCATAGACAATATCAGTTCTAGCTATGTGTACGGCTATAGCCTTTCTCATATACAGTTGGCCTGTACAGTAGTTGGCTGGCAACGGTTGGTAGGCCAGAAGAACGGTCATTCATTTGTTGATTGATCTGAAAGTCACTATTTTAGCTACTTGATATCAATTCCATGCTATAGAAAGGTATACAGACTAGCCCTAACTAATACCTCTTATTATTATTATTATTATTATTATTATTATTATTATTATTATTATTATTATTATAATAATAATAACGGTATTTTACTGTTATTACCCAACTGTATTTTACTGTTATTATTTGACTGTTATTACCCAACTGTATTTTACTAACTGTAAACATGATGATGAGTCCAGTGGTGCCAAGGCTATGTATGGCAGCACTACTGTATGTTGCAACGCTTGTTTTGTTGTCCTCTGACAATGTGCAGAGTGACATAGCTAGCCACCCAACCCAGTTGGCAAGAAAGTACAAAGTCCACCCTTATCAGCTGACCATAGCGTCACATCTCCTAGTGTGCGACATGTTTGTTAACATTTTGGTCATTTAGCAGACGATCTTATCACATTGGTGTTTGTTTCCCAAACAAAAACCGTTGTTTACTTTCAGCAGTAGCTTGGTATTAGGTAAAGTCAACACCTGTTTTATTCGGTGCATGTGATAAATAACATTTGATTTGATTAGTAGCTAATAGGCCTTTATTCAAGTTTGTAGAATACATTAATACCTGATAAGGCTACTTCCTGGGTGATGTTTCCCCTCGCTACACATGTAGGATCATCTCCCCAATCCTAACCTTAACCATTAATGGGGGAAATGTCAAAATGACCCAAGATCAACGTCTACTCTAGGGGCACCTTCTTCCTTCCTCCCTTGATAAGGATGAGGTAGAAGCTCTGTGATCGATGCTGCTGTCTGCCAGGTGGAGAATGACCTGCAGTAACCTTTGTCTCGCTGTGGATTAGAGAGGAGTCAGGAGAGTAAGTCATTAGCCAAGGCCAATAACACGCTCTGATGCCCTTGCTCTGGCTTGGTTCATACTTTACCTGGGCTATATTCATTAACTCAACTTGTCCCATAAAGAAATGCGCTTGCTTTGTTGCAAACCGCTACGGTGTGCACTAAATCAATAGGAAATACCACCCTGGCTTACTATCACTGATTCAACACGGCTGGATAGGGTAAAGTAAAGGATTCTACTGCTTAGCTTTCACCTATTAACAGACACCAGATCAGTGATTAGGCTCTTTCAAAGAAGAAGAAGAAGAAGAAGAAGGGGGAGGAGGAAGGAAAGATGCATTCTGAGAGTACTCAAACAGGGCTCGTCTCTCACTCCCGCCCATCCACACCACCTAGTAGCTACAGCCTGCATTGTGCTCATCATGGGATGTGTCCAAAATGGCAGCCTATATTGTGCACTTCTTTTGACCAAGGGGCACCTCTTTTGATCAGAGCCCTATAGTGAACTTACTGTAATACTATATAGCCTTATATGGGCAGTGTCCCAAACGGAACCCTATTCCCTTTATCGTGCACTACTTTTGCCCAGGACCCATAAGGCTCTGGTAAAATGTAGTGCACCATGTAGGGTACAGAGTACCATTTGGGATGCTGACATGGTCTTGCTGAGTTTACTTGAGGCGAGAGCCGGCTGACTCCCACCTCCCCGTTCTCACCTTGTGACTGGTGGTGGCATAGCTATAAACACTGCTCTCACACAGACACAGATACTCTGCCCTCATAGTACCCAGGCAGACGGCTAGTTTGTGATAGCTTGTTTTGACATGGCAGTCCAGAATAGTGGGTATAAATAACTAACCAACTGTCTGTCTGTGTACATAGAGATTAGGTATAAATAGCTAACCGACATAGTGAACATGTCGTCCAGTGACAGGTACAGCATGGGGGTGGCAGAGGGGTCTTGTTGGGGTCTTTTAGGGGGTAGCAGGGGGGTCTTTTAGGGGGTAGCAGGGGGGTCTTTTAGGGGGTAGCAGAGGGGTCTTGTTGGGGTCTTTTAGGGGGTAGCAGGGGGGTCTTTTAGGGGGTAGCAGAGGGGTCTTTTAGGGGAGCAGAGAGAGGGGGAGAGGGAAAGAAAGTGGGAGAGAGCGAGAGATGTGTGATAGAGTACATCAAAATAAAACAGAAGCACTCAGTGTAATTTGTTACAGCGTACTATGTCCCAAATGGCACCCTATTTCCTACAGCGTGCACTCAGAATGATTTCTTTACATAGTGGAATGAATTAGAGAGAGTGGCTGTTTGGCCAAAACCCAGCAAGTTATGTGGACAGGACAGACCTATCAGAGGCAGGCTCGCTCTACTATACTGGCCTATCAGAGGCAGGCTCGCTCTACTATACTGGCCTATCAGAGGCAGGCTCGCTCTACTATAGTGGCCTATCAGAGGCAGGCTCGCTCTACTATAGTGGCCTATCAGAGGCAGGCTCGCTCTACTATACTGGCCTATCAGAGGCAGGCTCGCTCTACTATACTGGCCTATCAGAGGCAGGCTCGCTCTACTATACTGGCCTATCAGAGGCAGGCTCGCTCTACTATACTGGCCTATCAGAGGCAGGCTCGCTCTACTATACTGGCCTATCAGAGGCAGGCTCGCTCTACTATACTGGCCTATCAGACGCAGGCTCTCTGTACTATACTATACTGACCTATCAGAGGCAGGCTCTCTGTACTATAGTGGCCTATCAGAGGCAGGCTCTCTGTACTATAGTGGCCTATCAGACGCAGGCTCTCTGTACTATACTATACTGACCTATCAGAGGCAGGCTCTCTGTACTATAGTGGCCTATCAGACGCAGGCTCTCTGTACTATAGTGGCAGTATAAAGGACAGTTGTTGGGAGTCTCCAGTTGATCTGCCTGTCTCCTGGTCTTAGCCTAGAGATACTGTCTGTCGTCTTGGTTACACCTCAGGGATAATTCCCATGATAATCCTGGGGTTAATTACAGAGAGGAATCAGTACTTACACACACACACACACACACACACACACACACACACACACACACACACACACACACACACACACACACACACACACACACACACAGGCCCGTGGCACACACACACACAGGCCCGTGGTACACACACACACACACACACACACACACACACACACACACACACACACACACACACACACACACACAGGCCCGTGGCACACACACAGGCCCGTGGTACACACACACACACACACACACACACACACACACACACACACAGGCCCGTGGTACACACACACACACACACACACACACACACACACACACACACACACACACACACACACACACACACACACAGGCCCGTGGTACACACACACACACACACACAGGCCCGTGGTACACACACACACACACACACACACACACAGGCCCGCGGTACACACACACACACACACACACACACACACAGGCCCGTGGTACACACACACACACACACACAGGCCCGTGGTACACACACACACACACACACACACACACACACACACAGGCCCGTGGTACACACACACACACACACACACACACACACACAGGCCCGTGGTACACACACACAGGCCCGTGGTACACACACAGGCCTGTGGTACACACACACACACACACACACACACAGGCCCGTGGCACACACACACACACACACACACACACACACACACACACACAGGCCCGTGGTACACACACACACACACACACACACACACACACACACACACACACACACAGGCCCGTGGTACACACACACACACACACACACACACACACACACACACACACACACAGGCCCGTGGTACACACACACACACACACACACACAGGCCCGCGGTACACACACACACACACACACACACACACACACACACACACAGGCCCGTGGTACACACACACACACACACACACACACACACACACACACACACAGGCCCGTGGTACACACACACACACACACACACACAGGCCCGTGGTACACACACACAGGCCCGTGGTACACACACAGGCCTGTGGTACACACACACACACACACACACACACACAGGCCCGTGGTACACACACACACAGGCCCGTGGTACACACACACACAGGCCCGTGGTACACACACACACACACACAGGCCTGTGGTACACACACACACACACACACAGGCCCGTGGTACACACACACACACACACACACACACACACACACACACACACACACACACACACACACACACACACACACACACACAGGCCCGTGGTACACACACACACACACACACACACACACACACACACACACACACACACACACACACACACACACACACACACACACAGGCCTGTGGTACACACACACACACACACACACACACACACACAGGCCTGTGGTACACACATTACAGAGAGAGGATGACACACATACTGCGAGATCCACACATTGTACTTTCCTCAGGCTGAATCCTAACTTGAGAAACGTAACTTGTTGGGTTTAGTGTAAATCCTACCATGGCTGGTAATCATGTGACGGTAGGACAGGAGGAGGACGGAGCAGGCTGTAGGGTTGTGTGGGGTGATGGGTCTGCTGTGTGGAAGGGGAGAGCTTCCTCCATATCTATTCCATTAGAGGTGTCGGCAGGCAGGCAGGCAGGTCTGCTCTCTCTCCCTGTCCTGTAGTCACTATCCCCTCCCTGAGACCAGCTGTTATACACACTGTCTGTCCCATGTTAATGACATCAGGCTCTCTCTCCCTGTCCTGTAGTTATGACATGGTGCACTACGGCCACTCCAACCAGCTGAGACAGGCTAAGGCCATGGGAGATTACCTCATCGTTGGAGTACATACAGATGGTACACACACGGACACGGAGACACACACACGGACACACACACACGGGCACACACAGGCACACACGGAGACACACACACGGACACACACACACGGGCACACACAGGCACACACGGAGACACACGGACGGACACACGCGTATTAATCATAAGTATCTCATTCTCTGCTCTGTTTCTTCACTTGTCTCTCTGTTCCCCTCTCGACAACAGTACAGTAATATACAGTCACTTCCCTTCTCTCTCTCCCTCCAGAAGAGATCTCGAAGCACAAGGGTCCTCCTGTCTTCACCCAGGCAGAGAGGTAAGAAAATCACTGCATTTCATTTTCATGTAAATGGACAATAAAGTTTTGGTATGGTATGTAAATGGACAATAAAGTTTTGGTATGGTATGTAAATGGACAATAAAGTTTTGGTATGGTATGTAAATGGACAATAAAGTTGTGGAATGGTGTTGTAGGTATAAGATGGTGCAGGCTATCAAGTGGGTGGATGAGATCGTAGAGGGTGCCCCCTATGTCACCACACTGGACACACTGGACAAATACAACAGTGACTTCTGCGTCCACGGAGGTAAGGGGAGCGGGGGGTAGGGGGAGTGGGGGGGGGGGGGAGCGGCGGGGAGCGGCTGGTAGAGGGGGGGAGCGGCTGGTAGAGGGGGGGAGCGGCTGGTAGGGGGAGCGGCTGGTAGAGGGAGCGGGGGGGGGGGTCGGGTGGTAGGGGGAGTGGGGGGGGGGGGGGGGGCGGCTGGTAGAGGGAGCGGCTGGTAGAGGGAGCGGCTGGTAGGGGGAGCGGCTGGTAGAGGGAGCGGGGGGGGGGGTCGGGTGGTAGGGGGAGTGGGGGGGGGGGCGGCTGGTAGAGGGAGCGGGGGGGGGGCGGGTGGTAGAGGGAGCGGGGGGGGGGAGCGGCTGGTAGAGGGACTGGGGGGGAGCGGCTGGTAGAGGGACTGGGGGGGAGCGGCTGGTAGAGGGAGCGGGGGGGCGGGTGGTAGGGGGAGTGGGTGGCTGGTAGAGGGAGCGGGAGGGAAGCGGGTGGTAGGGGGAGCGGGGGAGAAGGGGGGGCGGGAGGTAAGGGGAGCAAGGGGTGGGGGGGCCTGACTGAGACCGATTTGTTACTTTTTTAAAGGAGAACAGGGACTCATCCTCCTCCCATATTTCTGTGTTTATTTAGACAGTTGAATGTACATCCCAGGCAACAACGTTGTCCTTGTGTACCTTAGATGACATCACTCTGACGGTGGACGGTAAGGACACGTATGCGGAGGTGAAGAGAGAGGGCCGGTACCGGGAGTGTAGACGGACCCAGGGGGTCTCCACCACAGACCTGGTGGGCCGCATGCTGCTCATGACTAAAACCCACCACAGTAACATTGTGAGTAGCACACACAGAGAGCACACTGTTCCTACAGTACCGTAGTGTGTGTGCTTACAGGACGGCTCATAGTAAAGGTTGGAACGGAGGGAATGGTATTAAACACATTCCATTGATTCTGCTCCAGCCCATCCTCCCCAAATAAGGTGCCACCAACCTCCTGTGGCTTACACTGTTATAATCGCAGAAATCACACAGGACTGACCTCAAGCAAACCTCTCTCTTCGTCTGTCGGTTTACAGGACAACTCAGACTACCAACAGCACACGGACAACTTTGGGAAGGTAAATATTACTATTCAAATATATTCTGAAGAGGAAGTGGAGATGACAACATTCTGTTGTTGTAGATTATTCTGAACACAAGGGGGTGCAATTCCACTGCTCAGTACAACCATGGTGTGCTGTACATCTCAGTGAAAATAGTACCATAGTGTATTCAAATGTAATGATCAGAAAGATAAGTTATTTTGTATTTGTTTAACAAAAGGTCTCTTTGGAACACCCACGTGAGCCTGCTTTCTGAGGAGTTACTTCCCCAGGCTTTCCAACTACTATGAGATGGCTGGGTTTCTGAGGCTAGGGTTTAGAACGGGCCCTTCCCCTCTCTCTCCTCCCCTCCATGTTCTCCCCAGGGTCCTAAGGGCCACAGTCCATGGACAGGAGTTGGGATAGGTTTATATTAGGTTAGGTTTGGATTAGGATTAGGGGTTATGACTATAATAGTGTTTTGTCTCCCCAGGGTCCTAAGGGCCACAGTCCATGGACAGGAGTGTCCCAGTTCCTCCAGACTTCCCAGAAGATCATCCAGTTTGCCTCAGGACAGGAGGCCCAACCTGGGGACACCATCATCTACGTAGCCGGGGCCTTCGACCTCTTCCGTATCCTTATGTACCGCTGTGTCTGTGAGAGAGACCGAGACAAAGGGTGGTTGTGTGTCTGTGGAGAGACCGAGACAAAGGGTGGTTGTGTGTCTGTGGAGAGACCGAGACAAAGGGTGGTTGTGTGTCTGTGGAGAGACCGAGACAAAGGGTGGTTGTGTGTCTGTGAGAGAGACCGAGACAAAGGGTGGTTGTGTGTCTGTGAGAGAGACCGAGACAATGGGTGGTTGTGTGTCTGTGAGAGAGACCGAGACAAAGGGTGGTTGTGTGTCTGTGAGAGAGACCGAGACAATGGGTGGTTGTGTGTCTGTGAGAGAGACCGAGACAAAGGGTGGTTGTGTGTCTGTGAGAGAGACCGAGACAATGGGTGGTTGTGTGTCTGTGAGAGAGACCGAGACAAAGGGTGGTTGTGTGTCTGTGAGAGAGACCGAGACAATGGGTGGTTGTGTGTCTGTGAGAGAGACCGAGACAAAGGGTGGTTGTGTGTCTGTGAGAGAGACCGAGACAAATGGTGGTTGTGTGTCTGTGAGAGAGACCGAGACAAATGGTGGTTGTGTGTCTGTGAGAGAGACCGAGACAAATGGTGGTTGTGTGTCTGTGAGAGAGACCGAGACAAAGGGTGGTTGTCTCTCTCTGTGTGTGTCTGTGTGTGATTACCTTGACCACTCCTCCCCATCAGACATTGGTCATGTTGACTTCCTGGAGACGGTCTACAAACAGGCTGAGAGGCCTTACGTCATTGTGGGACTGCACTTTGACCAGGTATGTACACACAATTAAACAAACACACACACATGTTCAGAAAACGCTGACCCCATCAGATTCAGGCAACATTTGCACAGGCAACATTTGCACTGAGCTAAAGGGTAGAGCTGCCGCTTTCAAGTTGCGGGACTCTAACCCGGAAGCTTATAAGAAATCCTGCTATGCCCTCCGACGAACCATCAAACAGGCCAAGCGCCAATACAGGGCTAAGACTGAATCACCGGCTCCGACGCTCGTCTTATGTGGCAGGGCTTGCAAAATATTACAGACTACAAAGGGAAGCACAGCGGCGAGCTGCCCAGTGATACGAGCCTACCAGACGAGCTAAATCACTTCTATGCTCGCTTCGAGGCAAGCAACACTGAGGCATGCATGAGAGCATCAGCTGTTCCGGATGACTGTGTGATCACGCTCTCCGTAGCCGACGTGAGTAAGACCTTTAAACAGGTCAACATACACAAGGCCACGGGGCCAGACGGATTACCAGGACGTGTGCTCCGGGCATGTGCTGACCAACTGGCAGGTGTCTTCAAAGACATTTTCAACATGTCCCTGATTGAGTCTATAATACCAACATGTTTCAAGCAGACCACCATAGTCCCTGTGCCCAAGAACACTAAGGCAACCTGCCTAAATGACTACAGACCCGTAGCACTCACGTCCGTAGCCATGAAGTGCTTTGAAAGGCTGGTAATGGCTCACATCAACACCATTATCCCAGAAACCCTAGAGCCACTAATTTCCATACCGCTCAAACAGATCCACAGATGATGCAATCTCTATTGCACTCCACACTGCCCTTTTTCACTTGGACAAGAGGAACACATGTGAGAATGCTGTTCATTGACTACAGCTTTAGCGTTCAACACCATAGTTCCCTCTAAGCTCATCACTAAGCTAAAGACCATGGGACTGAACACCTCCCTCTGCAACTGGATCCTGGACTTCCTGATGGGCTGCACCCCAGGTGGTGAGGGTAGGTAGCAACACATCTGCCACGCTGATCTTCAACACTGGAGCCCCTCAGGGGTGCGTGCTCAGTCCCCTCCTGTACTCCCTGTTCACTCACAACTGCGTGGCCAGGTACGACTCCAACACCATCATTAAGTTTGCAGACGACACAACAGTGGTAGGCCTGATCACAGACAACGACAAGACGGCCTGACCGGGTGGTGCCAGAATAACAACCTATCCCTCAACGTGATCAAGACAAAGGAGATTATTGTGGACTACAGGAAAAGGAGGACTGAGCACGCCCCCATTCTCATCAACGGGGCTGTAGTGGAGCAGGTTGAGAGCTTCAAGTTCCTTGGTGTCCACATCACCAACAAACTAGAATGGTCCAAACACACCAAGAAAGTTGTGAAGAGGGCACGACAAAGCCTATTCCCCCTCAGGAAACTAAAAAGATTTGGCATGGGTCCTGAGATCCTCAAATGATTCTACAGCTGCAACATCGAGAGCATCCTGACCGGTTGCATCACTGCCTGGTACGGCAACTGCTCGGCCTCTGACCGCAAGGCACTATAGAGGGTAGTGCGTATGGCCCAGTACGTCACTGGGGCTAAGCTGCCTGCCATCCAGGACCTCTACACCAGGCGGTGTCAGAGTAAGGCCCTAAAAATTGTCAAAGACCCCAGCCACCCCAGTCATAGACTGTTCTCTCTACTACCGCATGGCAAGTCTAGGACCAAAAGGCAGTTTTTATCCCCAAGCAATAAGACTCCTGAACAGGTAATCAAATGGCTACCCGGACGATCTGCATTGTGCCCCCCCGTCCCCGTCCCCCCAACCCCTCTTTTACACTGCTGCTACTCTGTTTATCATATATGCATAGTCACTTTAACTATACATTCATGTACATATTACCTCAATTAGCCCGACTAACCAGTGCCTGTATATAGCCTCGCTACTGTATATAGCCTCGCTACTGTATATAGCCTCGCTACTGTATATAGCCTGCTACTGTTATTATTCACTGTCTTTTTACTGTTGTTTTTTATTTTTTATTTCCTTACCTATCTATTGTTCACCTAATACCTATTTTTACTTAAAAGTTGAACTGTTGGTTAGGGGCCTGTAAGTAAACATTTCACTGTAAGGTCTACACCTGTTGTAATCGGCGCACATGACAAATAAACTTTGATTTGATACGCTGACCCCATCAGATTCTCTGAGAATGTGGTTTTATAACCCTGTAGACATGATGGGGGGGGCAGACTGTTTCACTGGCCCTCTCACACACACACAGGCCCGTGGTACGCACAAACACACACACTGTTAAAGAGAAACATGTGGATCTAGTTGACCACATTATATGAAGGATTGATGTACATGTCTAATAAAGCTTCAGAGGGCCTCGCTGCTCGTGTTCCCCAAATCTGTTTCACATTCCAATGAAACATGCTGCTATTGGTCGAGAGCCAGTATAAATACTCTGTCATTGGTCCTCGACTGTGTGGGTCGTCCTATTCCTTTTAGACGCTGTTCTAAGGTCAGTTGTGATGGAATGCTGAAGGATCAATGCTAGCAGGAGGAGACTTTTCTCAACCCGATCTTCATGGGGGGGAAAGAAGTCAGTGGTTGGAACCAAAAACGGATTTAAAAAATACATTTTAAAAGGGCCAAATCTTAACCTTCACCATTAGTGGGGATGACAAAACTGACCTAAGATCAGTGTCTAGAGACAACATTAAACTACTTCTCTTTGTAACCTCCCATAGACTTAGATAGACAACAGTAGTGGCCAAAAGCATGGGCATTGAGGACTTTCACCATTTCGAAGTAGTCAACTGGGCTCACATTGTTCCATCCAGGACATCAGGAGGGATCAGCCAATTAATTAGACAAATACCCCTGTTTCACATTGCAATAAAGCCTCATGCCATTGGTCGAGAGCTAGTAAAATATCCTGACATTGGTCGAAAGCTAGTAAATATCCTGTCATTGGTTGTGTTTTTCTGTCAACCAGGAAGTGAATCGCTACAAAGGGAAGAACTACCCAATCATGAACATCCACGAGAGAACCCTGAGTGTCCTGGCCTGCAGGGTGAGAACATACACACATTAAACACACACACACACACCAACACACAGGCGCCCACCGACACTCCCGGACACACACTCCCCGACACAGACAGACACACACACACTCCCCGACACAGACAGACACACACACACTCCCCGACACAGACAGACACACACACTCCCCGACACAGACAGACACACACACACTCCCCGACACAGACAGACAGACACACACACACTCCCCGACACAGACAGACAGACACACACACACTCCCCGACACAGACAGACAGACACACACACACTCCCCGACACAGACAGACACACACACACTCCCCGACACAGACAGACACACACACTCCCCGACACAGACACACAACCGGTGCACGCACACACACTGACACACACACACACCAATGTACACACCAACGTACACACACAAACCGACCGCACACACACCCACCAACACCAACCAACACCAACACACACACCAACACCAAGACACACACAGACCAACAACTGTTCTTTGTAACCCCTTGGGCCCAATAGTCACAGACAGTTAAAGCTGTCTGCTCTGCCTAGACAGAAATGTTCTCCTTACACACACACACACACACTGAAGGACGGTAGGCTCTCTCCTCCATTCAGCTCTTATCAGACCAGCTACAGAACAATGATCCTCTGTCCTCCTGGTGTGTGTGTTCACATCAAACCATTTCTTTGTGTATCTTGCATCTTTTAATGTGTGTTGACTTGTCTTGAATGTGTTTTATGAAGTCATTATCCGAATCCTAAACGGCACTCGATTACTCAAACCACACAAAGGGTATCTATACACACACACACACCGGATTACGCAATTCCATAACCATTCAGCGTTAACACAAAGCCTGAAACTGTCTCCCTGTCCTGTGACAGAGCTATTACTCAATGTCTGTTGACCTAAATTCAACCATTACACAACATTACACAACACTCACAACTCACTCTTATTTTTTATTAATTATTTATTCCCTCCCTCCCTCCCAGTATGTATCAGAGGTGGTGATTGGGGCTCCCTATGCTGTGGGTAAAGATCTGCTGGACCACTTCAAGGTGAGACACACACACACACACACACACACACACACACACACACACAGAGAGACAAACACAAAGACGGTGGGATTGAAACAGTGGGATTGTTTGACTGGGAGAAGAGACGTCTTTCCTAACATGCATAGCCTCTCTTAGGGAGAAACATGTACAATGACCTAGTGTGTGTGTGTGTGTGTGTGTGTGTGTGTGTGTGTGTGTGTGTGTGTGTGTGTGTGTGTGTGTGTGTGTGTGTGTGTGTGTGTGTGTGTGTGTGTGTGTGTGTGTGTGTGTGTGTGTAAACGGACCTTTCTCCTGTGTGTATGGGACTGGGCATTGTTCCAGACTGGGGGTGCTGTAGTAATGTCAAGCTGTTACTGTATAGCAGACATACTACAGATGTCCCTCTCTCCCCCTCTAGCTGTCTCTCTAGATCTCTCCCCCTCTAGCTGTCTCTCTAGATCTCTCCCCCTCTAGCTCTCTCTCTAGATCTCTCCCCCTCTAGATCTCTCCCCCTCTAGCTGTCTCTCTAGATCTCTCCCCCTCTAGCTCTCTCTCTAGATCTCTCCCCCTCTAGCTGTCTCTCTCCCCCTCTAGCTCTCTCTCTAGATCTCTCCCCCTCTAGCTGTCTCTCTAGATCTCTCCCCCTCTAGCTGTCTCTCTAGATCTCTCCCCCTCTAGCTGTCTCTCTAGATCTCTCCCCCTCTAGCTGTCTCTCTAGATCTCTCCCCCTCTAGCTCTCTCTCTAGATCTCTCCCCCTCTAGCTGTCTCTCTAGATCTCTCCCCCTCTAGCTGTCTCTCTAGATCTCTCCCCCTCTAGCTCTCTCTCTAGATCTCTCCCCCTCTAGCTGTCTCTCTAGATCTCTCCCCCTCTAGCTCTCTCTCTAGATCTCTCCCCCTCTAGCTCTCTCTCTAGATCTCTCCCCCTCTAGCTGTCTCTCTAGATCTCTCCCCCTCTAGCTCTCTCTCTAGATCTCTCCCCCTCTAGCTCTCTCTCTAGATCTCTCCCCCTCTAGCTCTCTCTCTAGATCTCTCCCCCTCTAGCTCTCTCTCTAGATCTCTCCCCCTCTAGCTGTCTCTCTAGATCTCTCCCCCTCTAGCTGTCTCTCTAGATCTCTCCCCCTCTAGCTGTCTCTCTAGATCTCTCCCCCTCTAGCTCTCTCTCTAGATCTCTCTCTCTCTAGCTGTCTCTCTAGATCTCTCCCCCTCTAGCTCTCTCTCTAGCTGTCTCTCTAGATCTCTCCCCCTCTAGCTCTCTCTCTAGCTCTCTCTCTAGATCTCTCCCCCTCTAGATCTCTCCCCCTCCCCCCTCTCGCGCTCTTTTTCTCCCCTTCTCGCGCTCTCTGCTGATCTGTTATACCATAGATATTATTGATCTGTTATACCGTAGATATTATACTATAGATATGTATGATTAGGTTATACTATAGATATGTATGATTAGGTTATACTATAGATATGTATGATTAGGTTATACTATAGATATGTATGATTAGGTTATACTATAGATATGTATGATTAGGTTATACCATAGATATTATTGATCATATTTTAAATGACCCATGTCACTTCCTGTTATACCATAGATATTATTGATCATATTTTATTTTAAAAAAAAAAATGTACCCCCTTTTTTTGTCCCCAATTTCGTGGCATCCAATTGGTAATAGTTACGATCTTGTCTCATCGCTGCAACTCGCCTCTCCCGAGTCGAGAGCCATGCGTCCTCCGAAACACAATGCCCATCCAACCCGGATGGTTGGCCGCACCCATGTGTCGGAGGAAACACCGTACACCTGGCGACCTGGTCAGCGTGCACTGCGTCCGGCCCGCCACAGGAGTCGCTAGTGCGCGATGAGACAAGGATATCCCTGCCGGCCAAACCCTCCCTAACCCGGACGATGCTAGGCCAATTGTGCGCTGCCCCATAGACCTCCCGGTCGTGGCCGGCTGCGACAGAGCCTGGACTCGAACCCAGAGTCTCTGGTGGCACAGCTAGCACTGCGATGCACTGCCTTAGACCACTGCGCCACCCGGGAGGCCCTTTATTGATCATATTTTAATTGACCCATGTCACTTCCTGTTATACCATAGATATGTATGATCAATCATGTAGGTTATATTATTGATCCTATTATGATGTCACTTGTTGTAGGTGGACCTGGTGTGTCATGGGAAGACAGAGGTGTTTCCTGACAGGGACACTGCAGACCCTTATGCTGTGAGTACTGACTGTGTGTGTGTCTGTGTGTGTTTGTCTGTTTTGCAGTATTCGTGTGTGATTATCTGTCTTTTTGTGTGATTACATGTTATTGTGTGTGTGTGTGTGTGTGTGTCCCAGGAGCCTAAGAAGAGAGGTATCTTCCGTACAGTAGACAGTGGTAACGGTTTGACCACCGATGACATCGTACAGAGAATCATCAAGAACCGGTAAGGGCCTCTCTCACACAGTAGCCTTGAAGTGTCTCTCACCCATCTATCACCGTCTACCTTCTGTCTCCCCTTGTCCCTCATCTTTTTCTCACTCATTTGGTTATTTTTCCATCCCTCTCTCCCAACGTCCTCCACACCTCTCTCCCCACCTCTCTCCCTCCTTATTTGATGTTATTGTATTGTTTCCTTGTACAAAATGCACTATACAAATGAAGTTTGTTTGATTCTCTCTCCAGGCTGCAGTTTGAGGCAAGGAACCAGAAGAAGGAGGCCAAGGAGATTGCGGTGTTTGAGGCGATGAAACGCCAGGCAGAGGGAGAGAGGGCCGGGGACACGGCCCAAGCAGCCCAGTAACCAGATCAAACTAGTTCAAACCAGACCCAGCTGTCCCAAAACTGATCCTAACCCAGCGTTTCCCAAACTAGAGAAACTCTGAAATAACTTTTTTTTTTAATTGCGTTTGGTTCATAGAACTGGGGTTATGTCAGTAACCTCCGGTAGCTGCTAGATGGCGTTGTAATAATGAGAGCAGTTTTGGTTTTCTTCCTTCCTATCTTTTGAATGGTTTAATCTACTGTTTCCCTCTACAATACCCAGAAGCCTCAGAACAGAGTGGACAAGACCAGGCACTAAAATCAGACTGGAGGAAAAATAACAATCAATGGTGTTATTTTCTACACAGAAGATCAAACTAAATGATTGCCTGATGATCTTCTGAACTTCCCAATACCTTTCTGATGCATTTGTCACTTCAAACAATCCTTCATATTGGAACACTGTCAAATGTACTGTCGACTGATTTGTAATAGACGGTCATAGTCCCAGTTTAAGAACCAAACATTGGCTGTTGATTTCATCACCATTTTTTAAAATAACAAAATGGGGTCGCGGAACAAAAAAGTTTGGGAACCCCTGTTCAAAATGGTTCAAACACGACCCAAACAGGGTCAGACTGAACCGAGCCAGCCCAAACCAGTCTAGTCCTACTACTTATACTGTATGCACATCCTTTAGTGAAGCATTGCCTGCTAGCCCGTCCTAGACCTGCTTTACCCCCCCCAGTCCACAACGGGCCAAACTCATTCCACCGACGGCCGAGTGGCTGCGGGTTTTCACTCCCTTGTACTTGATTGATGAATTAAGGTCAGTAATTAGTAAGGAACTCCCCTCACCTGGTTGTCTAGATCTTAACTGAAAGGAAAAACCAGCAGACACTAGGCCCTCCATAGAATGAGTTTCCACCTCACCCAAACCGGATCAGACCAGATCAAACTGCAGAACCAGACTTTAACCAAGACTCAAACCAAGACGCCTCCTCTCCTTCACCAGCTAAGGAGAACACAAAAATCACCCTCTCCCCCTGTCAGTGGAGGCTGCTGAGGGGAGGATGGCCCATAATCCAGGCACTTGTCATCTCCCGTCTGGATTACTGCAACTCGCTGTTGGCTGGGCTCCCTGCCTGTGCCATTAAACCCCTACAACTCATCCAGAACGCCGCAGCCCGTCTGGTGTTCAACCTTCCCAAGTTCTCTCACGTCACCCCGCTCCTCCGCTCTCTCCACTGGCTTCCAGTCGAAGCTCGCATCCGCTACAAGACCATGGTGCTTGCCTACGGAGCTGTGAGGGGAACGGCACCTCCGTACCTTCAGGCTCTGATCAGGCCCTACACCCAAACAAGGGCACTCCGTTCATCCACCTCTGGCCTGCTCGCCTCCCTACCTCTGAGGAAGCACAGTTCCCGCTCAGCCCAGTCAAAACTGTTCGCTGCTCTGGCACCCCAATGGTGGAACAAGCTCCCTCACGACGCCAGGACAGCGGAGTCAATCACCACCTTCCGGAGACACCTGAAACCCCACCTCTTCAAGGAATACCTGGGATAGGATAAAGTAATCCTTCTAACCCCCCCCCTTAAAAGATTTAGATGCACTATTGTAAAGTGGTTGTTCCACTGGATATTATAGGTGAATGCACCAATTTGTAAGTCGCTCTGGATAAGAGCGTCTGCTAAATGACTAAAATGTAAATGTAAAATAATAATGTCTGGAGTGGAATATCTGGAATGGAGTGTGTTAAATCTGATCACTCTTCCAGGCAGAAAGAAAGGAGGAGAGGAAAAGAGAGAGAGAGGAAAGGAAGATCGAGAAAAGAATCCAAAGTGTGACTGTGAAGAAAAAGAGAACATTGAGAGACTTGTGAAGAAGAGAGAAAAGTCTATGTAGTTGTGTGTGTACTGTATATTTAGTAGTGCCTTCTAGTCTGATCTACCAAATGGCACACTATTCCCTATGGACCCTGGTCAAAAGGCAGCTGACCCCAGCCCTGCGGTTACAGCCGCTGGCCCCAGCCCTGCGGTTACAGCCGCTGGCCCCAGCCCTGCGGTTACAGCCGCTGGCCCTAGCACACATACATGCCAGAGTGGACGTAGCTGCTTAGCCTGAAGTGTCCCCACTTGCGCCATGGAATAACTGGCTGTTCTGTGGCGTGACCGGTCACACGGGTTTGAGGCAGAGGTCTTGGGTTCGCGCCTCGCTAGGAGCCGACTCAGGAGGAAGGTGGTGCTCTTTAAGCATGACCTCCTTTACATCACTATGGGTTTAAATCCAGCCCACTATCTCATCAATAAATAAAAACAGTGTACTGTACAGGGAATAGGGTGCCATTTCAGATGCACCCCTCTGTCTTGTATGTAACATGATGATTCAGGACTCTGTCAACGTTTTCTTTTCTTGTTTTTAATGTGTTGGTATGTGGATAATTAATTTAAAACATTTCTTAGAGAGGTATGGACAATGAATGGGGGAGTCAAGTGTGTGTATGTGTGAGAGAGACTGTTTTAAAGGGAGTGTGTGCAAATGAAAAATAAAACAAATGGGCATGTATATTGTATGGCTCTACCCCTCTATAAAGTTGCTCTGTATATCTGTCAATTAATTGTCCGGTGATAAGAAAATACAAAATACTGTACCCATTATGAGGTTGAGCCTCTTTGTAGTTGTTCAATAGTCCGTAATATATCTGACATGAAGTGGAAACCTGAAAAGGTTAACATTATTTACCTACTAAGCTGGAAAAAATTGTCCGATTAGTAAAATTGTGTAAGCACACATTTGCTTACCACTAATGTCTGTAATGATAGTTTCAGAAGAGTCATTTTTCCTATAATGGTCTTCACCCATCTTACAAACGTATATTTCCACACTGAGGTTGAAATGACACTGAAATTATGATAATGCCCTTTTTAGTGAAAAAGTGATGGAAATGTCAGCCTGTTCAGGTGGGATGGAGTTTTTGGCCTACAGCAAATCACATTTTATTTGTCACATGTGCCGAATACAACAGGAGTAGATCTTACAGTGAAATGCTTACAAGCCCTTAACCAACAATGCAGTTAAGAAAAATAAGTGTTAAAATATTTACTAAAATAAACGAAGGGGGAAAAAAGCATGACATCACAATCTGATCTAATTATTCTGATCAATGACCAGTCATCTTTTATTTGCATATGTATCCTCCTCCTTTGAGGTGGAAAGCTCGAGAACAGAGCTCTCCAAACTTGTTCCTGGAGACCTACCCTCCTGCAGGTTTTAACTCCAACATCAGTTGTAACCAACATGATTTAGTGACTCAACAGCTAATTATTAGATTCAGGTTCGCTAGATTAGGGTTGGAGTGAAAACCTACAGGACTGTAGCTCTCCAGGAACAGGGTTGGAGTGAAAACCTACAGGACTGTAGCTCTCCAGGAACAGGGTTGGAGTGAAAACCTACAGGACTGTAGCTCTCCAGGAACAGGGTTGGAGTGAAAACCTACAGGACTGTAGCTCTCCAGGAACAGGGTTGGAGTGAAAACCTACAGGACTGTAGCTCTCCAGGAATAGGGTTGGAGTGAAAACCTACAGGACTGTAGCTCTCCAGGAACAGGGTTGGAGTGAAAACCTACAGGACTGTATCTCTCCAGGAACAGGGTTGGAGTGAAAACCTACAGGACTGTATCTCTCCAGGAATAGGGTTGGAGTGAAAACCTACAGGACTGTATCTCTCCAGGAACAGGGTTGGAGAGCCCTGCCCTGGAGTTTAGAAATAAAGAAATTGTTGCAATGCACAAAGAAAGTCATCGGGTGACCCACCTGGACCCCTGCCGCCAGACAACCCCCTCATGACCAGAGAGCATTCCAATGGCAAAAGGAGGCTCGGAAATAAATGATTAAGAGATATTGGATTTTCATAAAAAATAAAAGGGATTTATTGGCCATACAAGTGATGATTTTAAAATACACGTTAAACGACTACATGGGGGCTTTAAACGAAACTATTTAGAGAAAGTTTTTGAAAAAGAAAGCTCTGACGGGGTCAACTACATGTCTACATCCACTCAAATCACACCACCCCAAACCCAACTGATTAACAACCGTTTAGGTCAGCATGTCGCGCGGAAAACCGGTAAACTGGACCGGTGGTTGCGGCTGTGTGGTCACAGATTACGCTGAGCTGTCGAAATGAGGACACGGCTCGAGTCTCTTGAATGAAAAGCCGGTAAAAAGTTCACCTCATTAGGAACACAAAGGGAAACTAATCCTTGACCCACGCGCTTGGCAGGATTTGAGGCGTTGGTGAGCGTGAAAGCGCTGACATTCAAAACAGTGATTATTATGTTTGTTAGTTTCATACTAACGCACCTTGTGGATACAGTGGACATGGCAGCACTCACTCAGGCGTTCATTTCTCCTCCCGAAACGTCACTTCCACGGGATATCTGAAACTTTTCCAATTCTGCAATACCGTGGGAGTCTACGAGACCAAGCTGCTTGGGAGGGATCTCCCGTCCCAAATCAACTAGGTGGGGAAACTTTCTGGGAGTAAGGATTCTGTAGGCTACTATAGCAGCGCTCACAGTCTCATTGGCCATTTGAAGGTATTCTATTTTTTGAAAATGTTTGTCTCTCGAGTCTAAGACAACAAGAAAGTATTCACAATAGCCTTGCTGATTTGGTGGTTGTTTGGGAAGGTTGGGTAACGAGCCACTTTTTTTGGCTACGGAGTAGCTAAACGTTTTCACCTTTTTCGATTAGATATATTTGCGGGCGATTCCGCATCACGTAACAACGGATGGACATGCGCTTCCTATGCGAACCGAAGGAATAACTTCTAACCTATTCAATGACTTTTTTTCCTTCATTATCTGAATTTTGTCATAAAAAGGAATAGGACAGAACATTTGGCTATATTTTCCCAGACATTTGGCATAGAAAACCAACCCAAAATGTGACACATCAAGAGGAAAACGCAATAATCAAAACCCAATTGGATAAACATGTTCGAGTCAACTATCACCGTCAACCCACGGTGACTGGTCCCCCTTCCCCGGTATTATTGTAGCTCGTGCGTGTCCGGTGAACGAGGAGATGAGCAAGGCGAGATGGGACAGTGTCTCAGTTCAGAACAAGACCTAACGGAGGAGGGGAAGAAGGCGAAGCTTCAGAGCGCCAAGATAGACAGGGACCTGTATGAATACGCCAAGAGGGAGATGAACGTGGTTAAAATACTAATGCTCGGTATGTCTCTCTTTCTCTTAATTACATTCAATTCAAAGGGATTTATTGGCATGGGAAGCATATGTTTACATTGCCAAAGCGAAAATAATCAATCGAAAATGAACAGTAAACATTACAGTCGCATGTTTCAATGGAATAGACACATTTCAAATGTCACTCTCTACTCTCTCTCTGTGGTGGTAGTAATAATAATAGTTAGTGGACAATATTTCCCCTCCGGCAGAAGAGTATTTTGATGTTCTGTATTGTGCAGCTGAGTGTTCTCTGGTCAGATCAACTGGTCAAACTCCTGACCCCAAGTTAAGACACTAGGCCTGCACAACACCTTTGCAAGTTTAGCCTATGTTCATTAATGAACTAAAAAGCCCCACACACTTCTAGCTCAAACGAGGCTATTGGAACAACAGCAAAGAGCTAAAAAGACCCATACTAGATCAAATGATTGGTTTAACAGAAACACAGTGAGGAGTTCAAAGGGTGCAGGGCAGGCGTTTCCACACAATGGTCTAACATTCTTCCTGGTCAGTCACAGTGAATGAATCACAGTGCAGATAGAGGCCAATGTGGTTTGTGTTGAGATTAACCAGAACTAGATAAATACCCTGAGCCCGGTTGCATAAAACATTTTAAGTAGCTTTTCCCCTTATCTTTTCCCTTCATTTTTATTTGCACAAAACATTTTAAGGCAAATTTCCCCCTTAAAGTAAGTGAAAAAAGTTAGTTGCCCTTGAGGTTCCTTAAGTGCTTCATTCAGTATGGATATCAATGTAAATAGCATTCAGTATGGATATCAATGTAAACAGCACTTGTGGAAGTGAATGTTGCTTTCCTCTGCCCTGGTTTCAAAAGAAAAACTTCCACCAGCTAGCTAGGTAGCTGAACAAGGGAAGGTGCACAATCCATGTCCTACACAGCTAGCTGGCTACATACTCTGTACCACAGGAGGTTGGTGGCACATTAATTCGGGAGGACGTGCTCGTGGTAATGGCTGAAGCGGAATAAGTGGAATGGTATCAAACACGTGGTGTTATATGCATACTACCGTGCTCCACACTCATGCTCTGAGTGCATTCTCCGAGGACGTTCTCTTGAGTACATTCTTGTGGGGACGAGTGTGTGGAGAAATCATAAAACATAACATTTAACACAGTAGGGGGAGTGCGAGTAATGCTTATCTCACACTGCACCACAAAGCAAATGTTTTACTTCATAATTATCAGCTAGATATATGTGAGCCATAGTAATCTAGCTAGCCAGCTAGTTAAACAGGCAAAAATGGCCTAAAACTAATGATATGCAAGGTAGATGTAAATGTTTAGTGGGCAGCTAGCTAACATTATTCATGGATAGCTAGCTAGCTATTGACTTGACTATGGACTTACCCATTCACTGAACCTTCTACCAGCCAGGACAATGACAATAGAGATGAAACAAGATATACACAAAGCAAACGTTTTACTTCATAACTATAAGCTAGCTATATGTGACTCGTAATAATGTAGCTAACCAGATAGTTTAACAGGCAGAAATGACCAACTAATGTTATGCAAAGTATATGTCCATTTTTCGTGGCTAGTCAACAGTAATACGTTATCTTGATGTGCTAGTAACTACTAGAAACCTGTTGAGAAAAAGTAACTACTAGTAGCTAGCCAGTTAGCCCTATTGACTTATTATGGGCATGCGATCTACAGTACGTAGGCAGATAAACATGCCAAAATTAACGTATCAAGGTCAAATATTGTAGTCGGGGAACATACAAGATATGAATAGGCAACAGTACGAAAAAAAAATGTATGAAATGTATGCATTCACTACTGTAAGTCGCTCTCGATAAGAGCGTCTGCTAAATGACTAAAATGTAATGTAAATTTCATTCCATATTCAGTGTGTCTTCTCTCGCTTCAGCTCAAATAACGGCCGCCAATGATTTCAATACATTTTCCGTAATTTTTTACATGATTGAGTCATATTTCTTTGCATACTTTCTGTTGAAGCTTGCATCGACGCATGCTTCAAAATATGTACAAACGGAGTACGCATTAGAGAAGTGCCCTCCGTGCTCTGTTTCGCATACTTTGATATGGACTTGTACTCCGACCCTTGCTTGCTCCTGAGAAAAACTCATGGTTTCTATGTGTTTGATGCCATTCCATTCACTCCGTTCCAGCCATTATGAGCCGCCCTCCCCTCTGCAGCCTCCGCTGCTCTGTACTTCGCTTGATGTGCTAGAAATGAATAGAAACAAGTTGAGTAAAAAGTAACTAAAAGAAACATGTTTTATTATCTAGTAAATCCATTTGTTTCTCTAGTCTTGAATGTGAGCTATTTTGAGATCTCCAAAAATAAATGCGATGTCTTTGAATCTTTTTTTTTTAACCTTTTATTTAACTAAGACTTTAACTAAGATTTAACTAAGTAATTTCCATGGTAACCAGAGAGTCTTTCTGTTTTACATGTCTTCAAACTACCGTAAAACCCTTAAATGATGCCCTCACCTAAGGAAATGTCTGAGGGGCACTATGCAACACCCTTAAACAATTCCCTTAGGTATAGGAAAATGATTCCTTAAGGGATACACTTAAGATGTTTTATGCTGTCTTGTCAACTCTCCTATCTACGGTCATTGTCCAATCACAGCACAAACTGATCTGGGACCCAGGCTACAAGATAAAGCTATTGTCCTTGAACTTGTTGTAATACAATGTAAGAAAGTCTATTTCTTTCTCAAGTCAATTCAAAGGGGTTTATTGGCATGTGAAACATGTTTACATTGCCAAAGCAAGTGAAATAAACAAAGTGAGAAGACACAAAACAACATGAACAAAAAACAATTTGAATTTATCAGTAAATATTACACTCAAGGTTTCAAAAAGACAGACATTTCAAGTGTTATTTTATCATGTGTCTCTCTCCATCCCTCCATCTGATTCAGGAGCAGCAGAGAGTGGGAAGAGTACTCTGGTCAAACAGATGAAGATCATCCACAGCCATGGCTTTACCAGGCAAGAGTTGACCAGCTTCAAGGTGTGTGCCCCCCCCCCCCCCCCACACACACACACACACACACACACACACACACACAGAGAGAGAGAACCCCCCACAGGTAATCTAAATACAGTAGAAGCCTGATCAAATTGCTTGCCAGTCATTGTATGGACGTCTCAATTGTCCTATCTACACAGACCAGGTGCTGGTTGCTCCTCACTGTAATGGAACTGGCCAGGTGGAGATAGATAGATAGATAGATGATCATATCACTCATCTGATAAGAAGTGGAATAAGAGGGGGGTCAGAAAGAGGGGGGGGGGGGGTGAGGGAGAGATAAGCTGAGTGAGGGCATAGCACTAAAAGAGGAAGCAACGGAGAGAAACAGAGACTGAGAGAAGGGGGTTCAGTGATATGGGTTGTAGAGGGGGGAAATGAAGAGCTGGGAGACATGAAGTGTGTGTTTCAGGGGTAAACCCATTCAGGAATGCAGTGGTTTGATTCTCACCATTCCTCTAAGGAGAATATGGAATAGGCTGCTATTTGGGACACATCCTATATGTGGGGCCTGTCGTCTTCTGGGGACAAACATCTGCATAAACACTTCCTATGTGTTTGTCCTAAGGTCTGGGGTTAAATAGAGGAATGTGGACAATACTGAGACACACTCCCTCACTGACTGGGTGAACCACCTACTCTCTGTCTCTCTCTCTCTCCCCCTCTTTTCCCACCAACTTTCCCTTTCTTCCATCCCTCTTTATTCTCCTTCTCACTTAGGTTTTTACTCCTCTCTTCATTGCTCCCTCTCTCACTCCTCCTCGCTCTCCTCTCCTTCCCTCCCTCCCCCTCTCTCCTCTCCTCTCCTTCCCTCCCTCCCCCCCTCGCCTCTCCTCTCCTTCCCTCCCTCTCTCCCCTCCCCCTCCCTTTCCTCTCCTTTCCGCTCTCCCCTCCCCCCTCTTTCCTCCTTTCCTTCCTTCCCTCTCTCTCCTCTCCTTCCCTCTCTCTCCTCTCCTTCCCTCTCTCTCCTCTCCTTCCCTCTCTCTCCTCTCCTTCCTTCACTCCCTCCCCCTCTCCTTCCCTCACTCTGACTTCTATATAATGTAGCAACATAATGAACAAGTGTTGAGAGGAAAGACCTGTTTTTTAAAGGGTGAGCGCTTTGATGGCTACCAGTTTGCTAACAGGTGTGCAGCAGCAAGAATGTTCAATTATGAGAGAAATTTGGTATGAGGTATTAGTGCGTCATACACGTTTCTGTGTGTGCAAATATTATTTTCTAGACTTGGGAAGTATTCTTGCTCTGAATCGGTCCTTGGCAGCTGTCTGCTGTCATGTCACACCGGAACACACACACACACCGGATAGACTCTGATATGCCAGATGAAGGTCCTGGCTGGTGATATGTGAAGGTTATGGCCTTTCCCTCCTCTTTCTCATAAAAGTCAGATTATCCAAGACTCACTCCACCATCACTGCCCCATCAGTCCCCCTTTCATCTAAAGAGACACATTTGGTATCATGAACACCATGGTAACTTTAACACTCTCTCTTCCAGTGGAATAAATCACACGCTGCCTCACTGCCCTATCTATGCCTTTCCCTTCCCTGAATCATCAAAAACAGAGACACACCCTGCTTTCTCTCTTATGCACACACACACACACCCCGCCTTCCCCTGTCCTGTCCTGTCCTGACCATGCCCTGTACAGCTGATCTCTGCTCTAGGCCTGCTGCAGACTGGTAGAGACTCTTTGATGAACCACATACATTCTGTAGCAGGAAGCATCCCAAATGGCACCCTATTCCCTACATAGTGCACAACTTTAGACCAGATCCCACAGGGCACCCTATTCCCTATATAGTGCATACTTTATACCAGATCCCATAGGGCTATATAGGAAATAGGGTGCCATTTGGGACGCACTCCTTTCTTTGTCCCACCGTTGGCTTGTGTTGTAGCACTGTAACAAGATAGAGCGATGTGGATGGGGGCGTGCTCTCTCTGCTGTCTCCTGGAGTCCACGATCAGCTGCTTCGTTTTGTTGACATTGAGGGAGAGGTTATTTCCCTGGCACCACTAAATGTGGTGGTTGGCGCTTTCAGTTTTGTGTGGATGCTGCCATCTATCCACGGTTTGTGGTTTGGATAAACTCTAATCGTCACAGTGGGAACATCATCTATGCACTTCCCTGATGAACTCGGTCACTGAGTTAGTGTATACGTCGCTGCTATTCTCAGAGGCAACCCGGAACATATCGCTGTCCACATGACCAAAACAATCTTGAAGCATAGATTCTGATTGGTCAGACCAATGTTAAACAGTCCTTATCACGGGTTCTTCCTATTTAAGTTTCTGCCTATAGGAGGGGAGGAACAGAATGTTCTGATTTGCCGAGGGCCTTGTAGCTGTCCCGGAAGGGGGAGTAGCAATGGTCAAGAGTTCTCAGTGAGCGAGTAGCGCAGGAGATGTTGATTAAACTTCCGTAAATAAATGTGGCCTCAGGATATGCGGTTTCCAGTTTACACAAAGTCCAGTGTATTTTCTTGAAAGCCGTCGCAGTGTCTGCTTGAGGGGGAATCTACACGGCCGTGACGATGACCGAAGAGAATTCTCTCGGGAGGTAATGCGGCTGGCATTTGATGGAGAGGTATTCCAAATCGGGAGAACAAAAGGACTTGATTTCCTGTACGTTACCTTAATCACACCATGAGTAGTTAATCATGAAACATACACCTCCCCCTTACTTTTTGCCGAAGAGTTCTTTCTTTCTGTCCGTGATGTACGGAGAACCCCGCTGGCTGTATGGACGGGGACAGTATACCCGGAGAGAGCCATAATTCCGCGAAACAGAGTAAGTTATAGTCTTTGATGTCTCGAATGAGATCCTCGCCCTGAGCTTGTCTACTTTATTGTCCAGGGACTGAACATTAGTGAGTAATATACTCGGAAGTGGTGGGTGGTAATGCACGCCTCCTGAGTCCTGTAGGGAACAATACAAGAAACGTTCTGTGGAAATAATGTAAGAAATACCACACAAAAAAACAATACTGCAAAGTTGGCTAGGAGCTAGGAACAGGGCGACCATGTCTGTTGGTGCCATCTTGAACTCCAGTGGAGATGAACATCTTCCAAGTTCCCTCAGCGTGCACATCACTGACAACCTGAAATGGTCCATCCACACAGATAGTGTGATGAAGAAGGTGCAACAGTGAGGCTGAAGAAATTCAGCTTGGCCCCTAAGACCCAGATGCACCATTGAGAGCATTCTGTCGGGCTGTATCATCGCCTGGTACGACAATTGCACCGTCTGCAACCGCAGGGCTCTCCAGAGGGTGGTGTGGTCAACGCATCACCGGGGGCACACTGCCTGCCCTCAAGGACATCTACAGCAGGGTTTCCCAAACTTGGTCCTGGGGGCCCCCCCTGAGTGCATATTTTAGTTTTTGCCCTAGTGCTACACAGCTGATTCAAATAATCAAAGCTTGATGGTGAGATGGTTATTTGAATCAGCTGTGTAGTGCTAGGGCAAAAACTAAAACATGCACCCAGGGGGAGGGGTGGGGACCCAGTTTGTGAGACCCTGGTCTACAGCACCCCGTGTCACAGGAAGGCCAAGAAGATCGTCAAGGACCTCAGCCACACGATCAGTACAGGTGCATCAAAGCTGGGTCCAAGAGGCTGATAAACAGCTTCTATCTCCAGGCCATCAGACTGTTAAATAGTCACCACTAACCGACGTCCGCCCAGTACCCTGCCCTGAACTTAGTCACTGTTACTACCCGGCTACCACCCGGTTACTCTACCCTGCACCTTAGAGACTGCCGCCCTATGTACATAGTCATTGAACACTGGTCACTTTAATAATGTTTACGTCCTGTATATACTGTACTCTAGTCAAGGCTCATCTATATATAACTACTGCTGTACACACCTTTTCTATCATATACACTGAGTGTACAAAACATTAGGAACACCCACTCTTTCCATGACAGACTGACCAGGTGAATCCCGATGAAAGCTATGATCCCTTATTGATGTCACCTGTTAAATCCACTTAAATCCGTGTAGATGAAGGGGAGGAGACAGGTTATAGAAGGATTTCTAAGTCTTGAGACAATTGAGACATGGATTGTGTATTTGTGTCATTCAGAGAGTGAATGGACAAGACAACATATTTAAGTGGTTTGAACAGGGTATGGTAGTAGGTGCCAGGCACACCGGTTTGTGTCAAGGATTGCAACGCTGCTGGGTTTTTCACACTCAAGTTTCCCGTGTGTATCAAGAATGGTCACCACTCAAAGAACATCCAGCCAACTTGACACAACTGTGGGAAGCATTGGAGTCAACATGGACCAGCATCCCTGTGGAACGCTTTCAACACCTTATAGTCCATTCCCCAACGAGGCTGTTCTCAGGGCAAAAGGAGGTGCAACTCAATATTAGGAAGGTGTTCCTAATGTTTTGTACACTCAGTGTATTTTTATATTCCGGACTCTGACATTGCTCGTTCTGATATTTCTTAATTCCTTTATTTTCATTTGTTGGATTAGTGTGTATAGTTTTGTATTGTTAGGTATTACTGCACTGTTGGAGCTAGAAAAATAACCTTTTTGCTGCACCTGCATTAACATCTGCAAAATATGTGAACGCAACCAATAAAATGTTATTTAATTTGAGCTAGAGAGACACAAAGAAGGCCCTTCCTCTGTCTCATCCCTCCTTTATTTGCCTCAGATCCCAGTCCTGGGGCTGTGTAGTGGTTTTATTCAGCAGAGAGATTTTTCTCTCATTCCTCCAGCTATGTCAACAAGGAGGGGGGCACTCAGAACTCTGGGGGTGTCATTTTATTGTATGAGGATTCTAGAACAGTGTTGAAAATTCTAGAACACTGAAGATTGTGAACAGTGTTGAAAATTCTAGAACCGTGTTGACGATTCTAGAACACTGAAGATTCTTGAACTGGGTCCAATTCCAGAACAGTGTAGAGAATTCCGTTGAGCAGAAAAGCTCTCAGCTTTAACACAACACTGCAGTAGTTAATGATTGAACGCCAGATCTCAGCCAGTTCAGCTACATTCCACATATTGTTTTTGTAACATGGTCCAGAAATACTAAGAGCGTGAAACATTTTTGTTCTTCTTTTGTGTTTGAGGATGATAGAAAGGTGTATGTTGGATAGAACAATAGTTGAATGTTGAAACCTCACTTCCAGGCAGTACATAGTAACCTCTAGCTACCACAACAATACAAAACATACCCCCAGCCCTAAAAAGGAAGGAAGTTGGACAACCATTATGACACCCCTCCAAGTCCCTCGGCAGGTTAGTAGGTGGTTTTGCATGTCTGTGTCCTTCGTGATCACAGGGTAGGGTTGTTTTAGTGGCAGTTTGAACCTGCTCATCCATACAATATGAATGTACCGCTGAACAACATCCCGTTTGTGGTCCAGACGTCGTCCTTTGGGACCATTATTATACCAGTGTACCGATTCACTTTTAGTTCTACTTGATCCTGTCTGATAACGCCCGGGGTACGTTTTCTTTCATGGACGTGCGCATACCGCCCCAATAAACATTGTACACACAACTGCCATACATGCGTCCTATTGACCTGCTCAGTAAGGTGTGGTTGAATGAGGGGTTTGGTGGAAAATCTCTCACACACACACACACTACCTTGGGATTAGTCCTTAAAACCTGTCTAGACCTGAGGCTGCTGTAGGAGTTAGGAGTAGTGAAGACTGAGGCTGTGTCCCAATGGCTCCCTATTCCCTCTATAGTGCACTATGGGCCCTGGTCAGAAATAGTGGACTATATAGGGAGTAGGGTGCCATTTGGGATGCAAACTGAGGCCCTCAGTCTTTTCGGAGGTGTTGCTTTTTTTCCCCTCTTCAGTCTTCATTATTCTCTCACTTTTCCCTCTCTCCTTCTGTTTCTCTACCTCCCTTTCCCCTCTTCCCTCTCCTTCTGTTTCTCTACCTCCCTTTCCCCTCTTCCCTCTCCTTCTGTTTCTCTACCTCCCTTTCCCCTCTTCCCTCTCCTTCTGTTTCTCTACCTCCCTTTCCCCTCTTCCCTCTCCTTCTGTTTCTCTACCTCCCTTTCCCCTCTTCCCTCTCCTTCTGTTTCTCTACCTCCCTTTCCCCTCTTCCCTCTCCTTCTGTTTCTCTACCTCCCTTTCCCCTCTTCCCTCTCCTTCTGTTTCTCTACCTCCCTTTCCCCTCTTCCCTCTCCTTCTGTTTCTCTACCTCCCTTTCCCCTCTTCCCTCTCCTTCTGTTTCTCTACCTCCCTTTCCCCTCTTCCCTCTCCTTCTGTTTCTCTACCTCCCTTTCCCCTCTTCCCTCTCTCCTTCTGTTTCTCTACCTCCCTTTCCCCTCTTCCCTCTCTCCTTCTGTTTCTCTACCTCCCTTTCCCCTCTTCCCTCTCCTTCTGTTTCTCTACCTCCCTTTCCCCTCTTCCCTCTCTCCTTCTGTTTCTCTACCTCCCTTTCCCCTCTTCCCTCTCTCCTTCTGTTTCTCTACCTCCCTTTCCCCTCTTCCCTCTCTCCTTCTGTTTCTCTACCTCCCTTTCCCCTCTTCCCTCTCTCCTTCTGTTTCTCTACCTCCCTTTCCCCTCTTCCCTCTCTCCTTCTGTTTCTCTACCTCCCTTTCCCCTCTTCCCTCTCTCCTTCTGTTTCTCTACCTCCCTTTCCCCTCTTCCCTCTCTCCTTCTGTTTCTCTACCTCCCTTTCCCCTCTTCCCTCTCCTTCTGTTTCTCTACCTCCCTTTCCCCTCTTCCCTCTCTCCTTCTGTTTCTCTACCTCCCTTTCCCCTCTTCCCTCTCCTTCTGTTTCTCTACCTCCCTTTCCCCTCTTCCCTCTCCTTCTGTTTCTCTCTGTAGTGTGTGTGTGTGTGTGTGTGTGTGTGTGTGTTCCCGTATCTCGCCTCGGGGTGAGTAGTGACTGGAACATTAGCTATGCTGACAGCATAGCAGACAATAGCTGCAGAGGTGAATGGGGGTATCTGGAATTGTATCCCCCTTCCTACACACACATAGACTATATAAAGGGGTGACGTAGCCCTCAGATATTGAGATCAGATTACTTTATAAACACCTGGGGAGGAGGGGGGGAGAGAGAGTCTGTGTCCATTAGCCTCCTCTGTTAATAGACTCCTCTGTTAAAGTTTCCAGTCAATGGAGAATTTTTCTTTGAAGAGGGAGGGTAAATAAATTTGATTTGATTTTGATTTGGAGGGTGCAGGGCAGAAAAATTGAGAGGGGGAGAGAGGAAGTGGGATGGAGAAAAGCCATTTTTTAATACAACTTTTCTGGGAAGCTCTGGTACGTCTGATCTGACATCACACACTTCAAATAAAGCGGCCGGGAAACAAGGCCAGGAATGTGTTTTGTTTTGAACGGGGAGACGGGAGGGTAGAGGAAGCATCTGACCATCAGGTGGGTTGTGGGTGTTTATAATCTGAATACAACAGGACAGATCTCAACACTGTGTAAAGGGGCCTTTTTTGGCCTGCACACTGTGACACTTTTGAAGGGGGGAGGTTTTGACCAACACAGACAGTGCGGGTACAGGGGGGAGGTCTTGACCAACACAGACAGTGAGGGTACAGGGGGGGAGGTCTTGACCAACACAGACAGTGAGGGTACAGTGGGGAGGTCTTGACCAACACAGACAGTGAGGGTACAGGGGGGGGAGGTCTTGACCAACACAGACAGTGAGGGTACGGGGGGGAGGTTTTGACCAACACAGACAGTGAGGGTACAGGGGGCAGGTCTTGACCAACACAGACAGTGAGGGTACAGGGGGGAGGTCTTGACCAACACAGACAGTGAGGGTACAGGGGGCAGGTCTTGACCAACACAGACAGTGAGGGTACAGGGGGGAGGTCTTGACCAACACAGACAGTGAGGGTACAGGGGGCAGGTCTTGACCAACACAGACAGTGAGGGTACAGGGGGCAGGTCTTGACCAACACAGACAGTGAGGGTACAGGGGGCAGGTCTTGACCAACACAGACAGTGAGGGTACAGGGGGGAGGTCTTGACAAACAGAGACAGTGAGTAATGTGTAGATGCCCTTTCTTTGAGGTGAGAATTTAGAGCAGGGTGCCAGTGGGACAGCAGCAGACTGGGGTTAGAGGTCACTAAGCCTAGCCACATGCTGCATGTTAGGACCAGGGAAAGGTACTGAGGAGATTTAAAGTCTGATTTGGAGCCTCTTCTCATACTTTAGAAAAACATATTTTATCCCTCCCTCCCTTATTTTCTTTCTGTCTTCCCTTACATCCTCGTGGGGGCGAAGAAGAGAGTGAGATGGGTAGGAGAGAAGGGATGAGAGTCTCTCTGAGCTGCTTATTTTTCTGACACAAATCAATATGCAGGTGTCAGCAAAGATTAATATTGGAGAATGTGTTAATAAAGAATCATTACTCCCTGACAGCTGACTGTCCTCAGCCCGGCCCGGCTTAACACATTACTGATACTGAAGTTATGTGTCACTCTCATAGTTAGTTACAGTATCTCTTATCACACTGTAGGTACGCCCCACGGAGAAAGTCAAACACCTCCAATAAACTTCAGAAAAGATACAGACAGAACGACAGAGGAAGAAAGGAGGTCTAGACTGATAAAATCGGAATGGAATGCTTATCTCTTTCTGGCAGGGGAGAGGGAGGGAGGGAGGGAGAGGGGGAAAAAGAGAAGAGAAGGGGAGGAAGAGAGGGAGGGGGGTTGGAGACTAACATAGATCCCCCTAATCCCATAGAGTCACTCAGAGATTCAAACAGTTGAGTTTTGAGTTTAGTTACTGTCAGGGTTGGGGTCAATTCCATTTCAATTCCAGTTCATTCAGAAAGTAAACCAAATTCCAAATGTTCCTCATTAAAAAGCATTGAGGAGAATTGGAATTAGAATGTCAGTGTACTTCCTGAATTGACTGGAATTTTAAATGGAATTGACCCCAACCTTGGATACAGTTGAGTTTTTGGTTTTGTGTTGACTTCTATGACTTTTGTGTTCGTCATCTTCAGACATCAGTCTTCACACAGGTCTGAGATCTCCTCTTTAACCTGAAGTCTGATGTCAATGAACACCATTTTTTATTTGAAGAGGTTATATAAAGGCTGTCTGTATGGTGTTGTCACTGTTGCCATGTAATTCATGTCTGATCTTTTTGGTTATAAAGGCTAGAGTTGTCTGAAATGGCACCGTTACCCATAGTGCACTAATTTGACTAAAGTAGTTTCATACACAGGGTTTTCAGATGCATTCTATATGTACTTTTCCTGTGTGATGTGAACACCGTTGCCATGGTAACTGTTTTTTTCTTTTCTTCTTTTTTTACCTCTGACCCCTGCCCGGTTGACCCCGTACAGCCGGCGGTGCTGGACAATCTTCTGACCTCTATGAAGTTTGTCCTCCACGGGATGGGCATTCTCCGGATCAACCTGACTAACAGCAAGAACAAGGTTAGAGAGGGAGATGGAGTGTCTCTGTCTGTCTGTCTGTCCGTCTCTCTCTTGTCTATTGCGCTCACTGACTCTCTCACTGTATCTGTCTGTCTGTGTCCGTCTGTCCATATGACTTACTTTCTCTGTCTGTTTCTCTCTCTTGCTCTCTTTGCCTCCACCTCATAGGAACACTACTTCACTTGATGGCTTTAGTGTGTCTGTGTGTGTGATTTGTCCAGACGGACACTAGAGGGCAGCATGCCTACAGCAGTGTCTGTCACACACAGAGGAGGCTGGTGGGTCTCGGTGGTCTGATTGGCTGCTGCTGCTCTCCATGTTTACTCAGCCCTGACCCATTAGTCTGCTGGCAGCTCAGGACATTCCCCGCGTGCGCGCACACACACACACACACACACACACAGAGATGCTTGCACAGACACAGACACAGATACTTGCACAGACACACACACACACACACACACACACACACACACACGGAGATACGGACGCAGATACACATGCACAAACGCACTCTCTCTAGTTTTATTTTATGTTAGAATGTCATAGTTCAAATAGGCATCAATAATAACCAGTTAAGTGGATGAGTTGTAGTGTAATTGCTTTGTAATGACATGGTACAGGGGTCTGATCGGGAGAAGGTGTGTGCGTGCGTGCGTGAGAGATTGGGTGGGAGGTGTTATTGTCAGGTTCCATTCAATTTGAAAAACTTTATTGCCAAAGGTAACAGAGCTCAAAGCATCACCACCCACACTGAGTCTGACGGCTCATAACTAGAGCTGTGAAACTGTGATGAATTCTGCTTTTATGGCCGAGGTCACTCGTTTCTACTGCTAACCTTTCCTCGTTATTCGTGCTGTGGGAGAGAGTTTGGCGTCTGCAGTGTGTGTAGCTTCATGTCCACTCAGTACTGTGTCATGTAAGCTGTATGTACATGATACCATCTTTGTTCTCACCCCCCCCCCCCCCCCCCCCAGGTGCACGCCCACTCTGTGTTGTCCTGTGGGAGGTGTTTTGATGAGGATCAGGTGCTGTTTCCTTTCATTGGCCACGCCCTTTCCTGTCTGTGGGCTGACCAGGGGGTCCGAGAGGCCGCAGCCAGGGGTTACGAGTTTGAACTCAACGACTCTGCCCTGTAGTGAGTAAACTAATAACACGTCTTACCTGTTAAAACACACTGCCAGGGTGAATACTGACCTGACCCACGTCTCACCAGTTAAAACATACTGTCAGGGTGAATACTGACCTGACCCACGTCTCACCAGTTAAAACATACTGTCAGGGTGAATACTGACCTGACCCACGTCTCACCAGTTAAAACATACTGTCAGGGTGAATACTGACCTGACCCACGTCTCACCAGTTAAAACATACTGTCAGGGTGAATACTGACCTGACCCACGTCTCACCAGTTAAAACATACTGTCAGGGTGAATACTGACCTGACCCACGTCTCACCAGTTAAAACATACTGTCAGGGTGAATACTGACCTGACCCACGTCTCACCAGTTAAAACATACTGTCAGGGTGAATACTGACCTGACCCACGTCTCACCAGTTAAAACATACTGTCAGGGTGAATACTGACCTGACCCACGTCTCACCAGTTAAAACATACTGTCAGGGTGAATACTGACCTGACCCACGTCTTACCTGTTAAAACACACTGCTAGGGTGAATACTGACCTGACCCACGTCTTACCTGTTAAAACACACTGTCAGGGTGAATACTGACCTGACCCACGTCTTACCTGTTAAAACACACTGCTAGGGTGAATACTGACCTGACCCACGTCTTACCTGTTAAAACACACTGTCAGGGTGAATACTGACCTGACCCACGTCTTACCTGTTAAAACACACTGTCAGGGTGAATACTGACCTGACCCACGTCTTACCTGTTAAAACACACTGCCAGGGTGAATACTGACCTGACCCACGTCTTACCTGTTAAAACACACTGTCAGGGTGAATACTGACCTGACCCACGTCTTACCTGTTAAAACATACTGTCAGGGTGAATACTGACCTGACCCACGTCTCACCTGTTAAAACACCTGCACTGTACACCTGTACAACTCGCCTATATTTTCAATCTTTCTCTCTGTCTCTCTCCTATTCTCACACACTTGACTGTGGTTGAATCAGCATATGTTAAAGAGAGATCCAGGGGTCTAATTATCTGAGTGTGGAGGCCTGCTGTCCTGTGATTAGCCTTGTGGTGTGTGTCACTGACAATCCCCACACACACACACACACACACACACTGTCACAAAGAATCAACCATGATCACCCTCAGAGCGAGACAAAGGAGAAAAGACCTATTAAGAGAGAGAAGAGGTGGTCATTATGGACAAATCTATGTGACGGAGGTGAGTCTGAAGTATAGAGGGAGAAAGAGGGAAAATGAACAGAGAGAAGGCTGAACCAACCAGCCCAGCAGGAGGCTGTCATCTCTCCTCCTCTCCCCCAGCATGAGGCCTCTGCTCTGGCTTTATCTACAGCGACAGGTCCCCTGGAGACCCACTGAGCACCAGCCGGACACCACAGCCTGGGAAATACACCTCGCACAAAGTCACGCAGACACACATACACAAATGCTTGCAGACACAGAAACGCACACACACACAGAATGGAGGCTTTGCCGCATCAAAGTGATGGTGACATTCTAGCCCAGTCATTCCCTATCAGCTACTTGGGCTGTAACACACCCTGCAACCATCTGACAGACACACACACACACACACACACACACACACACACACACACACACACCAGTATAATCCATCTGTTACATAAACCATAGCCTCAGAGTACCAGTATTATGTAAAGCTATAACTCGATCTAAAACCCATTAATCCACTAGTATGAATATTCAGTATGGAGATTAGTATTGTAGCATCTCCTGGGGGTTAGCTTATCACTGCATTCCACACCTGACAGCAGTGCTTCATTTGTAAATTGGGAGGTGACGGAACAAAAAGTGAGCGTGAGAGGGGGGTGAGCTGGGGAGTTCTTAGGTACCAGAACGCATGAGGAAGAAAGGCCCTTTTACAATAAATCCTTGCATGCATATCATCATATTTGCATAGAGCAGTAGAGTAGAGGCACTTAACAGAAGTTGCACACACTGGAAACATGTTTAGCAGCCTAGGGTCCTGGAAAAGTTTTGCTTTTTATAAACGCATTTCATGCAATTATACGTCATTTTACATGACTGTAGACTGGTAGAATATTTTTATTATAATTTTTTTAACACCACGCAAATAATTGAAATGGCAGGCTACTTTGACACTGACAAACTGAGAATCAAAAATCAATAAAAATGTACCTTGTCTTGAATCCATCAATAGTCCAGGCCTAGGTGTGTGGAGACACAATGTGAGGAGGAAATTATAGTCCTAAAACTGCTTTCCAGCTTCACTGACTCACCTTGCGCTTGTGCCAAAAGCCTCTCTCTCTCTCTCTTTTGTAAAACAGTATTTGGAAGTTGATGAAATATTTTGTCAGCCTACAGCAGACAGATTAGAGTCTTCTGTTTTCTGCAGGAGACATTTGCTTTCCTACCTGTGTTTTCCTGCGATTTGTATTTGAAATATTGTGAAAGGCCTGTTTTGTCTGCATGCTGTCGTTCACTGACAGATTTGCAGAACATTCCTGACTGTAGGTCTTGTTATTGGGCTACAATCCACAGCCAGGCAGTTTTTAAAAGAAGCTATTGATCCTCTGTGGCTAAATGATAGGCCTTCTCATGGTGTAGTAGGACATTCTGAATGGTTTCATTTCTTTCTGAACAGACAGCAGTAATTCTGTAATTTTGGCAAATGTCATTTACATTTATCAAGGGTGCTGCAGCCCTTCCAGAACCTTATGATTCTATAAGGAAATAAGTGATGACGTGCAACGCTGGAGAGATGAGTTGCAGGCTCATGTCTATCAGAGCAGAGCGAGGGAGAGAGAACATACGCGCTTCTCACACAGCCACGGCCACGCGTTGGTCTCAAACATGGGTTACAATGTTGCACAAACCATAAACCCGGGCCGGCCCGAATCAACTCTTAGAAATATTAGGCCCGGGCTGAAAATCTACTTTTTCACATTACGTTTTTTTGTGGGGGTAGGAGAATTAACGAAGAGGCAACTCGAATGAACTTTGATCGCTTTTATTATCATTTTTAAATAATTATTTTTCATGCTTCGAGAGGTACCGGAATCAAACAGTCCAAAGAGAGGTGCCCTTAAATGAAGCACAGCCTGACAGGCATACTGTATGTCTCTCTGTCTGTGTCTCTCTCTCTCTCTTTCTCGAACTTTTGAAATGACCTTTTCAGATATACAATGTTTAGATCAAATAATCTCATCTTTGTCTTTCTCATCCTCCTCCTGTAGTTTCTTTGAGAACATGGGTCGTATCATCTCTCCAGACCTTGTTCCCACGGAAACGGATGTCCTGAGGGTCAGACTGAGGACCACCGGGGTCATAGAGACACAGTTCAAAGTCAAACACCTGCTCTTCAGGTAAATAATACTCTTGTGTGTCTTCTCTTGTTGTTGTTGAAAATATAACTTTCCCAAAACACGAAGGCCTACTATCAGGGCTCTAAATGTTAAAGAAATGAATTGGTAGCACTGGTGCTCCCAACTTAAAAATGTTAAGAGCACCACATTAAATTTAGGTGCACCAGAAAATGTTTTTCAATTGATTCAGCCTATATTGGGCCTGTATGAATTCTAGTTTCGTTTGAAGCACATGTTGTGCCCTAGAAACTAACATGTAACACTTCAAAGACATGCGTTTATTATAAAAGCTAAAATGTTAATATGAATACCTGTCATTGAAATTATAGAGTCATTAGTGTAATATTAGGTTTTTACATTGTGTAAAAGCTCCATTGTCCTATTGAGATATATTACATTGAAAATTGTACACTGTCTCTTTAAAAATGTTGTGCGTTGACCACATGCAAGAGATCTGTCATTTATTCATTAATTAATTGCTATGGTTATTGAAGCTATCCCTTTTCCTTTCTTTTTGCGCCCCCAACGGTGGATATCAGTGGAGGCTGGTGGGAGGCGCTATAGGAGGATGGGCTCATTGCAATGGCTGGAATGGAACAGAGTCAAACGTGGTTTCCATATGCTTGATGTGTTTGATACCGTTCCATTTATTCCATTACAACGAGCCTGTTCTCCTATAGTTCCTCCCACCAGCCTCCACTGTTGGATAATACTGGTCAAGTTACCAGGTTGTTAGCTAGCTAGCCAATGAGGTAACATGACTTAACAAAGTGTAAACAAGTGGTTAACGACGCACAAGTAGTTTTAGAACGGCCCACGACACAATGCTCCCAAAATAAAACTTGTGGTCACGCAGCAAAATATTTAGTCGCATATGCAACCAAATTGGTCTTTAGAGCCCCGCCGACTATAGTTTTCAGGTGAACTTTAAGTACGAGGTTTTAACTTAAAAGTGATCAAAAATACCTATGACAGGTGCTTGTATCTTTTCATCTTTGGGACCATGTCACGTTATCACACACACACACACTCATTTTGTCATAGAGACTTATCTCTAACCGCCAATTTGGCTAGTGCCAATCAGACAAACTTATATCTGATTGGTCTGTGATTGAGTCAGCAGGAAGTCAATATGTCAATACCCTAACAGGCCTTATCAACACACAGTGGACTAGAGTCTGATAGCCGGGCACGCGTATACATACGGACGGACACACACACACACACAAACAAACATAGTAGGGATGTGACAAATGGAGAAAAAAAATCTTAACGTTTAAACTGCCACTTTTTTTTATCGGCTTCCATTAAAACAATAAGAACAATTTATAAAATTCCATGTGAATTCACAATGCAGCTGCACTGCTGCCAGCAGCAGGTTGGGTCTCATGGTGCGTCCCTTTCAGATGGTAGTGCAGCGGTACTACCATTACTGTACCTCAATCCCACTTTACTAAATGTGCATTTCACTTCTCAAAGTTTAGAGATACAGGACTTCACTGCTGTCGCTTGCCTTTCTCTGCCATTTTTCCAACTGTTAACTGAAACGACGAAGTGGTGGAGAGTCGACTCCAAAAATAATTGATTACTCGACTCCTAGCACGTCGACTCGGATTTCTGAGTCGGTTTTCTCTTTTCTGAAAGTAGACAGATGGAGACACTTCCAGATTTGAACTCTAAAAAGACAGGAAATCTATAGGGTCACCTCTAGGGCTGTGGCGGTCACGAAATTTCATCAGCCGGTGATTGTCAACCAGATAACTGTTCATCTCACGGTAATTGACCGTTAATTAACATAAACACAGTTAGCATCTCTTGGCTTCCACACAAGCCACTGATGCTGATCTTTGGAAAATCTACATTTTTAAAAAGTCTAATAAATCCATGTAATATAGCCTACACCTTCACAATAAATCTATTTATTTTAGACAGGTGAAGAAAATGTAGTCTATTTCAGAAGAACAGAATAGCTACTCTGATTTGTCCTTATGTTAGGCCCTGATCTGACTATGTCATATAGCTGTGGGCTACACTAGTTCATTTAGCAGGCCCTGATCTGACTATGTCATATAGCTGTGGGCTACACTAGTTCATTTAGCAGGCCCTGATCTGACTATGTCAAATGGCTGTGGGCTACACTAGTTCATTTAGCAGGCCCTGATCTGACTATGTCAAATGGCTGTGGGCTACACTAGTTCATTTAGCAGGCCCTGATCTATGTCAAATGGCTGTGGGCTACACTAGTTCATTTAGCAGGTCCTGATCTGACTATGTCATATAGCTGTGGGCGACACTAGTTCATTTAGCAGACAACATTTGCTTACAATTCCGTGGCATTATTTTATTGTGTGAAGAATACAATTGAACAAAGCTGAATAAAATAGAAAGGATATTTTCTCCAAATGATTTGAGGGAGTGCGCACATGCGGCTATTCTGTGTTGAGCAGTTAACAAAGAAATGGGTATACTCCTATATGCTTAATTTAGAGTTATTCATGTAACTTTAGTTGCTCTACAAACGTTGGGCTGTATGTTTAGATGTTTAATACATTCGAATGCGTTGATGCGACTCTAATGATGATTGTAAAAAGTATCTTGAACGGTCTGAGTTCTGCTTAGTGTTTTCCCCAGGCTGTACACACTACATCAGTCATTCAGTCACAAGTTGACAAGCACTCGATAATGCCTACAATTTCACAGCCGCATCCCCTTCGTTTGGCCGGAATGCTCCCTATAAAAAAGTGAAGACAGACACATCGTGGACGCAACTGCGTGCGTCCTTATCCAATTCAAAGGTACATATTGAAGATATTGGAAGAACTGTCCACATTTATTTTCGGCAGCAGACAAGATGAGTAGGCCTAACGAACAGCAAAAGCATTAGCCTACATTAATCTACTACCTCCCATAGTACAAAAGTTGATCTATCCTGTGCAAGAAATAAATATTCCAAACATAGTTGTGGGATGCGATAGATCCCAAATGAATACAACCGTTAGCATCAAAAAAACACTTTTTTACGCAATGAGGCTGACGCAACAGATCAGAACGTTTAGCTTAAAATGTTGATAAACTATTAGGCTATTTCTTCCAATGATAAGTGCAGCAATGTGCACATGGTAGTAGGCTATAAGCGCAAATGTTCCATTAGTGGAAAACACCATTATCAAAAGTGACCGCAAATGCAATTATGCATTTAATGCTTTTATTATAAAGGTGCATTTTTATGGTGAAAATGATCTTCCCCAAACTTGAAACTCACGCGCTGCTTATGTATGCCAGTTAGGCTCTACACCTGATTAATGTGCTTTGTTTTAAGAAGATATTTGGCCACTTTAGTTGTGATACAAACCTTATCAAAACATATAGGGCCATGGGCGAGGCTACATGAGGTGTGCAACTATGATTCGAGTTTTAAAAAAGTAATTATTTCTTGTGCTGGGCATCATTCACAAGTGATATGCTAATATTGTCACCCATCAGACTATTCTTGATTTCATCTTGTCTTTACATATACTAAATAATATATGTGTGACATTTTTTATTTATTTAGAATGGACCATTATCATGCACCTGTATTGAAACGGACAGTGGGAAAAAATACATACATGTCATCTATGCACTGAAATAGCGAATGGAGGACGCTTTTCCCCGTGGTTTATTATGCCAGCCATGTAGGATATACTCCTGTTGTAAATATAAGCAATGTGCTTAATATTAGAAAAGTTGACAAATAAATATAGTAAGCCTAGCCTATAGAAAGCTGATGGGATCCTCTTTTTAGTAGAGGCCATCACTGATTTCTCACGCAGTTGCATAGCCTATAGAAATGTCGCGCAACTAGAGCTCATGGGCTCTCATGAAGTGTTTGATTAGATTTTCGATCACATTTACATTGATGTCAGAGTATTTAGAGGGACAATAGAGTGCTGAGTACCAGGCAGTTAGCAAGTTTGGTAGGTTACTAATGACCATCAGCAGCATCAGAGCTTGGAGAAGCCCAGTTACCGTGACTAAACGGTCAGGTGGAATTTGACTGTCTTCATGACTCGTGACCACCGGGTGTGGTGGTAATAAGGTCACCGCAACAGCCCTAGTTACCTCCTATATTTATTTTGGGATTTGGTTAGATGAAAATCAGAATTTAAAACGGCACATTGATAACTTGACCAAGAAACTGATGTTGAGGTTGGGCTTTTATTTTAGGAACAAAATGTTTTTCAATATCACTCAAAGGATCTTGTTCAAAGCACTTTTTAAATTTGTGCTGTTTATGGTGATATTGTCTATATACAAGTACCTTAGTTCTGTGCTGTTTATGGTGATATTGTCTACATACAAGTACCTTAGTTCTGTGCTGTTTATGGTGATATTGTCTATATACAAGTACCTTAGTTCTGTGCTGTTTATGGTGATATTGTCTATATACAAGTACCTTAGTTCTGTGCTGTTTATGGTGATATTGTCTATATACAAGTACCTTAGTTCTGTGCTGTTTATGGTGATATTGTCTATATACAAGTACCTTAGTTCTGTGCTGTTTATGGTGATATTGTCCATATACAAGTACCTTAGTTCTGTGCTGTTTATGGTGATATTGTCCATATACAAGTACCTTAGTTCTGTGCTGTTTATGGTGATATTGTCCATATACAAGTACCTTAGTTCTGTGCTGTTTATGGTGATATTGTCCATATACAAGTACCTTAGTTCTGTGCTGTTTATGGTGATATTGCCTATATACAAGTACCTTAGTTCTGTGCTGTTTATGGTGATATTGTCCATATACAAGTACCTTAGTTCTGTGCTGTTTATGGTGATATTGCCTATATACAAGTACCTTAGTTCTGTGCTGTTTATGGTGATATTGTCTATATACAAGTACCTTAGTTCTGTGCTGTTTATGGTGATATTGCCTATATACAAGTACCTTAGTTCTGTGCTGTTTATGGTGATATTGTCTATATACAAGTACCTTAGTTCTGTGCTGTTTATGGTGATATTGCCTATATACAAGTACCTTAGTTCTGTGCTGTTTATGGTGATATTGTCTATATACAAGTACCTTAGTTCTGTGCTGTTTATGGTGATATTGTCCATATACAAGTACCTTAGTTCTGGACACAGTGTATCATGGTGCTTTAGGGTTAATCACCAATGCTAGATCACTCCTCCATCACTGTTATTTATATGTCATGGTGCAATGGACCTCTCCATCAGGAGGCTAAAGCACTGGGACACCTTTTGTGTTTGATAGGCCAACTCCCTTTGTATCTCTGTTCCTTACTGACCAGATCAGTCACTCAATACAGTCTTCGTTCAGTCGCGGCTGTCCTTGTCTGTTCCTAAGGCCAGAACTAAGATGGGGAAACAATATTTTCCCATAATGCCCCTTCATCCTGGAACATGCTTCAGAAGATCTTAAAGTTAGGGGAGTTGGTGTCCTTGCTGGTTTTTAAGACTGATTGACAACAATGTTTTTGAGAGCTGCAGTTGTTTTTAATCATCAGATGTGTTTGGAACTTGTGACACTGTCTTTTGTGTGTATTGTTTTTTGTACCTTTCTATGTACACGCTGCTATTTCCCTGTTTTGCCTTCTAGCCAGGTCGCCCTCGCAAAAGAGGTTTCTAACCTCAATGGGTCTTACCTGGTTAAATAAAGGTCAAAATAAACAACTCTTCCAATGGAGCTCCTCTCTCTCTGAACAACTCTTCCAATGGAGCTCCTCTCTCTCTGAACAACTCTTCCAATGGAGCTCCTGTCTCTCTGAACAACTCTTCCAATGGAGCTCCTCTCTCTCTGAACAACTCTTCCAATGGAGCTCCTCTCTCTCTGAACAACTCTTCCAATGGAGCTCCTCTCTCTCTCTCTCTCTCTGAACAACTCTTCCAATGGAGCTCCTCTCTCTCTCTCTCTCTGAACAACTCTTCCAATGGAGCTCCTCTCTCTCTCAATACATTTGTATTTGATTTAACCTTTATTTAACTAGTCAGTGAAGAACAACTTCTTATTTACAATGACAGCCTACCAAAAGACAAAATGCCTCCTGGGGACTGGGATTAAAAATATAGGACAAAACACACATCATGACAAGAGACAACGCTACATAAAGAGAGACCTGCATGGCAGCAACACGACAACACATTATGGTAGCAACACCACATAACAACATGGCAGCAATACAACATGGCAGCAGCACAAAACATGGTACAAACATTTATTGGGCACAGATAACAGCAAGAAGGTAGAGACGACAACAACACATCATGCGAAGCAGCCACAACTGTCAGTAAGAGTGTCCATGATTGAGTCTTTGAAGTAAGAGATTGAGATAAAACTGTCCAGTTTGAGAGATAGTTGCAGCTCATTCCAGTTGCTAGCTGCAGCGAACTGAAAAGACGAGCGACCCAGGGATGTGTGTGCTTTGGAGACCTTTAACAGAATGTGACTGGCAGGATGGGTGTTGTATGGGGAGGATGCGGGCTGCAGTAGATATCTCAGATAGGGGGGAGTGAGGCCTAAGAGGGTTTTATAAATAAGCATCAACCAGTGGGTCTTGCGACGGGTATACAGATACGGCCAGTTTACAGAGGAGTATAGAGTGCAGTGATGTATCCTATAAGGAGCATTGGTGGCAAATCTGATGGCCAAATGGTAAAGAACATCTAGCCGCTTGAGAGCACCCTTACCTGCTCTAAACAACTGTTCCAATGGAGCTCCCCTCTCTCTAAACAACTGTTCCAATGGAGCTCCCCTCTCTCTCTCTCTCTAAACAACTGTTCCAATGGAGCTCCCCTCTCTCTCTAAACAACTGTTCCAATGGAGCTCCCCTCTCTCTCTCTAAACAACTGTTCCAATGGAGCTCCCCTCTCTCTCTCTAAACAACTGTTCCAATGGAGCTCCCCTCTCTCTCTCTCTCTAAACAACTGTTCCAATGGAGCTCCCCTCTCTCTAAACAACTGTTCCAATGGAGCTCCCCTCTCTCTCTCTCTCTAAACAACTGTTCCAATGGAGCTCCCCTCTCTCTCTCTAAACAACTGTTCCAATGGAGCTCCCCTCTCTCTCTAAACAACTGTTCCAAACACAATCTGCATCCCAAATGGGACTCTAGTAGTACACTACTTTAGACCAGAGTAGTATACCCTATAGGGAATAGGGCGTCATTTGGGATGTAACCCACACTCTAGTATTCTACACCTGCTCTGTAAAATTCACTTTCTATGAATTATAATAACTAACAATATTACCTCTGCATTTCATATGAATTATGAAAACGTAACAATATTACCTCTGTATTTAAAATGAATTAAAATGATAAACCATATTACCTGGGCTGTGGCGAGAGGCTTTTCATAAGGTGCCTCTGTTTTGCATCTAAACATTGTCACACTGCGTTGTGGGAACTGCATGTCAATATGACAAAGACAGACCCTTTTACCTCTGTGTGTGTGTGTGTGTGTGTGTGTGTGTGTGTGTGTGTGCTTCACAAATTGGCAGAATATCTGTGTGATGGCCTTTGTCTAGGAGCAATACAATAGTTGATTTGGGTTACCAGAATCAACACCAGACCACACACACGCACATACAATCAGCATGTAGGGTCATGGACACATGAAATTGAAAGCTGTCAATCAAACTGCACTATAGATGCTTTTATTGACAAAAATTACCCATCACATAAAACACACACTCTCTCTCTCACACACACACGCACCCCACTCTAGTCGTAAATCTCTGTGGATGGGGGTATGGGGACCGAGTCCCCCGTTTTCAATTTCCTCAAAGACAATAGCCCTCAGCACAACACAACACGGCAGGACGGACAGACGGGGGAAAAGGTCAAATCTCTCCAAAGAAAATGATTTTTTTTGTCCGTTTCACCTTTTCTAAACAAGATAGATACTGAAGTGGCGGTATCTGTTATACACTTACTGAGAGAGGGGAGAGAGAATGGCAGAAAAAACATAAACAGTTCTCTGGAATATCTTGTAACGTTCATGAGATGAGACTTTTCTTGTGTGTGTTTCACACCCAATTTCACTTCGATTTATGTTTTCAAACACACTAAATTATGAATCACGCCAAATGTTCATTATTTGAATAATTGAAACGTAAACATTGGACCAGGGATGTTGCACCTCGTCTCTGGGCAGAGGCTCATCCTGATCTTTATATAGTGTGCTTTGTAATGTTCCACAGTCTTTAGACGTCTCGGTACATACTAGTCTCTGTAGTAGTCTACGTGTCAGCCCCATAGGTGTGTGTGCGTCATCTAGATGTCAAATAAAAAGTCTTTTGAATGATTGCTGGATGACAGGAAGTGGCTTCTGTTTGGTCGGAGGGTCAGTCTCTTTCTTGAGCTCTCGTTTTCCTCCTTTCTGGTCTCTCCTCCTCCACTCCTCTTCTCTTCTTACACACATGGTTTGCTTTTGTTGTTTTTCTGTCACGTTGACTACTGCTAAATCCCACAGCCATCGTGTGTTTGTGTGCACTGAGGGGGTAGGTTAAATGGTAGAGCACTAAAAGGACCAGTGGATGAATGGGTGTGTAAGGCCTTTGTTGTCACCCATTGTCTGCCTCTCTATCGAAAAGACAACAGTTTATCACAGGCTTTTTATGACCCATAGTTGTTGACGGGGTGTTTGCGTTGTGGGCGGAGCTGTAGTACCTGATTAGGTAAAAGGAGGAGAGGGAGGCTTCATTATAATATCTGTCATTCTCTATTCTCTCTTTCATTCTCCCTAAAGTATGTGGTGAGGGACCCAGAGAAAGATAGGGATGGAGAGATTTATTCCTGAACCTCACACACACACACACACACACACTTCCTCAGTCAAGGTCAACGTAGGTCGCAGTTCGTTAGCTAACCCCTAATTAACTATGTAATGAAAGACCGAATGGAACACTCGTTTAATCCTCCAATCACATCGTCTCCGTCTACCAGCCCTCGCCACCCAGATGTCACGGGCCAGTTTAGTGCATGTGCACACACACACACACACACACACACACACAGCCTGCTTCCCATTGACCTGTGACCCCCTCATTCCGCCTCTAGAGAGATGAGACACCATCCCAAGTGGCACCCTATTCAGGTCCCATAGGGCTTTGGTGAAAAGTAGTGTACTATATAGGGAATAGGGCGCTATGGGGACGCGGCCTCTCCATTTCACCTCGTCTTCATCAGAGCATCAGATAATTAACCAATACTGATGAATGAACAAGGAATTTACAAGTTAAGTGGGGGGGAGAGGGGAAAGAAAATAGGGTGGGGGGGGAGAGGGGAAAGAGAAAAGAGGGTGGGGGGGAAAGAGGGTGGGGGGAGAGGGAAAAGAGGGTGGGGGGAGAGGGAAAAGAGGGTGGGGGGGAGAGGGAAAAGAGGGTGGGGGGGAGAGGGAAAAGAGGGTGGGGGGGAAAGGGGAAAGAGGGTGGGGGGAGAGGGAAAAGAGGGTGGGGGGAAAGGGGAAAGAGAAAAGAGGGTGGGGGGAGAGGGAAAAGAGAAAAGAGGGTGGGGGGAGAGGGAAAAGAGGGTGGGGGGGAAAGGGGAAAGAGGGTGGGGGGAGAGGGAAAAGAGGGTGGGGGGGAGAGGGAAAAGAGGGTGGGGGGGAGAGGGAAAAGAGGGTGGGGGGGGAAAGGGGAAAGAGAGTGGGGGGAGAGGGAAAAGAGGGTGGGGGGGAAAGAGGGTGGGGGGAGAGGGGAAAAGAGAAAAGAGGGTGGGGGGAGAGGGGAAAGAGGGTGGGGGGGAAAGGGGAAAGAGAAAAGAGGGTGGGGGGAGAGGGGAAAGAGAAAAGAGGGTGGGGGGAGAGGGAAAAGAGAAAAGAGGGTGGGGGGAGAGGGGAAAGAGGGTGGGGGGGAAAGAGAAAAGAGGGTGGGGGGAGAGGGGAAAGAGGGTGGGGGGGAAAGAGAAAAGAGGGTGGGGGGAGAGGGAAAAGAGAAAAGAGGGTGGGGGGAGAGGGGAAAGAGAAAAGAGGGTATCGGCTACCGTCATTAGTTCATTTTGTGATTGTGATTTTGAGATGTGGTTGAAATTTGTAAGAAAAAAAGGGACATTTTGTAATTTTGAATTTAAAGATCAAAACAGGGAATGAAAGAACTAAAAGAACGAGCGAAAGAACAAATGACAGGAAGGACATAAATAAAGAATCCAATATAATAGGGACAGGACTGTATGATATATCTTACCTTTCAGATCACTGCCATACACGGGGCCCTGTTGGCATTCCATACACGGGGCCCTGTTGGCATTCCATACACGGGGCCCTGTTGGCATTCCATACACGGGGCCCTGTTGGCATTCCATACACGGGGCCCTGTTGGCATTCCATACACGGGGCCCTGTTGGCATTCCATACACGGGGCCCTGTTGGCATTCCATACACGGGGCCCTGTTGGCATTCCATACACGGGGCCCTGTTGGCATTCCATACACGGGGCCCTGTTGGCATTCCATACACTGGGCCCTGTTGGCATTCCATACACGGGGCCCTGTTGGCATCCCATACACGGGGCCCTATTGGCCCTGGTCAAACGTAGTGCACTGTATAGGAAATGGGGGTGTCATTTGGGATGCAGAATGCATCTCACTGTATCGGTCTATTGCCTTGGACTTATTTACTTCAGATAAAACCCTCAAAACACATCAAGAGAAATAAACTATTAAGTCCAGTTAGCTGTGATAACACTAGCTGAACAGATGGAGCAAGTTGATAGGCAAGGTTGTGCACGAATAATACCCCCAAATAAATAGTATGCCGAAAAACAAAAGTTTTAGTATGTGACATTTTGTAAATTGTACTCTGAATGCATCATCTAGTGCGCCATTGCGTTAACCCCTGCCATTCGCTCATTTTGGTACAGCGTGTCAATTTATCTGATTTATCAGCTGATTTCACACCATATTAGCCAGCACCAGACCTCCAAGGTGTTGGGGGTTTAGTGTAGAATCTTCAGAGAGCAGAGACAAACTCTCTAATACTCAACATGGACTGTAGCATATCAACTTAATTGCAAATTAATAATTGTTACGGTTTATTGTGAGTAAAAAATGATATTTTAACCGTTTTCATTGCAGTTGAGTGTGACGGTGTTCAACTGTTAGCCCCTGGGCCTTTTTAGGAGGGGAGAAGAAAAGAGACTGGCATCACTAAATCCCAAATGAGATCCCTTTTTGTTTTAATGACGTTGGCTTACGCTAAAATACTACAGAGGTTTCCATCATCTCTGGCTTATTCTAAGCCCTCTAGTCGTGTCCCAAATGACACTCTATTCCCCATGTAGTGCACTACTTCAACCAGAGCCCCGTGGGCCCTGATCAAAAAGACTGCTCTAAATCGGGAATAGTGTGCCAATTGGGACGCAAGCTCTCTGTGGACCTCGAGGGGCTTCACGGAGGACCCAGGTGTTCCTGAAGGACCCAACAGACGGTTCCCTCAATCTGAGTAAATTAATTAACTTACTAATTGTCTTTTAGCTAATTGATAAACAGACACACACACACACACAATCAAAATAGTAGCAGGTGTCCTATTTGAACCTATGCTGTGACCCTGCTGACAGCTGTCATTATCACATGGATCTAAAACACTCTAAACACATTGGCCAAACCACGACCACACTAATAACCTGTTTCACCCGCTGCCCATTTTCTCTACTCCACAAAATCAATGACTCTGTGTTCCATCTAATGTACAGATTTCTCCCTCTTTAAAAACTCATTCTCTCCCCCTTCCCCCTCTCCAGGATGTATGATGTGGGGGGTCAGAGGACAGAGAGGAGGAAGTGGATTGGTTGTTTCGAGGACGTCAGGGCCGTGGTATTTGTTGTTTCTCTCAGTGGATACGACATGACTCTAGTAGAGGATCCATGTATGGTGAGACACTCTATTGTTAACCCTACATCTGTACATGTCATTTTCCTGATGAACAGAACACTATTACTATATTACTAATGTTACTGTTATATCTAATGATTTCCCCTCTTTCAGAACCGCCTACAGGAGAGTCTGAAACTCTTCTCTTCCATCTGCAACAACATCTTCTTCAAGAGTACCTCAATGGTAAGAGACAGTCTAGATACTGTGTGACCTCAATGGTAAGAGACAGTCTAGATACTGTAGGGCCTCAATGGTAAGAGACAGTCTAGATACTGTAGGGCCTCAATGGTAAGAGACAGTCTCTATACCGGGGTACCTTAGTGGTAAGGCCCTAGTCTAAAGCCCAATTCAAACGAAAAGCTATTTTTTTACGCTTGTAAACAACAGTGTACACGCTGGAATTAGAATGCACAGAAGTGAATGAGAGAGAACAGATGGGCTGCGATCGTCAACGACATCAAAAGTCTGGTATTTGGTAAGAGATAATGTAACCAGCAATGAGAATTAAGCCCAGACTGGGCTAGAAGAAAATATGCCAAACTAGCCCAGCATGCAATTTTTTTTTATTTAATTTTTTTTTGTTAATATATATTTTTTCTAATATTGCAGTGCACAGATTTTGACATGATTTTTTTATTTTTATTATTGTGGCTAGAAAGGTCCCATCTGTACAGAAACTCTTCCATTGATAGTTACAGCTACTTGGCCAAGTCTAAATAGAGTTTGGTTGACATGGTTGTCCTTTTGCTAATGGACAGGATGGAGAAGACGCTACACACACACACGCTACACACACTACACACTCACTGTTACGCATAGAGAGTCCATGGGGAGGACAGAGTGGGAACGGATGAGTGAAGCAAACATGGAGGAAGTCTTTCTCCATCTCGTTCTCCCTCTTTCTCACTTGTCATTTATGTCACTCGTGGCTTCTGAGTGGACATGCCTCTGCAATGTCTTTGTCACCACACGCCTACACACATGCGTACACACACACACACACACACACACACACACACACACACACACACACACACACACACACACGACCGACCACAGCCGTCGTTCTAATAGGTCCCTTGTCACTTGTAATTAAACAGCGAACAGTAATTTAGGTGTTCATTCTGCTTGCTTCCAGCCCACACACACACACCAACACACACACCAACACACACACCCGCCCTCATCAAATGAAAGACAGTGTTACGAGCTTGTTTAATGGGACCTCCTTTAGTATGTTTTTCACGTCACTTGGTGTGTGCATGCGTACGCGTGTGAGACCGAGTAATTCATCTATCAGGGCGTGTCCTGAGTCTGCTAACCTATAACCCTCCACCCACTGTTCCCCTGTGTTAATTACACACCTCACACACACACTCTCATTATTCTCTTCATTCGAATCAGTTCATCCATCATTATCTAGCCAGTTGTTGTTCTTTTAACCAAATGAACCAAAGCCAGGTAGAATGAGAACTCCTCATAGACTTTTAATTGGTCAACTAGTGAACCACTACAGTGAACCAAGTTGTGTCCCAAATGTCACCCTGTTCTCTTTATGTCCCTTCATATGGGCTCTGGTCAAAAGTAGTGCACTATATAGGGAATAGCACGCCATTTGAGATGCAAGCCACTGAGTCAGAGTGTTGTGTACTGTGAAAGGGACAGTCAGTCAGGGACAGTGTGCGTGTTGACTCACACCATAATACTTGCGACAGCTAGATCAATCAATCCTCCTGTAGCCAAGGCTTCACTAGGTAATTGATCTGAATTCGCCAGTGATCGCTCTCCCAATCACATGTACAGATTTGACCATTCATCAACTGGCATTCACAGTTGATTGATGAAAAGTATAATTCTGCAGTTATATCCGTATCACATGGAAGTGGTATTTACAGTAAATGGTTTGTCACCAGTAACCACAATACTATTTCTGTTTGAATATTGATTTGAATATTGATTGAACATCCCCCCTATTGTTCATCTGTATATTTGTTTACTACTTTATTTGCGTATAATTGCCGACCAGGGATGTCGGATATTTTTGATTTATTTGTTTATTTATTGCAGATCTTATTTATGAACAAGATCGATCTTTTTCAAGAGAAGATTTTACATTCGGGGCGGCATCTACGGCTGTATGTGCCGCAGTTCAAAGGTCAGTCACGCTGACCACACCCTAATATACACACGACACGTGCACCACACGCAATAGGTAAAACATATGTGACCAGACTGATAATGCTATTGCAAGCCATTGGTGTATGACATGAAATGGCCTTTAATGTTGTCATTGATAAAATAACAATATACAGGCTTGAGATCGGATGAAGCCATTTTGATAAAATGGTGTATTATCATGAAATGTAACTAACTCTGAAAACGGTATTGCCTTACACCCTCTCTTTCTTTCCATCTCCCTTTCTTTCCGTCTCCCCCTCGTCTCTGTCTCTGTCTGTCTGTCTGTCTGTCTGTCTCCCTCCTCAGGTGCAGACTGTGACGTGGACGCTGCGGCCCGATACATCGCCGGAATGTTTGTCTCTCTCAACGCCACGCCCAGTAAACTCATCTACCACCACTTCACCACGGCAACGGACACCTCCAACGTACAGATTGTCTTCCAGGTCGTCATGGACACCATCATCAAAGAGAACCTAGAGGCCGTCTCTCTGCTGTGATTGGTTCTAAGAGTTCCTATGAGTTCTAACAGTTCCGATGGTGCTGGTTGGCTTCTGGACTCTGGGGTGAAGTTTCCCTCGGTACAGAGCTAGGCTCAGCTCCCCATCACCAAATCATAACCTTAAAGGGTCAATCAGCAGTTGCTACGTCCATTTTTGGAATTAACAACTGGCCCATTGATTCTTGAAGAATGTAACTTATAAATGCCTCGTGAGTTTAATTCAAAATATAAGCTTGTTTTACTCCAACGCTTGTAAACAACGTAAATGTAAACAAATAGCCTCAACATGGTTAACTAGAATGTTGATATCATGGATTGACAGTCTTTGCATCCATAGCTCTTGCTATGCATTTGAGAGAGGTTACAATTCTCCAGCCCCGTCCCTCAGCTTTTAACCAAAACGGGCGGGGAGTGTGCTTTGGTATTGTTTCAACTGCTGATTGCCGCTTTAACCGTTAGCGAGGGAAATGGAAAACCGACCCAAGATCAGTGACTAGGGGCTACGTCACCCTACTCTGTTTTCCGGTTCCGGAAGAAAAGCATTTTTAAGTGGACTTCATAGTGAAAGACCCCTCTGTACGTAACTTTTTGGAACGAGGAGAAGGTCCATTGGAGAACATTTCACTTCCCTCTCCTTGTTTTTGTGAACAATCATGGACTATGGTAATATTTATTTGTGTTGTTGTTATGCAACCCTAATCAGAATATGAATAATACAACAACATTTTAATTCTTAACATACTTGTTATATTTCTTATTCATACCAGAGCTGCCTCAGCAGCTCATTGGAGGCACCCTGTAGATGGTAATGATAGGCTTCCTCTCAGCTTTGGTTGCTCGGTTACAGTCATCCGGCTAAATGCTCACTCAGCTTAGTGCATGTCTTAGTGTGTGTGTGGGCAGGCAGGCGTGAGGATTTACCGTTTGTCCGTTAGATGCGCGGGCAGTGTGGTACTGCGTGTTGAGGTGTGGAGTTATGGGTCACTCATCCATACAGACTGTGTGTGTGTGTGTGAGGTAAGGGGTTCACTCATCCAAATTGTGTGTGTGTTAAGGGGTTAACTCATGCATACAGACTGTGTGTGTGTGTGTTATGCATATAGACTGTGTGTGTTTTCCTCCCATTCATCAATGCCGATCACTCCTTAATGGGACAGAGATCACAGAAAACAACTGGCTTTATTTAACTGCAGTAAATCTCATCACTCTTTTGTGTCCTGCTCTCTCTCTTTTCCTCCCTCTTGCTCTCTCTTCCTCTCTCAAACACCTCTTCCTTTCTCTCTCCTCTTTTTCTTAATTTACATGTTTGGGGATTTTTGTCTAAGTTGCCCAACAGACAAGTATCTGACTATTGCTATCAAACTATTTTCTAAGCATTTATGAGAAATAAAATCTTCTTACCATTATGTATTTATAAGAATCATTCCTAATTGTGCCCATTTATGGGGGTCTTGGGGGGGGGGGGATGCCTTTTTATGTAGACCTATGTAGTATTTAAATTCTGTTTTATATGATTTCTGTCATCTATTAACATTTTAATCTTGAGTTTTTGGGTTGAGATTTGGACACAGAATTGGATTATAATTCAGTCCATCTTGTGAAATAACTTGACCTTGGTGTCTTCAGATCAGTTGTCTATGCCAATTGAATAATTATTTGAATGTTTCGGAGTCGTTTGTTTACTGGCCGTGTTTTCATTTTTAGAAAGAAAATAAATCAGATTTAAGCAATAACATTTTCACTGTAGTCATTTAGCAGACGCTCTTATCCAGAGCGACTTACAGTAGTGAATGCATACGTTTTCATAATTTCGTACTGGTCCCCCGTGGGAATCGAACCCACAAACCTGGCGTTGCAAACACCATGCTCTACCAACTGAGCCACACGGGACCAATAAGGCCAGAGGGCGGTGTGGTATATGTGCAATATACCACGGCTAAGGGCTGTTCTTAATCACGACGCACTGCGGAGTGTCTTGATACAGCCCTTAGACATAGTATATTGGCCACAAACCCCTGAGGTGCCTTATTGCTATTATAAACTGGTTACCAACGCAATTAGAATTGTACTTTTTGTCATACTCATGGTATATGGTCTGATATACCATGGCTTTCAGCCAATCAGCATTCAGGGCTCTAACTACCCAGTTTAGAATAGGCTATATAGTGCAACTGACCAGAAAAATTAGCTTCAATGAAAAACACTGTCAGGATGAAAATACTTAAATATAAGTGATTTCTGTTGCTGAGGCATCGAAATAGGCTAGGTGCTACTGCACAAAAGAACATCTTCATTTGTTTCCACAATGAATATGTAGCCTAGGCTACTATCAGTCAAGCATAAATACAAATGTACACCAATCAAATTAGCAATATTTGTTCATTTTAATAAAATAAATAAAAGTACTTTGACAGGTTCTGCTCAGCAGGCAACGATTTATGAACATTTAATAATGGCCTACATTAGGCAACGCAGGTAACCTACAAGGGTGAGGGTTGGCATAGGAATATAGGGGAGTGTGGGGGGGTTGACAAAAGATAGCTTTGTAGCCTAGTAACAACTTTCTCTCACACACAAACACACATTGCACTTTGGGTTTTTCGTTTTGTCTTTTTTGTTTTGTTTTACACCGCTAGTATTAAACAAACATTATTCATATCCGTTTTTGTATATATATAAATGATGAGAAAACATTCAATGTCATCATCAATCAACGGTCCTTCTTTTTCGCTCACGCTGCCTGCGTCCTTGCCCATCTGCCTCGCGGAAAGTCAACTGTTGTTGTTGGCGCCGGCGGGAGATTTGTTGGTCTCACGCGGCCAGGCAGTCCAGCGAGTCGAGCGAGAGGAACACGTCAGCCTTGCACTGGAACGTACTCGTCCCGTCCCGCAGCAGCTCGCAGCTCTTCAGGTTGGGAGAGATGTCTGTCACACAGATGGCCTGAGAGCGAGAGAAACGGCGAGTTAAATGATGTTCAGTCATTAATTGTGGCAAATTAAAGTAGGCCTGTTTGGGGGAAATGTGCTGAAATGTAGAAAAATGGATACAAATTTTCAAGAAATGAAAATAATTTATGCTTATTGTCACATTGAAATATAGACCGACTACTGAGACATGTTGTCTTGTCAAAGGTTGGTTTTAGTTCAGTTTTGTTTTTGTCACATCCAGGTTGCTATTTATAGGCTATTATTCAAGTAGGTCTAGCCTATAGTCTACAATGTATTTTTATCGTGCATAAATACTGCTAAAACGTTTTAATTTCTTTGTGACAGTAGGCAAGTTGCGCGTCTCTTTGATGCTAAAAGGACAGCGCCTTTTACGCAGTAGTCTATCTGGCGCGCTACTTCCTAGTCGATTCCAATTTATATAATCTCACTTTTAAAAGATGTTTAAACTTTTAAATGTGACTACGGCACTCCCCCCCCCCCAAAAAAAATATATACATTATAACAATGGCAAAATTTGACAATGGCAATCAATTCACTTCATTAATTTGCGTGCAGGTAGAATCTAGGAAGAAATGTACTGTATTTTACCATATATGGGCCTAACATATTCTCTTTGGGTACCATCTACCTTAGACTTTTTAATTCAACGATTTTACCTCCCAAATCACACTTACCATGTTTTTGAGCACGGGGGTCTGTCGGTTACCGTCAGTCACCAAGTTGTTCTCGGTGCCGGTGTTCTCCCCGCTGTCCATCACCGTTTCTTCTGACTCAGACCTCCGGATGTACGGGGACCTCCGGATCCCGGACAGCAGACCCGAGGCTCGGCCGACCGAGTGGTAGCTCGGTCCGGTGGACTGCTTGTACCACGCCTCGATAGGATGGCACGAGATAAGCATGGAGATACCGACGCACACCACGGCGAATCTAACAGACCTATCCATCTCGGGACGCTTTTTTACGCAGCTGGATGGAATGTTGGTTTGACGGTTGGTTGTGGTTCGGTTTTCGTCGGGATGTTTTTGGTTCTTCTGTTCTTGTCTTCTTCTCTGGTGAGCTGTAGCCTAGGTTACCAATATCAACTGACGTTCTTGTTGGCAGGTTCTTCCGTTGGTTGTGTGTTCTCGAATGTTGTGGCCGTTTATATAGGCGCGCGGCACGATCGTGACCTGTCGACTGGATCAGAAAGATTGAATGATTCATCTTTACGCACGCAGATGAACAATCCAATCCGGATTTATGCGTTTTCTCTTTCCCCCTGTGTTTGGTGAGGTAGGGGGAGGTTGACATAGTGACATCACACCGATCCTCATAATCTGTTTCTTGAGAAAACTACAAAGTAAATTACGTTTATTGGCATATGGCTGGAATTTCGTCATAAATGGTCCAACTTCAGATGCTTTAACTTTACAGAACTGGGAGAGAAAGAGAGAGACAGTCCACTGAGTGGATTAGTGAATGTGTTCAAATGCTCGTAAATTATAGGCTATCCTAAAAAGCACACGTTTTCAGTTAGCTTGTTAGTTTATCCTTCGGTAGAACTCCATACCTCCACAACAGTGTAAATAAGATCCCCATGTTTAGATAACAGCCTATATAACCAATGAATGGTGTGGCTGCTGAACAAGTTGAGGAGACTAAATGACTTGGTGTTACCTTTGATTCTAAACTGTCATGGTCAAAACATATAGATTCAATGGTTGTAAAGATGGGGAGAGGTCTGGCCGTAATAAAGAATGCTCTGCTTTTATGACACCTCACTCAAAAAGCAAGTGTAGGCTCTAGTTTAGTCTTGATTATTGCCCAGTCCTGTGGTCAAGCTGCAGCTGGCCCAGAACAGAGCGGCAGGTCTTGCTCTTCATTGTAATCAGGGGGCCTCAATTTACACACACACTTAACCCACTAGACATGTCACCAGGGGTCTTTGGTTTTACAGTCCCCAAATCCAGAACAAATTCAAGAAAGCGTTCAGTATTATATAGAGCCATTATTGAATGGAACTCCCATCTCTTATTGCTTAAATGAACAGTAAACCTGGTTTCAAAAACCAGATAAAGCAACACAAGGCACAACGCCTCTCCCCTATTTGATAGTTTGGGTGTATGTATTGATATGTAGGCTACATGTGCCATTTTCTTTTTAATTGATGTAGTTCTGTTCTTGTCTATTACTGTTCTGTATTATGTCATGTTTCATGTTCTGTGTGGACCCCAGGAAGAGTAGCTGAAGCTATCGCAACAGCTAATGGGGATCCTAATAAAATACCAAATATCACCTTGTCGCCCGCCCATACATGACCAAATGGGAAAATAATAATTACGCATAGGCTCCATTAACCTAGATAAAAAAAGTTAACTTAAAAGTGCTGATCAAAGGCCATCTCCAATATCGGAGAGCAGATCATCAATAATCTGACTATATAACGCTAATGGAACTGAGTAGTCTATGATTTAAAACGAATCGATGAATCAAATTGTCTGTGGTTCTTGTGATTCAGCCAGATCTGATGGTAGTCGACTTGTTGTGTGCTCTACATGCAACAGGCTGATATAATATAGTCTAGAAACAATCCTAGCAAGCCAGCTGCTTGGAATAAAAAGGTCTGTAAATAAAACAGAACATTTCTGTTTCCTTCTTACATTTCCGTTCATCCCATCCCCAAATATAAGTTTGACACCAAAGAGAAATAGACTTTAAACTGTGATGCTCCAACTAGTTCATATAACTATATCAGCTTTTAAGAACTTAAATACTGATGACATTATTATGAAAAAAATTATAAACAGGAGAAGCAAGAAAATACTTTATTTTACAAAATACATAAAATCTCAACATCTAGATGTTGTCAAACTGAAATCATACAAAACATACATTGTATGAAACCCAGTACATTTGCACTGAAGCTATACCACATTTGTTTTTTGTTTTTCAGCCATAAATGGTCATCATAATCATAACCCATAGTTCTTCCTGTTCAGGTCACGAGGTGGTTTCTGGTCAAAACTCCTGGCCCTATAGTCATAACTCATGGGTTATAACTCACATTAAAATAAAGACAGTTGTGGCTACACAAAATCCCCAAGTACCTCTTTAATGGCCACATGTACTCTTAATGGCCACATGTACTCTTAACCTCTACCTGTTACAGCCACAAAAGGATGGGCCATCGCAGGAGCCGGATTCCTCTCCATCTTACTTCCTAGATTCCTTCTTTCTAGGGAGATGTTCCTGGACACTGTGATTCTTCTTCTGCATTGATTGCTCTGTGGAGGTTCAGGCCAGCTAACTGTGAAGCACATTGTGACTACTGCTGATGTTAAAAGGGCTTTATAAAATAAATATGATTGATTGTGGATCAATCATGGTCCAGTTGTGGTCTAGTTGCGGTCAGACTCCGTTGTAGAGTGGTCGACAGTGTGGTTCCAGTTTGTCCTCCAGCACAGCGTCTGGTCCACAGACCCAAGGATCCCCAGTTTCCCACTGCCACTTCAGCAGCCTGCCAACATAACATTAGGAAATAAATAAGATAACAAATAACATAAGATATAACATAAGAAATTCCCCCAAGGGGAAAATGGTTTGGCTTTCTCGAAATTCCCAGGTTTTCCTGAAATGTTTGAAGGATTCCATATTTCTTGCTTATTCCATCCTGATTTTGGGAATCTTCCAACCCCGATTTCTGGAAAACCTGGGAATTTTGGGAAAGTTACCGGAATTTTGCAACCCTGCATAATATCCATATCGATATACAATAATCGATCCATAATATAAAGAACAGTAATACTAACCTGTGTCTGAGGCTCTCCAGGACCGGGGCGAGAGCCGGGTCCCCAGCCAGGTTCACAGTCTCCTCTGGGTCCGACCGCAAGTCAAAAAGCTCCCAGCGGTCCCTGTAGTAGTCATAGAAAGATGTTTTCCCAGGGTTAGAGGTTCCAAGCCTATTCTATCAATTATATATCTATGGTAGTATCATAGATATAGAACCCTTTATTTTATATTGTATAGCTTTTATATTGTTTATAGACTCCGATGCTTTATATTGTATAGTTTTTATATTGTATAGTTTAATTTCTATGGTAATGAAGATAGTATAACAACAGTAGTACCGCTACATAAGAGAATAATTAAGCAAATACTATAAAAGGCCCAAAGGTGTGTTGTCTATTGACATATCCCACAACCCCCTTGAGGTGCCTTATTGCTATTATAAACTGGTTACCAACATAAATAGAAAAGTAAACAAGTATTTTTGCCCAACCGTGGTATATTTAAGCAATAAGGCACGAGGAGGTGTGGTATATGGCCAATATACCACGGCTAACGGCTGTTCTTATGCACGACGCATAAATAAAAATCATCAATCTACACACAATACCCGTAATGACAAAGCAAAAACAGGTTTTTAGAAATGTTTGCAAATTTATTACAAATAAAAAACAGACACCTTACTTACATAATTATTCAGAACCTTTGCTATGAGACTCAAAATTGAGCTCCAGTCCATTCTGTTTCCATTGATCATCCTTGAGATGTTTCTACAACTTGATTGGTGTCCACCTGTGGTAAATTAAATTGATTGGACATGATTTGGAAAGGCACACACACCCCTGTCTATATAAGGTCCAACAGTTGACAGTGCATGTCATAGCAAAAACCAAGCCATGAGGTTGAAGGAATTGTCCGTAGAGTTTCAAGACAGGATTGTGTCAGGGCACAGATCTGGGGAAGGGTACCAAAACATTTTTTCAGCATTGATGGTCCCCAAGAACAGTGGCATCCATCATTCTTAAATGGAAGAAGTTTGGAACCACCAAGACTCTTCCTAGAGCTAAGTTAGGGAGGTGACCAAGAACCCAATGGTCACTCTGACAGAGCTTCAGAGTTCCTCTGTGGAGATGGGAGAAACTTCCAGAAGGACAACCATCTCTGCAGCACTCCACCAATCAGGCCTTTATGAGTAAAAGGTCTGAATACTTCTATATATGTAATATTTCAGTTTTTTTTATTCACAAACATTTCTAAAAACCTGTTTTTGCTTTATCATTATGATATTGTGTGTAGATTGATGAGAAAAAAACAACAATTTCATAAATGTTAGAATAAGGCTGTAACGTAACAAAATGTGGAAAAAGTCAAGGGATCTGAATACTTTCCAAATGCACTACATACGGCTGAAATGTTGTTTCAGCCAATCAGCATCCAGGACCCAAAGTTCCTGGTTTCTAGTCTAGTATTATAGTGTTCGTTGTATCGGTCTAAGCTCCTGACTCCGAACCACACACGCCACCTCAGCGACGGGGGTTCTCTGGGGTTTCTACACACCTCTCTATGTCTATCTCCCTATCTGTAATTACATCTGTCCTCTCAACTCAGATACATAAAGGGATCTCCTTCAAAAAGTACCTGTAGTAGTATTGTTGCAGGGTCTTGAACCAGCCTGTGGGCCGCCTGGCCAGGGTGTTATTCAGATATATAGTATAATAGTGTATATAATAATATTATAACAGTACCTGTAGTAGTATTGTTGCAGGGTCTTGAACCAGCCTGTGGGCCGCCTGGCCAGGGTGTTATTCAGATATATACTAATGTATAATATAACTATCATGCTGTGTTGTCATGAGTTGCTGCCTTGTTATGTTGTTGTCTTAGGTCTCTCTTTATGTAGTAGTGTTGTCTCTCTTGTAATCACAGGCACCCGTCCCCGCAGGAAGCCTTTTGGTAGGCCGTCATTGTAAATAAGAATTTGTTATTAACTGACTTGCCTAGTTAAATAAAGGTTAAAAATAATAAAAAAACAAGTGTGTAATATAGTAAAATAGTGTATAATATAGTATAATAGTGTTTAATGTAATAGTGAATAATATAGTATAATAGTGTATAATATAATAGTGTATAATATAGTGTAATATAAGTGTATAATATAATATAGTATACTAGTGTGTAATATAAGTGTGTAATAGTGTATAATAGTGTATAATATAAGTGTGTAGTAGTGTATAATAGTGTATATAATAGTATTATAACAGTACCTGTAGTAGTATTGTCGCAGAGCCTTAAACCAGCGTGAGGGCCGCCCGGCCAGGGTGTTAATCAGATATATACTAGTGTAAAATATAGTATAATAGTGTATAATATAATAGTGTAAAATATAATATAATAGTGTATAATATAATAGTGTATAGTATAATAGTGTATAATATAATAGCGTATAATAGTGTATAATATAATAGCGTATAATAGTGTATAATATAATAGTGTGTAATAGTGTATAATATAATAGTGTGTAATAGTGTATAATATAATAGCGTATAATAGTGTATAATATAATAGTGTGTAATAGTGTATAATATAATAGCGTATAATAGTGTGTAATAGTGTATAATATAATAGCGTATAGTGTATAATATAATAGTGTATAATATAATAGCGTATAATAGTGTATAATATAATAGTGTGTAATAGTGTATAATATAATAGTGTGTAATAGTGTATAATATAATAGCGTATAATAGTGTATAATATAATAGCGTATAATATAATAGTGCGTAATAGTGTATAATATAATAGCGTATAATAGTGTATAATATAATAGTGTGTAATAGTGTATAATATAGCGTGTAATAGTGTATAATATAATAGCGTATAATAGTGTATAATATAATAGCGTATAATAGTGTATAATATAATAGTGTATAATATAGTATATAATAGTGTATTATAACAGTACCTGTAGTAGTATTGTTGCAGGGTCTTGAACCAGCCTGTGGGCCGTCCGGCCAGGGTGTTATTCAGCAGGTCCTGGAAGGTGGGAGAGACATAGAAGTCCTGGTCTATGGGGAAGGGCATGCGGTAGTGGAGGTTGTGGAGCAGGCGGTACGCTCCCTGGTGGATGGAGCGGATAGGGTAGTACATGGTCACCTCATGGAGGGACTGGCTGCCGTAGACAGTGTGGAAGAACAAAGAAGACATAAATAAAGCAATAATCCAAAGTACAGTGTAGTAATGAGTAATTACAATACTTGTTAGACTGAAATAATAATTAAACAGTAATAAGGACCCTGTAATGTAAAGTGTTACCTAATACACACAAATAAAGAAAGTCACACTATGGGCCAGTTTCCCAGACACAGATTCTAACTAGTCCTGAACTAAAAATCATTCTCAATGGAGAATCTGCATGGAACATGCTGTTCAGTCCAGGACAACAGTAGGTATAATCACAGTGTCTGGGAAACCACCCAATATATAGTCTCAGTGGTTTACTGGTTATAACACCAACATCTAACACACCGTGCCTTCCTTCCTTTGTACCTGGCGTAGACGGTGTGCTTGGCGGAGGGGGTGGGTTTTACCTGGCGTAGACGGTGTGCCAGGCGGCGGGTGAGGGTTCAGCGATGAGGGCAGGGAGGAGGGAGCGGCCTGTGAGGCTGACAGGGGTGGTAGGGGTGCCCGGGAGGCAGTATGAGGGGTACGGTATGGAGAACCAGTCCAGTAAGGTGGGGGTGATGTCTGGAGGGAGGGAGGGAGAGCGATGGTTAGGTTCTATCACAATTTGTCTTCCTGTAACTCCTCATATCCAATATCCTTGCCTCCTTAAAGCACATTGGAGGAGAACATCCAAGATTTTCCCCCTCTGACCTTCTCCACCAATGGGCTTTGAGAAAGAGGCGAGGAGAGAGAGGATGTGAGGAATCGTGGAAAGGCAAATTGAGATTTAAACATAGTGGTTAAATTACTTTTAAAATCCTTCCTTCCTCCTTTCCTTGGTGACTCCCTAACATATACTGTAGAAGGGTAGTTATGTCTCCCCTTAATGGTAACATAGTGGAATTACACACATGCATCAAGAAATACATCCACACATCCATTAATTCATTCTCCCCAGCTATTATCAGTCAATCCACCAATACCTCCTTCCCTCCTCCCTTTTCTTCTCTCTCCCTCCCTCCAACCATCATTCTCTCTCTCCCTCCCTCCAACCATCATTCTCTCTCTCCCTCCCTCCAACCATCATTCTCTCTCTCCCTCCCTCCAACCATCATTCTCTCTCTCCCTCCCTCCAACCATCATTCTCTCTCTCTCTCCCTCCCTCCAACCATCATTCTCTCTCTCCCTCCCTCCAACCATCATTCTCTCTCTCTCCCTCCCTCCAACCATCATTCTCTCTCTCTCCCTCCCTCCAACCATCATTCTCTCTCTCCCTCCCTCCAACCATCATTCTCTCTCTCCCTCCCTCCAACCATCATTCTCTCTCTCCCTCCCTCCCAACCATCATTCTCTCTCTCTCCCTCCAACCATCATTCTCTCTCTCTCCCTCCCTCCAACCATCATTCTCTCTCTCCCTCCCTCCAACCATCATTCTCTCTCTCCCTCCCTCCAACCATCATTCTCTCTCTCTCCCTCCCTCCAACCATCATTCTCTCTCCCTTCCTCCCTCCAACCATCATTCTCTCTCCCTCCCTCTCACCCAGTAGACTGACGTAGGCCTGGCTGGTCCCTCCCTCTTGCTCCCCCTCTCTCCCTCCCTCTCACCCAGTAGACTGACGTAGGCCTGGCTGGTCCCTCCCCATCTCTCCCTGTGTTCAGGTGATGACACCAACATGGGTTCTGCGGTGCCTGATCCGTACAGGTTGGTGCGTCCGTTGGGGAAAGGGATACCGTTATCAGAGCTGTAGATCACCAAGGTGTCGTTCTCATAACCAGCCTCCCTCAACTCAGCCAGCACCAGACCAATACCTATGGAAGACAGTAGAGGATATGTGGTGAACAGAGTGCCCCATGGTGGCGGTGGGGTTATGGTATGGGCAGGGATAAGCTACGGACAGCGAACACAATTGTATTTTATCGATGGCAATTTGAATGCACAGAGATACTGTGACAAGATCCTGAGGCCCATTGTGAGGCCCATTTTTTTAAGGTAATGTGACCAACAGATGCATATCTGTATTCCCAGTCATGTGTATTCCATAGATTAGGGCCTCATGAATTTATATCAACCGACTGGTTTCCTTATATGAACTGTAACTCAGACAAAATCGTTGAAATTGTTGCATGTTGCGTTTATATCATTTGTTCAGTATAGTTTGTGAAATGTAGAAAACAGAACTCTGAATGGGTCATGTGATGAGCGATTGCGTTGACTCCCGCCATTAGATCATTTTGGTACAGTGTGTCAATTTATCTGATTATCAGCTGTTGTCAAACACGTGAGTCGGGAAAAGACGAGTGAATTCTACTAGATCAAACGCCGAAATGAGTATGCAGTTTAAGTATGTAGTACGCTAGTGTGGGTATTCGGACATAGCCATGGATGGATTAATGGTGTAGAACCAGACTAATACCTACAGCGGAGAAGTTTACTTGTCATGTATTAGCTATGTAATAAATAGATATCTAATATACGTCTGTGTGTGTTCTAGCATGCATGTGTGTGTTCCTCTCTCTATTCATGTCGGTGTGTGTGTTTGTTCCTCTCTATTCATGTCGGTGTGTGTGTGTGTTCTTGCATGCATGTGTGTGTCGGTGTGTGTTCCTCTCTCTATTCATATCGGTGTGTGTGTGTGTGTGTGTGTTCCTCTCTCTATTCATATCGGTGTGTGTGTGTGTGTGTGTGTGTGTTCCTCTCTCTATTCATATCGGTGTGTGTGTGTGTGTGTGTGTGTGTGTGTGTGTTCATCTCTCTATTCATATCGGTGTGTGTGTGTGTGTGTGTTCCTCTCTCTATTCATATCGGTGTGTGTGTGTGTGTGTGTGTGTGTGTTCCTCTCTCTATTCATGTCGGTGTGTGTGTGTGTGTGTGTTCCTCTCTCTATTCATATCGGGTGTGTGTGTGTGTGTGTGTGTGTGTGTGTGTGTGTGTGTGTGTTCCTCTCTCTATTCATGTCGGTGTGTGTTCCTCTCTCTATTCATATCGGTGTGTGTGTGTGTGTGTGTGTTCCTCTCTCTATTCATGTCGGTGTGTGTGTTCTTCCTCCTCTTACCCTGGTCCAGTCTGCTAACTGTAGTGTACTGGGCAGCCAAATCAGCTCTCGCTACAGGGGTGTCTGGGATGAAGTGGGGCACCTGGGTAAGTGTTATATTACATATGATATTATATTCAATGAAATAATTAATGATAGTACTCTCAAATAGCAGGTGGAAAGTGATATACTGTCTTAGAATAGATTTGAGTAGAACAGAGTACAACAGAACCAGCACCAAATCCTTACCTTGACTTGGTCTGGGGTGTAGTATTCTGGCTTCCAATCTGGAATCCTCCCCATTCCACTCTGGCCGTTCCCAAACTTCTCACAGAATGATCCGTACTGCGGTTGGGAATGTCCACAGCGGTGGGTGTCATGGAACGCTACATACAAGAAGAACGGTCTCTCTTCCTCTTCCTTTCTCTGGGTCTGGAAGAACTTCCTGACCAGTAGTTTGATCCGGGTGATATTCCGACCCACCTAGTAGTAGTAGTAGTAGTATCAGCAGTAGTAGTAGTAGTAGTAGCAGCAGTAGTAGTAATAGTAGTAGTAGTAGTAGTAGTAGTAGCAGTAGTAGTAATAGTAGTAGTAGCAGCAGCAGTAGTAGCAGTATTAGTAGTAGTAATAGTAGTAGTAGTAGCAGCAGCAGTAGTAGCAGTATTAGTAGTAGTAATAGTAGTAGTAGTAGCAGCAGCAGTAGTAGCAGTATTAGTAGTAGTAATAGTAGTAGTAGTAGCAGCAGCAGTAGTAGCAGTATTAGTAGTAGTAATAGTAGTAGTAGTAGCAGCAGTAGTAGTAGAAGTAGCAGTAGTAATAGTAGTAGTAGTAGCAGCAGCAGTAGTAGCAGTATTAGTAGTAGTAATAGTAGTAGTAGTAGCAGCAGCAGTAGTAGCAGTATTAGTAGTAGTAATAGTAGTAGTAGTAGCAGCAGTAGTAGTAGAAGTAGCAGTAGTAATAGTAGTAGTAGTAGCAGCAGCAGTAGTAGCAGTATTAGTAGTAGTAATAGTAGTAGTAGTAGCAGCAGCAGTAGTAGCAGTATTAGTAGTAGTAATAGTAGTAGTAGTAGCAGCAGTAGTAGTAGAAGTAGCAGTAGTAATAGTAGTAGTAGTAGCAGCAGCAGTAGTAGCAGTATTAGTAGTAGTAATAGTAGTAGTAGTAGCAGCAGCAGTAGTAGCAGTATTAGTAGTAGTAATAGTAGTAGTAGTAGCAGCAGTAGCAGTAGTAGTAATAGTAGTAGTAGCAGCAGCAGTAGTAGCAGTATTAGTAGTAGTAATAGTAGTAGTAGCAGCAGTAGTAGTAGCAGTATTAGTAGTAGTAATAGTAGTAGTAGCAGCAGTAGTAGTAGAAGTAGCAGTAGTAATAGTAGTAGTAGTAGCAGCAGCAGTAGTAGCAGTATTAGTAGTAGTAATAGTAGTAGTAGTAGCAGCAGCAGTAGTAGCAGTATTAGTAGTAGTAATAGTAGTAGTAGTAGCAGCAGCAGTAGTAGCAGTATTAGTAGTAGTAATAGTAGTAGTAGTAGCAGCAGCAGTAGTAGCAGTATTATTAGTAGTAATAGTAGTAGTAGCAGCAGTAGTAGTAGAAGTAGCAGTAGTAGTAGTAGTAGTAGTAGTAGTAGCAGCAGTAGTAGTAGAAGTAGCAGTAGTAGTAGTAGTAGTAGTAGTAGTAGCAGCAGTAGTAGTAGAAGTAGCAGTAGTAGTAGTAGTAGTAGTAGTAGCAGCAGTAGTAGTAGAAGTAGCAGTAGTAGTAGTAGTAGTAGTAGTAGCAGCAGTAGTAGTAGAAGTAGCAGTAGTAGTAGTAGTAGTAGCAGCAGTAGTAGTAGAAGTAGCAGTAGTAGTAGTAGTAGTAGTAGTAGCAGCAGTAGTAGTAGTAGTAGTAGTAGTAGTAGTAGCAGCAGTAGTAGTAGAAGTAGCAGTAGTAGTAATAGTAGTAGTAGCAGTATTAGTAGTAGTAATAGTAGTAGTAGTAGCAGCAGTAGTAGTAGAAGTAGCAGTAGTAGTAATAGTAGTAGTAGCAGTATTAGTAGTAGTAATAGTAGTAGTAGCAGCAGTAGTAGTAGTAGTAGCAGTAGTAGTAATAGTAGTAGTAGCAGCAGTAGTAGCAGTATTAGTAGTAGTAATAGTAGTAGTAGTAGCAGCAGTAGTAGTAGAAGTAGCAGTAGTAGTAATAGTAGTAGTAGTAGCAGCAGTAGTAGTAGTAGTAGCAGTAGTAGTAATAGTAGTAGTAGCAGCAGTAGTAGCAGTATTAGTAGTAGTAATAGTAGTAGTAGTAGCAGCAGTAGTAGTAGAAGTATTAGTAGTAGTAATAGTAGTAGTAGTAGCAGCAGTAGTAGTAGAAGTATTAGTAGTAGTAATAGTAGTAGTAGTAGCAGCAGTAGTAGTAGTAGTAGCAGTAGTAGTAATAGTAGTAGTAGCAGCAGTAGTAGCAGTATTAGTAGTAGTAATAGTAGTAGTAGTAGCAGCAGTAGTAGTAGAAGTAGCAGTAGTACAATTTGTTTTAGCTGATTAACTGTTTATTAATTATACACCAATTTACAATCATAGATTGTCATAAAATAATAAGATCCTAAAATAGCATAATAACGCTAAACAAACAATATATAAAATAATGCTTTAATAATTCTACCTGAAGTACAGAGTTGTTTTCCTCTGTGTAGGCGAAGTCAAAGGGATAGACAGGGCCAGGGCCTACGTGTTTCTTCCCAATTATCCCTGTATGGAGGAGGAATAGAGAAACTGCTACTCTGGTACACTCCATCAAAACACACATGTACGCACGCACGTGTCATGCGTGTGTGTGCGTACGTGTGATGATGAGTATGTGTTATCTACCTGTGTGTGTGTGTGTGTGTGTGTGTGTGTAAGGTCTTGACAATGCTAAGGGTATGTGTGTGTTCGTGTGATGATGAGTGTGACGGGTGAATGTGTGTTACCTACCTGTGCGTATGTTAGCTTGGCCCAGCAGTAGAGGTAGGCTTTGTACTCCGTCAAACGAGTTGAAGTGATGGACTCCCTGGTGCAGGCCGTACATACCATTCTGATGCTGAGGACAGAGGAACACGGGAAAACAAAATGGATGAATATTAGACCTGCCCTGGAAGGCAACCTATTCCCTATATGGCTCTGGTCAAAAGTAGTGCACTGTATAGGGTATAGTGTTCCATCTGGGATGTACGCACTTTATGTTGCTGTATGCATCATGAAGAAAAATTACAATAGGAGTGTGTACCAAAGGGCACCCTGTTATTTAGTACACTACTTTTGACCAGGACCCATAAGGAGGAGGTGAACACACACCACTCTCGCTCTTGCGTTCTCTCTCTATACACACACAGGAAACACACACACACCTACCTGCGGCAGGCCTGTCAGTATGGTGGATCGGCTGGGAGAACAGCTACTAACGGAGGTGAAGGCATTCTGGAACACCAGGCTACGTCGACCCAGGGCGGCTAGGTGAGGCGTACGGACCACGGTGTTGTTATAGACCGACGTCTCGAAGCCTGCGTCGTCCGCTGAGAGAGCGAGGGAGGAAGGGAGTGGGGGAGTGGAGAGAGAGTGAAGGGGGGAGAGATGAAGTGTGTAGACCTAGTAGCTAAGTAGATCAACTGAAGTCAAAAACTCACAAATATATCTGATCGAACTCATTGATAAGTGACACGCAGTGACAACACGGATATTTGATGAAAGCAACTGCAGTTAATATAACCCAAAGCATAAAGAGACTTACCGATAATAAGAAGAACATTTCTCTTCTTGCACTCTCCAACACAGCATATTACCGTCAGTAACAAAACTAACACCTTATGACCAACGGCCATATCCGTCTCATAAAGTTCCAAATCATAAACACAATCTTTTCAGTTGCAGTAAATTGCAGTCCACTTTTTAAGAAAATATAGCATCAGCTCTATAAAGCTTATCTCACACTCCTGTCAAAGTGTTTGTTTGACATTATTGACATATTCTACATTGAAGTAAGCCTATCCTCTACATACTGATTACTCTCGCAAAAATCTATATTTTGTTTTCTCTTGATCAAAGAAACTGCAGTATGAAAATCAATTTGATTTTCTCCCGGAACACAGCTTTTCAAACCCCGCCCACTTTGGTCACATGATCGTGGTCACATGAGGCGGAGTGTTTAAGTTTTGCCGGAGAAGAGTGGACGCAACAGAAGTCGCTTTTTTTTCTTGCTCATTCATTCTGTGTCCATTCCACTGGATAATTTTATTGCCAGTCAGTATTTGCCTGTCCAGTCTGTGTGTGTGTGTGTGTGTGTGTGTGTGTGTGTGTGTGTGTGTGTGTGTGTGTGTGTGTGTGTGTGTGTGTGTGTGTGTGTGTGTGTGTGTGTGTGTGTGTGTGTGTAAGGTCTTGGCAATGCTAAGGGTATGTGTGTGTGCATATGATGATGAGTGTGAAGGGTGAATGTGTGTTACCTACCTGTGCGTATGTTAGCTTGGCCCAGCAGTAGAGGTAGGCTTTGTACTCTGTCAAACGAGTTGAAGTGATGGACTTCCTGGTGCAGGCCGTACATACCATTTTGTGTGTGTGTGTGTGTGTGTGTGTGTGTGTGTGTGTGTGTGTGTGTGTGTGTGCCTGAGGCCTGAGCAGCTATGAAAATGACTGTGGACCCAGTGAAAAATTTTAAACTGTATGAAACCAGAATGCAAATTGTAAAGTAGATCAACCAAATTGTCATGTGATTGTGGCTAGCCAGTGTCAAGTTAAATTTGCCAGCCAGCGCCATAGCCATACATTCTAAATGGGATGTGGTGGGCTGGCATGGTGATAACATAACCATATATTCTAAATGGGGTGGGTTGGCATGGTGATACCATAGCCATATATTCTAAATGGGGTGGGTTGGCATGGTGATACCATAGCCATATATTCTAAATGGGATGGGGTGGGTTGGCATGGTGATACCATAACCATATATTATAAATGGGATGGGGTGGGTTGGCATGGTGATACCATAACCATATATTCTAAATGGGATGGGGTGGGTTGGCATGGTGATACCATAGCCATATATTCTAAATGGGATGGGGTGGGTTGGCATAGCCATATATTCTAAATGGGATGGGGTGGGTTGGCATGGTGATACCATAGCCATATATTCTAAATGGGATGGGGTGGGTTGGTGATACCATAGCCATAGATTTTAAATGGAGTTGGTTGGCATGGTGATAGTTAAATCAATCTGCGTATGTTAGGCTGTGTATGTTCTTTTGCCTCCACTGAATTTAGAAACTATATATTCAATAAATAAGTGAGCCAAAAATATTTTGCTCATGCTCTGTTGGCAGTACAGTAGAACTCATGAAAGTAGAGTACAGTATACTGACTGATAAATGCACGTAGCCTACAGTCTAGTTCATCTTGGTTGGCGCCCTGATATAAATCTCACACTTGTGGGTAGGATTTTAATAGTTAAAGGAAAACTCCACCCAAAAACTACCCTTTGGCACAGTATTTGTTTCATTAGTCCATTGTTGACGTAGTCCCAACATGTTTTGCTAGTCAGCAATCCAATTTTTAAGATAAGCAACTTTCAAAATACAGACATCACCATATGATGCCGAATACGTCATATGGGGATGATTTCTGTATTTTGAAAGTTGCTTATCTTGAAAACTCGATTGCTGACAAGCAAAACCATTTTCCTTTAAGTCTGTCAGGAGATTAAAGTCTACAGTATGTCCTCTATTTTACCATCTTTGTCTTCGTTCTTTATGGGCTTTTATTGCTGGATTTAATTGACCACTTTTCTACTTTCTTTCTGTTCTTTAATCACAGTGAGTACACCAGTAATTCCAAAAATGGAATGGAAGACACACTGGGAGGATCTTGCCTTTCTGGATCCTAGAATGATTTGAGATCTGACGGTTCTGGGAACGTTGGTGATTCTCTGCTCTCTTGGTGTTTTGTCTTTTACCTGCCTAGTTGGAGTGTGAAGACGTGGATGTCATATTATAGTCTAGTTTGAACCTCACCCACCCTGAGGACTGAGGTAAGCAAACACAACCTACCTGGCCTACTGCTGCCACCTACAGTACCTTCCTGGTTTTGCCTGTTTGTGTGTCTATGGAATGGTGACATTGGATTGGTTTTCGTGTGTGTGTGTGGTGTGTGTGTGTGTGTGTGTGTGTGTGTGTGTGTGTGTGTGTACTGTAGTCTCAAAGTCTGCTTGTCAGCACTTTGTGTGTGTCTGCCTGTCTGTGACTCTGCTCTCTGTCTGCATTAACATCTCTCCGCCTCCTCTCCATCTCATGTTCGCCGCTTCACCAACTACAGACCCTCCTCTGTCCTGTTCCGTTCTGGTTCCAGGCAACATGATGGAGCCCCTGGTGGACCGGCCCGGGCCTCAGATTGGAAGGTCCTCTCTGGGGGAGAGAATGGCTTCCTGCTGCTCCTACAGAACCCTCCAGGCCTGGCTCCCCATCCTCACCTGGTTACCCAAGTAGGTGTCCCACCCTCATCTCTTTCTCTGGCGATGAGAGACAAAGGCTGCCCAGCTAGCACATAATGTTCTGAGAACCATGTGTTTCTTAGGTGGAAACGTCAGTACTTCAGCATTACGTTTTCTACAGGTTTCCTCATGGTTCTATTTAAAGTCATGTTCTCAGAACATTAAGAAAACCTTCCATAAAAACCACAAGAAAACATTAGTAAAGTTCCAAGAACCTTTTAAGAATGTTTTTTAAAAACATATACATTCCGTTCTCAGCGTCAACAAAACTCTCTCCTTTATCTTTTTACGTATGTTCAGTTGTTGGCCACGCCCACTAATTGGCCAAACCTGATCTTAATGAGTGGTTGATTACTTTGATATGGGGTCTAAATGAACAGCTTTGTAAGGGTTAATAAAACATGGCATGCTAGCTGCATCCTGGTGGTGCAGTGGACTAATTCCATGGATAGAGAACAGAAGATCATAGATTTGAATCTCACTGACGCCTTGCCACCATAAAAAATAAATGTATTTGCATAATTGATACTTAGGACACATGGAAATTCATATGCTTATCTGTGCTGGGAGTTCAGAACAGTTAACCCAAACTAAGCTAGCAGGGTTATTAAAAGTCTTATTGAAGCATGTTCTCCGAACGTTATTTACTTTCAAATATGTCTTGGTCTCTGTCTCTCTCTCTCTTTCAATCTAAATCCTTGGGATGCTAACACAAGTCTTTCTGTGTTTTCTCCACTTCCAGGTACAGGCTGAGCTGGCTCCAGATGGACCTGATAGCAGGTCTCACCGTGGGTGTAACCACCGTACCACAGGCCCTGGCTTATGCTGAGGTGGCCGGCCTACCTGTACAGGTGAGAGATCCGATAAATCACAGTTCATAGGCCTGAGTGTCTATAGACCATAGTCTATACAGTTGAGAGGGAGGGGCCAGGGGCGGGGTTTATCTGTACATTTGAGAGGGAGGGGCCAGGGGCGGGATTTATCTGTACAGTTGAGAGGGAGGGGCTGGTGGCAGGGTTTATCTGTACAGGTGAGAGGGAGGGGCTGGGGGCAGGGTTTATCTGTACAGTTGAGAGGGAGGGGCTGGGGGCAGGGTTTATCTGTACAGGTGAGAGGGAGGGGCTGGGGGCAGGGTTTATCTGTACAGGTGAGAGGGAGGGGCTGGGGGCAGGGTTTATCTGTACAGGTGAGAGGGAGGGGCTGGGGGCAGGGTTTATCTGTACAGGTGAGAGGGAGGAGCCAGGGGCAGGGTTTATCTGTACAGGTGAGAGGGAGGAGCCAGGGTTAAATAGTTAGGCCTACCTGTACTGGTGAGTGGTAGTAGAAGTACTTGCTATATCTCTGGGACAAGGCCTCTCACGCCAGAAGGATCACATGCTGTTTCTAGTGTTGTATTGCTAAACGTTTGGCACACCTGTGTTGTTACATTTTCCAACCCCTCACTGTAAGCATAGTTGAGTGTAATGTTGAACATGTTATTGGATCATATAGCTTTATAGACCTCAGTTTGCATCCCAAATGGCACCCTATTCCCTATATAGTGCACTACTTTTGACCGGAGCCCTATGGGGGAATGAATAGGGACACAGTTGGGACATAGTTCATAGGCCTGAGTGTCTATAGACCATAGTCATCAAGTCCTCTCATGTTTTAGCACAGAACAGCTTTACCTTGGGGATTCTTTTACCTGTTACCTGACATGGCACTCTTCTCCCTCCATTTTCTCCTACAATCCCCCTCACTTCTCCTCTACTCTTTCTTTTTGTTTCCTACCCAGCTCTCTCTCTGTCTCCCTCTGTCTCTCTCTGTCTCTCACTCTCTCTGTCTCTCTGTCCTCAATTCAATTGGTTTTATTGGCATGGGAATCATATGTTTACATTGCCGAAGCAAGTGAAATGGATAAACATACGTGAAATAAACACTAAAAACTAACAGTAAACATTACACTCACACATTTTCCAAAATAATAAAGACATTTCAAATGTCATGTTATGTCTATTTTCAGTGTTGAAGCGATGTGCAAATAGTTCAAGTACAAAATCGAAAATAAATAAATATGGGTTGTATTTACAATGATGTTTGTTCTTCACTGGTTGCCCTTTTCTTGTGGAATCAAAGAATCAAATCTTGCTGCTGTGATGGCCCACTGTGGTATTTCACCCAATAGATATGGGAGTTAATCAAAATTGGATTTGTTTTCACATTCTTTGTGGGTCTGTGTAATCTGAAGGAAATATGTGTCTCTCATATGGTTATACATTTGGCAGGAGGTTAGGAAGTGCTCACTCTCTCTACTTCCTTTAAGTCAAATTATCCCCCTCTCTACAGTATGGCTTGGTACTCAGCCTTCATGGGTGGGTTCAGCTATACGTTTCTGGGGACCTCCAAGGATGTAACCCTGGGTCCTACTGCCATCATGTCCCTGCTGTGTGCCTCCTACGTGGGGGGAGACCCGGTCCGAGCCGTCCTCCTCACCCTGCTCTGTGGAACCATACAGACCGCCATGGCTCTACTGCGTCTGGGTAGGGGAGAATGTCTTCATAGTTCTGGTTCTAGATCACTTCTGCTTCTAGATCACCCTCATAGTTCTGGTTCTAGATCACCCTCATAGTTCTGGTTCTAGATCACCCTCATAGTTCTGGTTCTAGATCAACCTGAGACCAGGTAGAGTAGAGGACAGGTCTACACCTTCTACAGGATACCTGAGACCAGGTAGAGTAGAGGACAGGTCTACACCTTCTACAGGAAACCTGAGACCAGGTAGAGTAGAGGACAGGTCTACACCTTCTACAGGAAACCTGAGACCAGGTAGAGTAGAGGACAGGTCTACACCTTCTACAGGAAACCTGAGACCAGGTAGAGTAGAGGACTGGTCTACACCTTCTACAGGAAACCTGAGACCAGGTAGAGTAGAGGACAGGTCTACACCTTCTACAGGAAACCTGAGACCAGGTAGAGTAGAGGACTGGTCTACACCTTCTACAGGAAACCTGAGACCAGGTAGAGTAGAGGACAGGTCTACACCTTCTACAGGAAACCTGAGACCAGGTAGAGTAGAGGACTGGTCTACACCTTCTACAGGAAACCTGAGACCAGGTAGAGTAGAGGACTGGTCTACACCTTCTACAGGAAACCGGAGACCAGGTAGAGTAGGCCTACAGTAGGCTACACTTTTGTGTGTGTGTAATATTGTTGTAACGTGTGTGTGTAATGTTGTACAGTTGTCTGTTTGTGTAACATCGTTGTAACGTGTGTGTGTGTGTAATATTGTTGTAGTGTGTGTGTGTGTGTGTGTGTGTGTGTGTGTGTGTGTGTGTGTGTGTGTGTGTGTAATGTTGTAACGGTGTGTTTGTGTAACATCGTTGTAATGTGTGTGTGTGTAACAGCGTTGTAACGTAGATGTGTGTAACAGCGTTGTAACGTGTGTTTGTGTAACATCGTTGTAACGTGTGTGTGTGTAACAGCGTTGTAACGTAGATGTGTGTAATATCGTTGTAACGTGTGTTTGTGTAACATCGTTGTAACGTGTGTGTGTGTAACAGCGTTGTAACGTAGGTGTGTGTAATATCGTTGTAGAGTGTGTGTGATATCGTAGTGTGTGTGTGTGTGTGTAGGATAGGAGATGTGGTTCTAGGTCTGCTGTGTCTGTATCTGCTGGTGATGTTGCAGTGGATGAAGAGTACCCTAGAACCCCCGTCAGAACAAGACACCCCCCTCACCAGGGGTGCTCACAGTCTGGTCTGGGGCATCGCTACCGGTCAGTACCTGGGGGGGTGAGAGAGAGTATAATGTGTGTGTCTCACCACCTCAGTGCGTAATGCGTTGGTCGTAGTGGCGGCGTCCTCCGTTTGGCTCACCGGTCTTCACCATTACCGGGAAAACGTCCCAGGGCCTGCCGCCATTCAGAGCCCCTCCCCTCTCCGAGACCACGCCCAACGGTACCAGCATCAGCTTCGGAGAGATCGTAGAGGTGAGTGACGGGGGAGACAGACCAATAGGGATACAGAGTGGGGGGAGTGACAGGGACAGACCAATAGGGATACAGAGTGGGGGAGTGACAGGGACAGACCACTAGGGATACAGAGTGGGGGAGTGACAGGGACAGACCACTAGGGATACAGAGTGGGGGAGTGACAGGGGGATGGACCAATTTGGATACAGAGTTGACACTGGAGAGTGGGTGTCAACCAATTATATTACGGAATTTAGTTATTACCGTTGGGGAGAGTGAGCTGAACCCATGATATTACAGTATTGAGTTGTTAGTGTTGAGTTGTCACAGTATTGGGTTTTCCAATTAGGTTACAGTGAAAAGTAACAGGTAGCTATTACAGCAAAGGTCCCCAGTTGCTCTTGGTCAGTATGCTAAGCCAATCAGGGAACAGTAATTAGTCATTAGAACCCTGTTGTCCAATCACATCTCAGATATGAGTGATAGAAAACCCCTTCTGACCAATCTCGTGGCAGGATTTTGGAGGAGGGCTGGCTGTCATCCCCTTCATGGAAGTACTGGAGACTATTGCCATCGCTAAAGCCTTTGGTGAGAGCCTTCTGTGTGTGTGTGTGTGTGTGTGTGTGTGTGTGTGTGTGTGTGTGTGTGTGTGTGTGTCTTTCTGCCATGTTACTGGTGTGCTCTTTCTGTACCAACTTGTGTTGTTAAATGTTTATTTGTTATTTATTTGACCAAAGAAGTCACATTGAGGATGGAATATCTCAAAAATCTTGCATAATTATTCTGTTTCTCTATCTTCTTTGCTGTTAAGTGAGTTTAAATGCACTTTGAATAAAGTTTGATTTGATTTGAATCCCCAGCCAGTCAGAATGACTATAGGATCGATGCCAACCAGGAACTGTTTGCTATTGGTCTAACCAACATCATGGGATCCTTCGTCTCAGCCTATCCGGTCACAGGAAGCTTCGGAAGGTGTGTGTGCATTAGTGTTGCCATGACACCAGTATGGCGATACTAGGAAGTAAGGAAACACAACATGAAGCGGACTGAAGCTCTTGAAACAGTCTTAATGTTTGAAACACTAGAAAATAAAGGAAAGCCGCACACTCTAACAGCTCAGATGCAAATATTTGCATCAAATTTGGATCAAAGTAAGTGTCATCCCTCCTGCGTCTGCCATGGAGAGGAGCAGGACCTCCTTTGTCAGGGTTTCTCCAAAAGTAGACTTTATCCTCGGCCTTATCTTTTTTGTCTTGGTTGAATTTCTTGATTTTAAGCGGCCCACTTTTTGGAAGCAAACCATCCGATTTCGTCTCTGCGTTATATTGGTATCGAACATGTCACCCTCCCGAGGAGAGGGGGTGACCTTGATAATTTATTGTTAAAACGAGAGGCTGCCTGGATCTTTAATTTAAAGACCCTTGCTCCCTTCGGTCTCAACATAGACTTTGATCTGAAGCCATTCTTGTGATAATTGTGATTTTGCCATTGTAATTGTTTGTTAGATACATTTTAGACTACAAATGCTATGATCGTATGCTATCCATTTGTTTGTCTTTTTGTATGTTCTTTGTATGCCATTTTTTAAAATATTTGAGTTAACCAATGATATTAGGCCATACTTGGCCATGATTACAAACACCTGTGTGTCTCTTGACACTATATAAATGACTCATCTCGCAGTGTTTGATGATACCCTGTCTGGTGTTGTGGTAGTGTATTGTGTAGTCGTTAGTATATTGTAATTAATGTGTGGTATCTGTCTGGTGTTGAGGTGTGGTAGTGCTGTTGTCCCTGGCCTTTCTGATGCCAGCATTCTACTACATCCCTAAAGCCTCTCTGGCAGCAGTCATCATCTGTGCTGTGGCTCCCATGGTCGACTACCGTGTCGTCATACAGTTCTGGAGGATACGCAGTAAGTAGTGTGTATGTGTGTGTTTTAAATCTGTGTGTATGTGTTTGTCTCACAGTTTTTACATATTTGTGTGTTGGTGTGTGTTTCAAATCTATGTGTGTGTTTTCAAATCTGTGTGTGTGTCTCTGAGCTTGACCTGGTGCCGTTCCTGACCACCTTCCTGTTGAGTTTCTGGGAGGTGCAGTACGGCATTGTGGGAGGTGTAGTTGTTTCTGGACTCATGCTGCTCTACAATGTAGCCAGGCCCAGCATAAAGTGTGTGTGTGTGTGTGTGTGTGTGTACAGGTGTGTGTGTACAGGTGTGTGATCATGGTGTTCTGGTGATGGAGTTAGATAGTGGACTCAGTTTCTCAGTGTGTGTGTAACAGGTCTGTGTGTGTGTAGCAGGTGTAACAGGTCTGTGTGTGTGTAACAGGCAGGTGTGTGTTCTCTTCGTGTGTGTGTGTGTAACAGGTGTGTGTTCTCTCTGTGTGATCATGGTGTTCTGGTGATGGAGTTAGATAGTGGACTCAGTTTCCCCTCGACAGAGTACCTCAACACTGTCCTATACACTCAGGCACTACAGGGTAAGAGAGTGTGTATGCTGGAACATTGTTAATGTGGGAGGCAATCCGTCTGCCTAGGGAAACTAATCTGTCCTCCTCTTGTGCTTGCCTCCCCCCCCCCAATTCTCTCCTCTCCCCCCTCAGCCTCTCCTCCTAGGTCAGTGGTCCTGGACTGTCATCATGTCAATACTGTAGACTATACAGTTGTCAACGAGCTCAGGGACCTGCTACGACAGTTCAAACTACGAGGGGTTGGACTCATCTTCTCTGGCCTGCAGGTACTGACTGACTGGGTGTGTTCTGGCCTGCAGGGACTTACTGACTGACTGGGTGTGTTCTGGCCTGCAGGTACTGACTGACTGACTGGGTGTGTTCTGGCCTGCAGGGACTTACTGACTGACTGGGTGTGTTCTGGCCTACAGGGACTTACTGACTGACTGGGTGTGTTCTGGCCTACAGGGACTTACTGACTGACTGGGTGTGTTCTGGCCTGCAGGTACTGACTGACTGACTGGGTGTGTTCTGGCCTGCAGGGACTTACTGACTGACTGGGTGTGTTCTGGCCTGCAGGGACTTACTGACTGACTGGGTGTGTTCTGGCCTGCAGGGACTTACTGACTGACTGGGTGTGTTCTGGCCTGCAGGGACTTACTGACTGACTGGGTGTGTTCTGGCCTGCAGGGACTTACTGACTGACTGGGTGTGTTCTGGCCTGCAGGGACTGACTGACTGACTGACTGTGTTCTGGCCTGCAGGGACTGACTGACTGACTGACTGACTGTGTTCTGGCCTGCAGGTACTGACTGACTGACTGTGTTCTGGCCTGCAGGTACTGACTGACTGACTGACTGACTGGGTGTGTTCTGGCCTGCAGGTACTGACTGACTGACTGTGTTCTGGCCTGCAGGTACTGACTGACTGACTGACTGGGTGTGTTCTGGCCTGCAGGTACTGACTGACTGACTGACTGTGTTCTGGCCTGCAGGTACTGACTGACTGACTGGGTGTGTTCTGGCCTGCAGGTACTGACTGACTGACTGGGTGTGTTCTGGCCTGCAGGTATTGACTGACTGACTGGGTGTGTTCTGGCCTGCAGGTACTGACTGACTGACTGGGTGTGTTCTGGCCTGCAGGTACTGACTGACTGACTGACTGGGTGTGTTCTGGCCTGCAGGTACTGACTGACTGACTGTGTTCTGGCCTGCAGGTACTGACTGACTGACTGACTGACTGGGTGTGTTCTGGCCTGCAGGTACTGACTGACTGACTGACTGACCTCTGGCCTGCAGGTACTGACTGGGTGTGTTCTGGCCTGCAGGTACTGACTGACTGACTGACTGACTGTGTTCTGGCCTGCAGGGACTGACTGACTGACTGGGTGTGTTCTGGCCTGCAGGTACTGACTGACTGACTGTGTTCTGACCTGCAGGTACTGACTGACTGACTGACTGACTGACTGGGTGTGTTCTGGCCTGCAGGGACTGACTGACTGACTGGGTGTGTTCTGGCCTGCAGGGACTGACTGACTGACTGACTGACTGTGTTCTGGCCTGCAGGTACTGACTGACTGACTGACTGTGTTCTGGCCTGCAGGGACTGACTGACTGACTGGGTGTGTTCTGGCCTGCAGGTACTGACTGACTGACTGTGTTCTGACCTGCAGGTACTGACTGACTGACTGACTGACTGACTGTGTTCTGGCCTGCAGGGACTGACTGACTGACTGTGTTCTGGCCTGCAGGGACTGACTGACTGACTGACTGGGTGTGTTCTGGCCTGCAGGTATTGACTGACTGACTGACTGGGTGTGTTCTGGCCTGCAGGTATTGACTGACTGGGTGTGTTCTGGCCTGCAGGTATTGACTGACTGACTGGGTGTGTTCTGGCCTGCAGGTACTGACTGACTGGGTGTGTTCTGGCCTGCAGGTATTGACTGACTGACTGGGTGTGTTCTGGCCTGCAGGTACTGACTGACTGGGTGTGTTCTGGCCTGCAGGTATTGACTGACTGACTGGGTGTGTTCTGGCCTGCAGGTATTGACTGACTGACTGGGTGTGTTCTGGCCTGCAGGTACTGACTGACTGACTGTGTTCTGACCTGCAGGTACTGACTGACTGACTGACTGACTGACTGTGTTCTGGCCTGCAGGGACTGACTGACTGACTGTGTTCTGGCCTGCAGGGACTGACTGACTGACTGACTGGGTGTGTTCTGGCCTGCAGGTATTGACTGACTGACTGACTGGGTGTGTTCTGGCCTGCAGGTATTGACTGACTGGGTGTGTTCTGGCCTGCAGGTATTGACTGACTGACTGGGTGTGTTCTGGCCTGCAGGTACTGACTGACTGGGTGTGTTCTGGCCTGCAGGTATTGACTGACTGACTGGGTGTGTTCTGGCCTGCAGGTATTGACTGACTGACTGGGTGTGTTCTGGCCTGCAGGTACTGACTGACTGACTGGGTGTGTTCTGGCCTGCAGGTACTGACTGACTGACTGGGTGTGTTCTGGCCTGCAGGTACTGACTGACTGACTGGGTGTGTTCTGGCCTGCAGGTACTGACTGACTGACTGGGTGTGTTCTGGCCTGCAGGTACTGACTGACTGTGTTCTGGCCTGCAGGTACTGACTGACTGACTGACTGACTGACTGTGTTCTGGCCTGCAGGGACTGACTGACTGACTGACTGACTGACTGACTGACTGACTGGGTGTGTTCTGGCCTGCAGGTACTGACTGACTGACTGGGTGTGTTCTGGCCTGCAGGTATTGACTGACTGACTGGGTGTGTTCTGGCCTGCAGGTACTGACTGACTGACTGGGTGTGTTCTGGCCTGCAGGGACTGACTGACTGACTGGGTGTGTTCTGGCCTGCAGGTACTGACTGACTGACTGGGTGTGTTCTGGCCTGCAGGGACTGACTGACTGACTGGGTGTGTTCTGGCCTGCAGGTACTGACTGACTGTGTTCTGGCCTGCAGGTACTGACTGACTGACTGACTGACTGGGTGTGTTCTGGCCTGCAGGGACTGACTGACTGACTGTGTTCTGGCCTGTAGGGACTGACTGACTGACTGACTGGGTGTGTTCTGGCCTGCAGGTATTGACTGACTGACTGACTGGGTGTGTTCTGGCCTGCAGGTATTGACTGACTGGGTGTGTTCTGGCCTGCAGGTATTGACTGACTGACTGGGTGTGTTCTGGCCTGCAGGTACTGACTGACTGGGTGTGTTCTGGCCTGCAGGTATTGACTGACTGACTGGGTGTGTTCTGGCCTGCAGGTACTGACTGACTGGGTGTGTTCTGGCCTGCAGGTATTGACTGACTGACTGGGTGTGTTCTGGCCTGCAGGTATTGACTGACTGACTGGGTGTGTTCTGGCCTGCAGGTACTGACTGACTGACTGGGTGTGTTCTGGCCTGCAGGTACTGACTGACTGACTGGGTGTGTTCTGGCCTGCAGGTACTGACTGACTGACTGGGTGTGTTCTGGCCTGCAGGTACTGACTGACTGACTGGGTGTGTTCTGGCCTGCAGGTATTGACTGACTGACTGGGTGTGTTCTGGCCTGCAGGTACTGACTGACTGACTGGGTGTGTTCTGGCCTGCAGGTACTGACTGACTGACTGGGTGTGTTCTGGCCTGCAGGTACTGACTGACTGACTGGGTGTGTTCTGGCCTGCAGGTACATTGGTTGACTACCAATGATGAAGTATAATCAGACTGATTGCATCTGTCTCTCTCTTCTCTTCTCTGTCTCTTCTCTCTCTCTCTCTCTCTCTCTCTTCTCTTCACTCTCTCTCTCAGTATTCGGTCTTGGAGGTCCTGTTGGCAGCAGATCTGCCGGATCTTAGACACACCGCCAGTGTGGAGGCGGCACTAACCATCCTATCGGGTAACGCTCAGTGACTGACACCACAACCAACAAATCACGGACTAGAACAGTGATATTTTTTTTTTATGCTGTCCTGAACCAATCCCTGCTGAGTGCACCAATTACACTCGAGTCAACGGACCCTGACACTGAATCAACGGACCCTGACACTGAAATCAGAATGATTGGTATGGATCTGGACCAATCAGGGTACAGCGGTGGCCATGAATGTCCCTCCCCCTCACCCATTGATTGGCTGTCAAGCAGTTGACAGGTTGTCAACCCCCTTTTTTTTAACCAAGTATGAGAACCAATCTCTTATGCTTTTCCACTTTAAAGATGCTGCTGTGTGATCGGTTTCATCTTGTAGCTTTTATAATGACTTTTATGTTGTTGAAGTTATCTGTAGACACTGATCAAGTCTAGAGTAGGTTTTGGGGTTTCTTTCACTAATGGACATTTGAATGTCTCTGTGTGCAGTTTGAAGTTAGTTGAAGGTAGTTTCTAGCCCATTGCTAACTAGCGTTAGCACAATGACTGGAAGTTTACAGGAACAGCTAGAACACACACACACACACACTACCTTTATCCTGGGTCTATTTTAACACGTTTGCTCTGTGTGTTAACCCCTTCAGAGCCAACGTACACAGAGGAACTGGAGGAGGGGAAATCACTTCTCAGGAAGTAATGTAAGGAAAGAAGCCCCACCCCCTCAGCACTTAACTTCCTGTTTGTGTTCCAAATCAAAATTCCAAATCCTTTCCAGGCCCCTACCCCAGTGTGTCCCAATCCTGGTCCTGCGGACCCTAAGGGGGCACGTTTTTGTTTTTGCACTCACAAACCTGATTCAACCAAATGCTTGATAAGTTGAATTAAGCTAAAAACAAAACATGTGTACCGCCTTGGGTCCCCTGGACCAGGATTGGGAAACCCTAGTCACCTGAGTCAGTGTGTGTGGATAGGTGTAAGCAATATGGAGGAAATAGCACTTAGCCTGTCCAAAGAGGTATTACTGTATGTCTAATACCTATCTAATGTTTTGATTTGATTTACATAGGCGTTAGGGCTCTATCTGGTATATGACGTATCAAATATTCATAGACTGGGGAGATACTTACACTATTGCAACTTTGGTTTTACAAATGAAGCAACCAACCATTACCAAGAACGGTTTAGAGTTGAAAGCTTAACAAACATAGTCGGGTCTTTTTTTTTTTTTTATAGAAAAGTACAACCTCTTGTCTACGTGGCAACTTAGCAGATGTGTGGAAACAGGGGCGGAACATAGTGTAAAAGGCGATTGGTTTGTCTGTGCATATTAAGATAGCCCGAGGGCTCAACTGTATAACTGTGTTTTGTCACAGTTCACACTATAATGTGCTCCTCCTTCTTGCAAGGTTCCACACAGCTGACTTCCTGCAGATAGTAAACTCACGGGATGTCTCACATGCTGCGGTCGCACCTAACAGATCTTAGCTATACATTTTTACATTACATTTTAGTCATTTAGCAGACGCTCTTATCCAGAGCGACTTACAGTAGTGAATGCATACATTTCATAAAAAAATTATTTGTACTGGCCCCCCGTGGGAATCGAACCCACAACCCTGGCGTTGCACACACTATGCTGGCGTTGCAAACACCATGCTCTACCAACTGAGCCACAGGGAAGACACCCAGTCTTATGCCTAAGTCACACAAAGACAAGTTTGTATCAGGTTAGAAAAACACTAGCATATAACGAGACGCAGTAAAACATGGGATAGATTGACTAATTCTGTAATTTTCCACAACACTAGGGATTGATGCAACAAAGTCAACAAAATCATACTTCCTGATGTAATCCACTACTCTCATGCAGCCGTACCATTCTGATGTAATCCACTACTTTCATACAGCCATACCATTCTGATGTAATCCACTACTTTCATACAGCCGTACCATTCTGATGTAATCCATTACTTTCATACAGCCGTACCATTCTGATGTAATCCATTACTTTCATACAGCCGTACCATTCTCACCCCTAACTACATATGTGGGAGGGTCTCAAGGTGTCTTGTCAGGCTAGGCCCAGTACCTCAAGTCAAACAAGTCATATTACTTTGTTATTAATGCAGGAAAACTGAAATTAGTTTACCTAATTTCTAACAGCATGTCACGTGTTCAAATAGAAGCGAAAAAAACTCTAGACCACCTTTACTCCACACACAGAGACGCATACAAGCTCTCCCTCGCCCTCCATTTGGCAAATATGACCATAACTCTATCCTCCTGAATCCTGCTTACAGGCAAAAACTCAAACAGGAAGTACCAGTGATGCGCTCAATACGGAAGTGGTCCGATCAAGCAGATGATAAGCTACAGGACTGTTTCACTAGCACAGACTGGAATATGTTCCGGGTCTCATCCGATGGCATTGAGGAGATAACCACATCAGTCACCGACTTCATTAACAAGTGAATCGACAACGTTGTCCTCACAGTGACCATACGGGTACATATTTCAACCAGAAGCCCTGAGCTAAAAACCAGAGCTCCCGCTTTCAAGAAGTGGGACACTAACCCAGACGATTATAAGAAAATCTGCTATGTCCTCCGACAAACCATCAAACAGACATACGTCAATGCAGGATTAAGATCGAATCCTGCTACACCAGCTTTGATGCTCGTCGGATGTGGCAGGGCTTGCAAACTATCACTGTCACATTATAAAGGGAAACCCAGCCGCGAGCTGCCCAGTGACGACCAGACGAGCAAAATGCCTTCTATGCTCACTTCAAGGCAAGCAACACTGAACCATGCATGAGAACAACATTTGTTTGGGTGTAGGACCTCAACAGATCCACAAATGACTCAATCTCTACTGCACGCCACACTGTCCTTTCCACTTGGACAAAAGGAACACCTACATGAGAATGTTGTTCATTGTCCACAGCTCAGCGTTCAACACCATAGTGCCCTCCAAGCTCATCACTAAGCTAAGGACCCTGGGACTGAAAACCTCCCTCAACAACTGGACTTCCTGATGGGATGTCCCCAGGTGGTGAGGGTAGGCAACAACACATCTGCCACGGTGGCCCTCAACACGGGTGCATAAAATTTGATTTGTATTACATGTAACCCTGTCAATCAATACACAGAGCACAGTGGAGGCTGCTGAGGGGAGGATGGCTCATTATGTCTGGAACGGAGTAAATGGAACGGCATCAAACCATGTGTTTTATGTATTGGATACCATTCCATTGATTCAGCTCCAGCCATTACCACGAGCCCGTCCTCCCCAATTAAGGTGCCACCAACCTCCTGTGGCATAGTATACGTTGGTAACTTCCTGTTTAGTTTCAAGCTATTTTCTGACCTTTTATCTGAGGGTTTCTTCGATTTAATGTAGAATCTCTCCAATCGAATAATATACGGACGCTCCTTCAGGTGTCATAAGTGCAGATGAACCATTTGTTATTCATTGGTCCTTATCATCACAACAAGACTATTGATTAAGTGTTCAAAGGTGATAAGAGTATGGAACACATGTATCCACTGTCCCCTCCCATCAGTCCAGCCAGGCAATTCATGAACTTTATCTCCACTTGGGGAAAAAGCACCTAGACATTATTTCCCATTGCTTCTAGCCCAGCATTTGGTTTGCAACAGTGGGGGTTTGCATACATCTTGCTGTCTGCCCCTCCAACCTCGACAACATTGTTGCAATTTATTATTACATGCAGTAATAAGTGTGCCACCCAGTTGACAGTGCTGCCAACAGCTAATTCATGTCTGCTCTCTGAGTAAGGGAGGTGGAGAAAGGAGAGGTAAAATAAGTGAAACTAATGTTTTGGTTAATGCATTGGATTGGAATACTTAGCTTCAATAAATCACTTTTCCATGTGTACATATTGCAACTGTTGTGACTTCTGGCTATAGATATTCAATATTATTTGATCTAATTTATTTAATTAGGTAGTCCTATCCAAATTAATCTAAGAGGGGCACAATTTAAGGGTTTTAATATAGAGACTGAATTAACTCGATCAGTAGTTATCATTAACCGGTATACCATCTAATCCTCTATCAACAATAGTGTTAATCAACAGTCAATTGACTATGTTCTCATTCTGAACGGTTGTCGAGCTCTGAAACTTCCAAGAACCCAATGTCTTGCAAATTAACTCAATGCCACAAATAATTAATTCAAGGTTTTATTTACTAGACTAAATAAGTTGGAAAATTCAGTAATTAACAGATACAATATAGAGGCAGAGTGTACAAGATACAGCACAGTTGTCTAGGGGAGAATCTCCACAGGTCAATATAAATTAACTTCCGTACCCAACTCAGCAAATACAACAGTACATACATTCACAAGACCTTTGAGGACGAGATGAGTATTATCAATTGAGAGGGAAATATGAGAGGCTCCACCAACACATGCTTTCACAACCGTGAAATGATAGTTTTGTCACCCAGAAATCGGCAGTGGGCCCAGGCTACCAGGCTAATGTGGACAATGCAGAGACGGTATGGATCATGGGTTGGTAAATTAGACCTGCCGTCTTACACACACACAACGCCACTTTCATAGAATAGTTATAATGCAACAGGGAAATTCATTGTATGTCGATGTTGCCTCTCAGTGGGATTCCGTCAGGATGGGATAAGTGCTTGGAGGATGGTGGTCTCTCTCTCCCTCTCGTAGAGCTGAGGCCAGGGGGCCGGAAATAGCTCACAGCCAAAGGAGTGATACCCACGTCTTCCTCTCTTGGTTCTTTTACTGAACAAAAATATAAAACGCAACATGCAACAATTTCAAATATTTTACTGAGTTACAGTTCATATAAGGAAATCAGTCCATTGAAATAAATTAATTGGGCCCTAATCTATGGATTTCACATGACTGGGAATAGAGATACCTTTAAAAAAAAGGTAGGGGCCTGGATGGATGAGAAACAGTATCTGGTGTGACCACCATTTGCCTCCTGCAGCGTGACACATCTCCTTCACATAGAGTTCATCAGGTTGTTGATTGTGGCCTGTGGAATGTTGTCCCACTACTCTTCAATGGCTCTGCGAAGTTGCTTGATATTGGCGGAAACTGAAACATGCTGTCGGACACATCGATCCAGAGCATCCCAAACATGCTCAATGGGTGACATGTCTGGTGAGTATGCAGGCTATGGAAGAACTGGGAAATGTTCAGCTTCGAGGAATTGTGTACAGATCCTTGCGACATAAGGCTGTGCATTAACATGCTAAAACAGGAGGTGATGGTGACAGATGAATGGAATGACAATGGGCATCAGGATCTCATCACGGTATATCTGTGCATTAAGATAAATGCAAGTGTGTTCGTTGTCCATAGCTTGCCTGCCCTTATCATAACCCTACCGCCACCACAGGTCACTCTGTTCACAACGTTGACATCAGCAAACCGCTCACCCACATGATGCCATACACGTGGTCTGCGGTTGTGAGGCTGGTTGCGCGTACTGTAAAATTCTCTAAAACGACGTTGGAGGCGGCTTATGGTAGAGAATTTAACATTCAATTATCTGGCAACAGCTCTGATGGACATTCCTGCAGTCAGCATGTCGATTGCACAAGCCCTCAAAACTTGAGACATCTGTGTTGTGGGACAAAAGTGCACATTTTAGAGTGGCCTTTTATTGTCCCCAGCATAAGGTGCACCTGTGTAATGATCATGCTGTTTCATCAGCTTCTTGATAGGCCACATCTGTCAGGTGCATGGATTATCTTGGCAAAGGAGAAATGCTCACTAACAGGGATGTAACAAATCTGTGCACAACATTTGAGAGAAATAAGCTTTCTGCGCATATGAAAAATTGGGATCTTTTATTTCAGCTCATGAAACATTACATGTTGCATTTATATTTTTGTTCAGTGTATTATCAGTCCAGGGAAGTAGGCCTAAAGTCTATTAGAGTTAATGTAATTATTTCTCTGACCCCGCAGGATGTATTGCGAACTCAGTCCGTGGTCTTGAATGAGCAACAGCGCGCTCCGCAGGGTCCTCTCTGGAAACTCTTCTGTCTGAGTAGGATAAGGCTTCCTTGATCGGTCTTTTGGTTTCCAAGGAGATTAGATCATTCGTCCAACGGGCGTGGCCTCGCCTTGTAGAACTTGATCTCATTTATGTTTAGTACGTCCTCTAATTTATAGGGAGACTCGCAGAAGGCAGGCTCTAAGACTAGTGGGCTTTTCGTCACAACACAACAATATCAAGTGGAAGTGTTACAAATAAGGGACAAGTTGATTCTCTTTTAGAAACACTTCAGAGGAACAATGAATGCTTGGTAGCTTTTACAAAACAGAGGGGTGTGTTTTGAAATGGCATCCTATTTCCTGTAGTGCACTACATTTTTGTTCTGCAAAGAGAGGAAGGGAAACAGTAACACGGAGAGGAAGGGAAACAGTAACACGGAGAGGGGGAAGCGACACTACTTTTGATCAGAGCTGTAGGTTTATTTGGTCATAAAGTAGTGCACTATATTAGGGAATAGGGAACGCAGCTCAGTGTCTGTATAGTCCAGTTCCCCTAGTCAAAACACCTGAGAACCCTCTCACCTACGTGGCTGCTTACAGCTGTACTGCTTTAAGGACCCACTCTCCAGTTCTCTCCAGTTCCTACACTCAGAACACTGGGGCTGTGTGCCAAATGGCACCCTATTCAGTGCTCTACTTTTGACCAGAATCCTATGGGCCCTAGTGCACAATTTAGAGAAAAGGGTGCCATTTGGGGCGTAGCCCCGAGGTTCCTCTCACTTGGTTTGCTGCTCACACCTGTGCCTCTTCAGGGACCCACTCTGACTGTAGCTCCTACAGCACTCCGTGCATTTGTACGGCTTCTCTCCTGTGTGGACAACCATGTGCACTTTACGGGACGCCGAAGTGATGAAGCACTTGTCACACTCGGAGCATTTATAAGGTTTCTCCCCAGTGTGTCTCCTCATGTGCTGCGCTAGATGCCCACTCTGACTGTATCTCCTACAGCACTCTGTGCATTTGTAAGGCTTCTCTCCTGTGTGGACAACCATGTGCACTTTACGAGACGCCGAAGTGATGAAGCACTTGTCACACTCGGAGCATTTGTATGGTTTCTCCCCTGTGTGTTTCATTGTAACGTGGTCTTTCAATTGGTACCCCTGTTTGAACTGCTTCCCACAGTCCTGGCAAGAGAACAGTGTTTTCCTGCTGTGTTGTCGCCGGTGGATCATAAGGGTGTGCGGCCGGGCAAAGGTCATGGGACACTCTGGGCAGGACAGCGGGCGCTCGCCGGTGTGGCTCAGTCGATGATACTTCAGACTAATGTAACGGACAAAACTCTGGCCGCACTCTGGGCACACGTACGGTTTATTCCCGCTGTGGGCCGTCATGTGGCTCTTCAGGTGGTCGGAGATCTTGAAGCTTTGGCCGCACTGGGGGCAGATGTAGGGCCGTGCATCGCTGTGGAACCGCATGTGCCGGGTCAGGTTAGATTTGAACGTGAAGGTCCTGCCGCATTGGAGGCAGGCGAAGGGGCGCTCCAACTCGTGGATTGGTCGGTGCTCGTCTAGACTGCCTTTCCGGGAGAACGTTTTATGGCACACCTCACAGGAGTACGGCCGGTACTGTGTGTGGCTCCGGGAATGAAACTTAAACTGAATTTTGGAGAAGAACTTCTGGCCGCAGTCCGGACACGGGAACCTGGGGACCTTCTGGTTATGAGGCCAACATTCCAGGTCAGACCGCAACGCAGCCGGATTGAATGGCTGAATGGTAGACTGCAGCTGCCTCCCATCATCCTGGCGGTACAGGGGGGCATCCTTCGTCTTGATACCAAAGTGATGTGCATCTGTCCTGGGGTTGCTCTCTGTAGGTCCGCTGGTGTTACCCATCTCTGGGTCGTAGCTCTCTGGCTTCACAGAGTTCAACCAGTGTTCATCACTTCTTGTACCGATAGGCAGCTCATCCATCTCTTGTTTCACCTGGTTTAGAATAAGAGCTTTATTTTTCCAGAGGAAACTTATGCGATAGTAAGATACGTCAAGATATCTAGTAAATATATACAGTGCACTCGGACATATTCAGACCCCCAGACTTTTTCCACAGTTACATTAGCCTTATTCTAAAATTGATTAAATAGATTTTTTCACCCCTCAATCTACACACAATACCCCATAATGACATTTTTAAATGTTTGCAAATGTATTAAAAAATAAACTGAAATATCACATTTACGTAAGTATTCAGATTCTTTACTCAGTACTTTATTGAAGCACCTTTGGAACCTTTGGCAGTGATTAAAGCCTTGAGTCTTCTTGGGTATGATGCTACAAGCTTGGCACACCTGTATTTGGGGAGTTTCTCCCATTCTTCTCTGCAGAACCTCTTGAGCTCTGTCAGGTTGGATGGGGAGTGTTGCTTCACAGTTATTTCCAGGTCTCTCCAGAGATGTTCAATCGGGTTCAAGTCTGGGCTCTGGATGGGCCACTCAAGGTCATTCAGAAACTTGTCCCGAAGCCACTCCTGTGTTGTCTTGGCTGTGTGTTCAGGGGTTGTTGTCCTGTTGGAAGGTTAACCTTCACCCCAGTCTGAGGTCCTGAGTGCTCTGGAGCAGGTTTTCATCAAGGATCTCTCTGTACTTTGCTCTGTTAATCTAGTCTCCCAGTCCCTGCCGTTGAAAAACATCCCCACAGTATGATGCTGCCACCACCATGCTTCACAGTAGGGATGGTGCCAGGTTTCATCCAGGTGTGACGCTTGGCATTCAGGCCAAAATAGTTGAATCTTGGTTTCATCAGACCAGAGAATCTTGTTTCTCATGGTCAGAGTCCTTTAGGTGCCTTTTGGCAAACTCCAAGCGGCCTGTCATGTGCCTTTTACTGAGGAGTGGCTTCCATCTGACCACTCTACCATAAAGGCCTGGTTGGTGGAGTGCTGCAGAGACGGTTGTCCATCTGGAAGGTTCTTCCATCTCCACAGAGGAACTCTGGAGCTCTGTCAGAGTGACCATCGGGTTCTTGGTCAGGACTCTTAGTGGTTCTAAACTTCTTTCATTTTAAAATGATGGAGGCAACTGTGTTCTTGGGGACCTTCAATGCTGCAGACATTCTTTGGTACCTTTCCTCAGATCTGTGCCTCGACACAATCCTCTCGGAGCTCTACGGACAATTCCTTTGACCTCATGGCTTGGTTTTATCTCTGACATGCAATGTCAATTGTGGGACATTATATAGACAGGTGTGTGCCTTTCCAAATCATGTCCAATCAATTGAATTTACCATAGGTGGACACCAATCAAGTTGTAGTAAACATATCAAGGATGATCAATGGAAACAGAATGGAACTGAGCACAATTTTGAGTCTCGTAGCAAAGGTTCTGAATAATTTTGTAAACATTTCTAAAAACCAGTTTTGCTTTGTCATTATGGGGTATTGTGTGTAGATTGATGAATTTTTTTTATTTAATACACTTTAGAATGAGGCTGTAACGTCACAAAATGTGGAAAAAGTCAAGGGGTCTGAATACTTTCCGAATGAACTGTAGCTGCAACATTCACACAGACAGATACAAATGCTATAAAAGATCTCAATTACATTTTCATTTAAAAGCCACAAGTTTAAACCTACCTCTTTTTTTGCTGCGTCAGGCCTCAAGATGGAGCGGGAGAGTTTGAGAATTATCCTGGGTTTATTTTTGCTTCCCTTCGGGCAGTGCTGATGTCTAGACACTAGTGATACCTGGCTAAAAATGTTTTTGTTGTCAGCGGAGTTGTGTCCATTTCTTGTGGATTTTTTCTTTCCTCTGCTGGTGGTGGTGTTTTTCTTCTTCGTTGGTTTTCTGCCTGGTTTGTTGTTGTTCTTCTGGTTGTTCTGGTCAAGTCTAGGATCACAAAGAGACAGTTGATCCTTTGTCAGTCTGTAGAGTCTCAAGATGGGTAAAGAAACAGCAGCGGACATTTTGAGTTGATTCAAGTTAACGCTATGCAGAGAATCGCCTTCCTCCATTTTGAGTTGATTCAGGTTAACACTATGCAGAGAATCTCCTTCCTCCATCTTGAGTTGATTCAGGTTAACGCTATGCAGAGAATCTCCTTCCTCCATTTTGAGTTGATTCAGGTTAACGCTATGCAGAGAAGCGCCTTCCTCCATTTTGAGTTGATTCAGGTTAACGCTATGCAGAGAATCTCCTTCCTCCATTTTGAGTTGATTCAGGTTAACGCTATGCAGAGAATCTCCTTCCTCCATTTTGAGTTGATTCAGGTTAACGCTGTGCAGAGAATCTCCTTCCTCCATCTTGAGTTGATTCAGGTTAACGCTGTGTAGAGAATCTCCTTCCTCCATTTTGAATTGATTCAGGTTAACGCTATGCAGAGAATCGCCTTCCACCATTTTGAGGTGATGTAGTTTTAACCTGGGCAGAGAAACTTGTTCTGTTAAACTAACGGCCTTCATATCAGTAAATGTTTCAAACTTCCAGGGTCTTATAGCTCTAGGCTGGTGCCATGTGGGTGATTGTGTTGCTTGTCTTCTCCTTATAAGACAGCTCTAGGCTGGTGCCATGTGGGTGATTGTGATGGCTTGTCTTCTTATAAGACAGAGCTGGTCATCATCTGTAAGAAGTAATGGAGAGACATGTAAGAATAAAGAAGAATATCAACTAGACAAATTGACCAGATCAGAATAAGGGAATCCACGGCTTGTTCACCCCACTATTATCCAGAAGGTGAGGTCCATACAGGTGCATCAAAGCTGGGACCGAAAGATTGAAAAACAGCTTCTATCTCATGGCCATCAGACTGTTAAATAGCCATCTCTAGCAGGCCTCTATCCAGTATCCTGCCCTGAACTTAAGTCACTGTCACTAGCTGACTATCACCCAATTACTCATCCCTGCACCTTAGAGGCTGCTGCCCTAAGTACATAGACATGGAACACTGGTCACTTCAATAATGTTTACATACTGTTTTACCCATTTCATAAGTACAGTATATTCTAGTCAAGTACATCTTATTCAACTATTGCTGTACATACAGTGCCTTAAGAAAGTGTTCAGACCCCTTGAACTGTCCACCTTTTGTTACGTTAAAGCCTTATTCTAAAATGAAAAATAAAATAAAATACGAAAATCCTCAGCCATCTACACACAATACCCAATAATGACAAAACAAAAACAGGTTTTTAGAAATGTTTGCAAATAAAAAAATAAAAAAACAGCAATACCTTATTTACATAAGTATTCAGTCCCTTTGCTATGAGACTCGAAATTGAGCTCAGGTGCATCCTGTTTCCATTGATGATCCTTGATGTTTCTACAACTTGATTGGAGTCCACCTGTGGTAAATTCAATTGATTGGACATGATTTGTAAAGGCACACACACCCCTGTCTATATAAGGTCCCACAGTTGACAGTGCATGTCAGAGCAAAAACCAAGCCCTGAGGTTGAATGAATTGTCCTTAGAGCTCCGAGACAGGATTGTGTCGAGGCACAGATCTGGGGAAGGGTACCAAAACATTTTTGCAGCATTGAAGGTCCCCAAGAACACAGTGGCCTCCATCATTTTTAAAATGGAACAAGTTTGGAACTGCCAAGGTTCTTCCTAGAGCTGGCCGCCCGGCCAAACTGAGCAATCGGGGGAGAAGGGCCTTGGTCAGGGATGGTCACTCTGACAGAGCTTTAGAGTTCCTCTGTGGAGATGGGAGAACCTTCCAGAAGGACAACCATCTCTGCAGCACTCCACCAATAAGGCCTTTATGGTAGAGTGGCCAGATGGAAGCCACTCCTCAGTAAAAGGCACATGACAGCCTGCTTGGAGTTTGCCAAAAAGCACCTAAAGGACTCACGGACCATGAGAAACAAGATTCTCTGGTCTGATGAAACCAAGATTCAACTATTTGGCCTGAATGCCAAGCGTCACACCTGGAGGAAACCTGGCACCATCCCTACTGTGAACCATGGTGGTGGAAGCATCATGCTGTGGGGATGTTTTTCAGCGGCAGGGACTGGGAGACAAGTCAGGATCGAGGCAAAGATTAACAGAGCAAAGTACAGAGAGATCCTTGATGAAAACCTGCTCCAGAGCATTCAGGACCTCAGACTGGGGTGAAGGTTAACCTTCCAACAGGACAATCACCCTAAGCACACAGCCAAGACAACACAGGAGTGGCTTCAGGACAAGTTTCTGAATGACCTTGAGTGGCCCATCCAGAGCCCGGACTTGAACCCAATGAAACATCTCTGGAGAGACCTGAAAATAGCTATGAAGCAACACTCCCCATCCAACCTTTCAGAGCTTAAGAGGTTCTGCAGGGAAGAATGGGAGAAACTCCCCAAATACAGGTGTGCCAAGCTTGTAGCATCATACCCAAGAAGACTCGAGGCTGTAATTGCTGCCAAAGGTTCTTCAACAAAGTACTGAGTAAAGGGTCTGAATACTTATGTAAATGTGATATTTGTTTAATTTTTTATAAACTAACATACATTTCTAAAAAACGGTTTTTGCTTAGTCATTAATGGGGTATTGTGTGTAGATTTGAAAATGATTGAATCAATTTTAGAACAAGGCTGAAACCTAACAACATTTGTAAAAAGTCAAGGGGTCTGAATACTTTCCGAAGGCACTGTATATGGTAGAGACATAGAATTTGGACTATCGTTTTTCTGATGCAATTCTCTATTGAACATTTTGTCATAAAGATTGAATGAAATAATGGTTGAACACTCTACATTATCCTTCGCTAACACTAGCCTTCACCGTCGTTAACAGAACTGCGGGAAAAGATTGCCCAACAGGGGGGGGGGGTGAATTGACACTGGCTAGCTAGCTACTTTTGTCACCCCCGCCTCTTCTTATTTATCTGTGGAATACATTCCTAGTGTATGAGAAATGTTTGCTTGCCAAATGCTAGCCAGCTAGCTAATACTTAAAATGAAAAATGTTTGGCTACAGTTATGGTAACCATTTGCAAACGCTTTAGCTTTGCTTGTGTAACAGTATAGCTTCCGTCCCTCTCCTCGCCCCAACCTGGGCTTGAACCAGGGACCCTCTGCACACATCAACAACTGACACCCCACGAAGCATCGTTACCCATCGCGCCACAAAAGCCACGGCCTTGCAGAGCAAGGGGAACAACTACTTCAGGTCTCAGAGCGAGTGACGTCACCCGATTGAAACGCTATTAGCGCGCACCACCGCTAACTAACTAGCCATTTCACATCGGTTACACTCACCCGCCTTTTGACCTCCTCCTTCCGCTGCAACTAGTGATCCGGGTCACGGCACCAATGTAACAGTATAGCTTCCGTTTCTCTCCTCGCCCCAACTAGCCATTTTACATCGGTTACACTTGCTAGCTTGATGGTTAGCGCCAGAGGTTAGCTATAGTATTTAGCTACTGCCAACATGTTTTGTTGTTGTGTAATTATCATATTTTGCCAAGTCCACTGTTTGCAGAATGCATGCTGGCATTTGAATACAACTTGGGAAAAGAAAATCTGGACACAATGTGGACACATTTAAATCTAACTATAGACACATGCAGTGGTGTGTATTCTGGATGCCAAGGGAAGCCAGCCTAAAAAAATTGACCAAGAAAAACTTTTAAAAATGATTTAGCTTTTGTCTTTTCAGAATTCTCCTTCAATTTGCAAGAGGCTGAATGTATCGCACCCGAGAAAGCATCCGAGCAAGCGAAACAGCGCCCCTCTGTCTCTGTATGTGTAGGCCATCTATCTGATGCTGTCTGGTCAGAAAGACTATGACATTGTTGCTAGCTGTCGCTGAATGCAAGGGAAGCCAGCAAGCATTTGGCCTCCCGTGATAAAAAAAAAGTATAAAATAGTAGCCAATCAGCATTGAGCTAAACTGAGTGAGTTCAGCTGTGAATGGTCCTGGCACACCAAAAAAAAAGGGTCAAGTGAAGCCAGTTTTGATTTGGCTTCACTCCTATCACATCAAGAGAAATACGTCATTGACAGAAACAACATGAAATGTTGCATCTCATTGTGTTGTTGTCCTCCGGTATCTAGATAAAATTGGCCCTTTACTAAATTAGACATGGATGGAGATAGGGATTTGGACTTGTGGTTTTACTTAATGCTCCATACTGGCCAATGATTATAATGACGATTCTGATTCAACCATAAATTCATACATTGTGCCCCTGGACTGAGAGGATGGAAGTTCAATATGTAGCTAGATGTAGAAGACTAATGTTAACTAGCTAACATTGCCCATGAAAGGAAGTTAGGCTAACGAGCAAGCATTTTAGCCAGGTAGCACAGGGCAACAAAAATATAAGTGTTTACTGTATGACAGTCATAGACCATTGCATCAACATGGAAAAAGAAGAGGAAGGCATTGTTCTCTAGAAGTAGGGAGAGTCAACGTGTTTTTTTCTACTTGCATGAACGCACACACAAAGCAGAACCATGGACTGCCACATCATATTTAGCTTACGTTGATTGGACTAAATATTTTCCCCAATACCTTTTATTGTCACCGTCTTAGACTAAGCACAGGTGATTTGATGATGTTGACATGGTGCTGGAATAGTGGAGGCAGCTCCTGTTTTCTTTGCGACTTGCGGTAACTCTCTGTGGTTCTAAAACAGTAGTTGTTTAGTAGTTTGAAAATGTGGGAAACATTAATTTGCTTGACCATGCTGTAGGTCAAGTAAGGGTTTGTTAGAATCAATATGCTTTGTGGACTTGCTTTCTGGTTTTGTGATGAAACAAAGGCGTGGTTGAATATTCTGCCACTGTCTTCTTATTGTCTTGGCCTTAAGACCACAGAGGCAAGGCATATGAACTAACAGGTTCTAGAGCAAACAATGCAATCATCACAACACATAGGTTGTAATATGTTTTTGTTGGGCTTGGCTTCCCCAGTGATTTTACCCACGCACTGCGACTCCACACATGATGTGTTCGGAATAGTCCTCCACAGTGGATGTGTCATAATAGCCATAAAAACACAGAAATGGTTCCAATGGTTTTTCCGCCATTAATTTCTCACATTCAAATGAATTGTGTGTTTGGTGTACGCTTACCTTGGCCTTACATTTTGATAGCCTTGTAATTCTCTCTTGGACAAGGGGAGTTTTATCAATATATTCACCTCAATTTACTCCCCAAAATATGCTATGCTAATTATTGATAAAAGTTATCTTGTCCGAGAGACAGTTGTTATCACAATGTCACGCCAGGGTAAGTCTACACGAAACACAGACCTTATATGAAGTAGTTCTAAAATCCCAGATGGAGAAATGAATTGTGAAAAAACAATTGGAACCATTTCCGGGTTTTATGACTCATATCACAGAAAGAACAATGAGACAGATATTTCAGTGGATGTATAAATGTGAAGCACCTGCTTGGTGTTTCCACTCACAACCAAATACAGAATTACAGTTAATATGAGGAAATCAGTCAGTTGAAATAATTTCATTAGGCCCTAATCTATGGATTTCACATGACTGGGAAAGCAGATATGCATCTGTTGGTAACATTACCTTAAAAAAAAAAAAATGGGCATGACAATGGGCCTCAGGGTCTCTCACAGTATTTTTGTGCAATCAAATCGCCATCGATAAAATACAATTTGTTCGTATCACTAGCCACTTTAAACAATGGCACTTTATATAATGTTTACATACCCTACATTACTCATCTCATATGTATATACTGTACTCTATACCATCTAGTGCATCTTGCCTATGGCGTTCGGCCATCACACATTCATATATTTTTATGTACATATTCATATTCATTCCTTTACACTTGTGTGTATAAGGTAGTTGTTGTGAAATTGTTAGGTTATATTACTTGTAAGATATTGCTAGATATTACTGCATGGTCGGAACTAGAAGCACAAGCATTTCGCTACACTCGCATTACCATCTGCTAACCATGTGTATGTGACAAATAAAATTTGATTTGATTTTGTTGTCCGTAGTTTATGCCTGCCCATACCATAACCCCAACACCACCATGGGGCACTGTTCACCACTTTGACGTCAGCAAACCGCTCGCCCACTCAAACGCCATACATGTGGTCTGTGGTAGTGAGGCCGGTTGGACCCACTGCCAAATTCTCTAAAATGAAGTTGGAGGTGGCTTACGGTAGATAAATGAACATTAACTTCTCTGGCAACAGCTCTGGTGGACATTCCTGCAGTCAGCATGCCAATTGCACGTACCCTCAAAACTTGAGACATCTGTGGTGTTGTGACAGAAGTGCATGTTTTCGAGTGGCCTTTTATTGTCCCCAGCACAAGGTGCACCTGTGTAATGATCATAATAAGCTTGTTGATATGCCACACCTGTCCAATGGATGGATTATATTGGCTAAGGAGAAATGCTCACTAACAGTGATGTAAACAATAGTTCAGCTAATGAAACATGGTCCCAACAGTTTGTTGCGTTTATATTTTTGTGTGTATGAGCAGAACTGTCCGAGTCTATATTCAAGTAATAATAAGAAATTACCATCGACCACGCCCATAAATTGTGGAAAACAATCATTCTTTCCCATTCACCACCATCGTAAAACAGCCATCTTAGTTGTCGCTTTTATAGAAATAACAAAACATGTTCAATGTACATATAACCAGATAAAAAATCCCGACCTGGGGATCGCAAATAAGGAAATAAAGCCTGTGTGGCTTCAGTCTATTCGCCATTGGAGTGGGAAATGTAGGGAGCAGGTGTCCAAGTACAGTAGGCTACACGGAGCTATGTGTGTGGAAAAATATTTGATCACAGGCAATACATTTAACTTGTTTAGTATAGTTCATTTGTAACTCCACTCGCTACTTGTATCTGTATAGTCTATGTGTTTGTGTTGTTGGTCGTGGTTTGGTTATGTTCCGGTCGGAAGCTAGCTACAGGAGCTAGCTGCTAACGTTATGTGAAAAGGGGCACGAGGGAAGCCCTAAAATATTACATTCTTCTAACTAGGCAAGTCAGTTAAGAACAAATTCTTATTTACAATGACGGCCTACCCCGGCTAAACCCGGACGAAGCTGGGTAAATTGTACGCCGCCCTATGGGACTCCCAACCACGGCCGGATGTGATACAGCCTGGATAGACAACAACTGCATTAACTGTCAAGTCTAGAAACGGCCAGCCTACCTGCAGAGACGGAGGCAACAATCTTCAGCGGTTATGAGTGATCCGAGTTGGTCCTACAAGCTAGTACATTTATCTCTGAGATCTCCCTGTTTGTAATGAACACTGTTAGCCATACACAGGGTTGCCAGGTCATGGAAATGTCTAGCCCAAGACCGAAAAACAACACAAAAGGCCTGAAAACGAGGCCAATTTTTTTTTCTTCACATCAAGAGTTGAGTTGCCACGTTTATAGGATAAACCATTTCCCCATAACGTTATTAGCCTATTAACAAGGAACATAGACGTAACTACATGCTAAATATGTTCTTACGCATGACGCAACGTAGAGTGCCTGGATAAAGCCTTATTGGCCATATACCACAAACCTCCAGGGTGCCTTATTGCAATTATAAACTGGTTACCAATGTAAAAGTTTTTCTCATACCCATATGTCATATGGTCTGATATACCACAGCTTTCAGCCAATCAGCATTCAGGGCCTGAACTTGGTTTATAATTGTAAATAAATCACTTTTGTGCATAACTATAGATAAATCCACAGTTTGAGTGATGAATGTTGGACAATGTGCAGGGACGGAGGATCTACAAATCTCTGAGGAAGAAACACTATTTTCTGGCAATTGTGCTGTTATTATGAAGCCAGATGTTAAGATGACAAACCGTTATAAATTGACCATTTGCGAGATTGCCTTGTCATTTTAATAGGCATAGGCTACAGACTAAAATCTGGGATTATGATTGTAATTCAACTTTGCCATGCTTTGCTTAGATAGATGCAGGTAGCCTATAGGCCTACATCTAATTTCAGATAGTCTACAGTAGACTAGGCAAAATGTAAACTGAACGATTTAGTGTATTGCTTAGTTCAAATTAACAGACTCATTTATTCTACATGAATAGTTTGGTGATTTGAGGTAAGAAGTGCTTGTTTCCCAATAACCTGCTGGGATGGGCTACTGAGGATCGGTCTTAATTTCAATCATTGGATAAAATATGAATAATATGTATATCAACTGAATGTTTGTCAACAGCCAGTGTTTATTATTTAAGAGAAATGCCATGGTGACCGCAGTGCAACTTAGAAGTAGCCCAAAAACCCGCAACCAATACATTTTCACCCGTGACATCGTTTTCAAAGTTGCCCAAATGTCAAAACTGTAAACATGGCAACCCTGCACAGACAGATCAAAGGAAGTTGTGACTGCTTCTGCTGCTCTTGTTCAAGACGTCCACATGATCATTTCTGCCACCTAGCGGAGTGGAGAAATTAGACATTTCCTTCCATTTCCATGCATGTATAATACCACTAGATAGATTCTTATGGGTTTCCCCTATTCATCTATGCGTGTACTATCTACAATCATGACCTCTACCTAAACCATAAAAATAACATAGTAATACACTTACTGTTTAAAGAGACAGTATAAACTGAGTGTACATCAAGGACACCTTCCTAATATTGAGTTGAGCCACCCACCACTTTTGCCCTCAGAACAGCCACAATTCATCTGGGCACGGAATCCACAGGGACGCTGGTCCATGTTGACTCCAATGCTTCCTACTGTTGTGTCAAGTTGGCTGGATGTCCTTTGGGTGGTGGAACATTCTTGATACACACGGGAAACTGTTGAATGTGGAAAAACCCAGCAGTGTTGCAGTTCTTGACACAAACCGGTGTGCCTGGCACCTACTACCATACCCCGTTCAAACCACTTAAATATGTTGTCTTGCGCATTCACCCTCTGAATGGCACACATACACAATCCATGTCTCAATTGTCGCAAAGCTTAAAAAAATATATATATATTTAACCTGTCTCATCTACACTGATTGAAGTGGATTTAACAAGTGACATCAATAAGGGATCATATCTTTCACCTGGATTCACCTGGTCAGTCTGTCATGGAAAGAGTAGGTGTTGTTAATGTTTTGTACACTCAGTGTAGATCTTTTCATTCATTTGTTAAATAATTTGTTTTCATAAAAATCTCAATTTATTTCATGATTTGTTACTGATTTTGATTTCAGCATACAAATTGTGTTGGACAACAATGTATGATAGAGATACAATATGTTTTGACAATTATATCTCTCCTTAATGACATATGACCATCATTCACACTCATAAAATGGGAGTAAATAAATGTCAACAATGAGTCTAACCAAAACTTAGATCAAAGCTCTGTAATTCAATGTAGTCATAAGAATACATTGATTTTCACAATTTTTCAGGAGTCAACCTTTCATTTTCACTTTCTTTTCTCTCCAAGTTCCCACCATCTTGTATTTTGCTCCATACAGTAAGTCATCAACCATCAATTTGAACACAGCTCCAACTGCCACTAACATCAGCATGGTGACCACCACACCAGACGCTTCTTTCTCCCTTACTGGGTGTGTGTTGACATTGAAGTGGTTTCCACCATTGCTCTCCACCATCTCCTCTATCTTCTCCAGCAGCTCAGTGACCTGAGTGTGGTCACCTTTCTCCTTGTTGTTGAAGACATGATATCTGTCCCTGCAGGTACTGATTAGTTGTAGCAGTTGACTGTTGTCCTTCAGTAGGTCCTCCACTGGTTTCCCCTCTAGCTGGTCTCCCCCAGTGAACAGCACCATGGTGTACATTAAAGACTCTTCTCTAAAGTTCTCCTGGATCCACCTCATGAGGGTATCCCTTTCCTCCTCTGTGAACCTCACCCCCTGATCACCAGCAGGAACGCGTGGGGTCCTGGTGCGGCGGAAAGGCCCAGGGTGTCGACCACGTGGCGGGAGCAGCGGGAGGCCCGTCCGGTTGACCCTCTAGCGGTAGTAGCAGCTGGCCTGGTCCAACTCTCACAATCTGTGGTCATGGCAACCATAGAGAAGTCCACTCAGAAGGCCTCTCTGCCAATGATGGTGTTTCCTGCTGAACTCTGACCCTGCCCAGTGTTGCCTCAACGCTGCCACTATGGAGACACATACACACGATACAGTAAAACAAGTCCGTTTATTGATCTGTTCAATTCATCAGTTAACCAGTTGTGCAGGGCCGTTTCAATACAACTTTTAAAAAAACAATGTTTACAAGGAGGGCCTAGTCCCAGGATGAAAACTTATTTCAATGGAGATTCTCTTGCTTTTTAGTCCAGGATTTGGCTTCATCTGTGTCTGGGAAACCTTCCCTGAACATTTACAATACACATCAGGTAAGTTAAACTGCATCACAGTGAAAGTGGTTGATTTCATTGAGGGTTCAATAATTGATAGTGAATAGGCCTAGAGATTTCCATGGGCAGGTGATCTTATATTTTGAGTTCTACTGGGGTAAGACAGTTTAACTGCAGTAAGTTCATGAGGCAGTTATACATTATATTTTTCAAGAATCAATGGCTATATGTCCAAAAATGGATCACAGATTGTCCCTTTTTAAGTCCTGTATAAACAAAGTCCAGTTTCCCTACTCAGAACACCGGAGAACCCTATAACCTGGTTCCTTTCACCTGTGCTACTTTTTAAGGATCGACTCCATTGCGCTCCAGTTCCGACACTGAGAACACCGGGACTGTGTCCCAAATGGCATCCTATTCCATATAGTGCACTACTTTTGACCAGAGCCCTGTGGGCCCTAGTGCACTTTCTAGGGAATAGGGTGGCATTTGGGATGTACCCCGGAGGTCCCTCTCACCTGGGTTTCTTCTTACACCTGGGCCTCTTCAGGGACCCACTCTGACTGTAGCTCCTACAGCACTCCATGCATTTGTACGGCTTCTCCCCTGTGTGAACAACCATGTGCACTTTACGCAAAGTAGAAGTGACAAAGCACTTGTCGCAATCGGAGCATTTATAAGGTTTCTCCCCTGTGTGTTTCCTTCTAATGTGTTCTTTCAGCTTGCACCGCTGTTTGAACTGGTTCCCACAGTACTGGCAAGAGAAAGGCGTCTCCCCGGTGTGCTGTCGCCGGTGGATCATAAGGATGTGCGGTCGGGCAAAGGTCATGGGACACTCTGGGCAGGACAGCGGGCGCTCGCCGGTGTGGCTCAGTCGGTGATACTTCAGACTCATGTAACTCATGTAACTCTGGCCGCACTCCGGGCACACGTACGGTTTATACCCGCTGTGGGCCGTCATGTGGCGCTTCAGGTGGGCGGAGATCTTGAAGCTTTGGCCGCACTGGGGGCAGACGTAGGGCCGTGCATCGCTGTGGAACCGCATGTGCCGGGTCAGGTTGGATTTGAACGTGAAGGTCCTGCCGCATTGGAGGCAGGTGAAAGGACGTTCCGCATCGTGGATTGGCCGGTGCTCGTCCAAGCCGGCTTTCCGGGAGAACGTTTTATGGCACACCTCACAGGAGTACGGCCGGTACTGGGTGTGGATCCGGGAATGTAACTCCAGTGTGGTTTTGGAGAAGAACTTCCGTCCACAATCTGGGCACGGAAACCGGCGGACCTTCTGGTTGCGAGGCCGCCATTCTGGGTCGGACCGGAATGCAGTCAGATTGAACGGCTGGCTGGTAGCCGACCGTAGACGTCTCCCTCCATCCTGGTGGTACAGGGGGGCATCCTCTGTCTTGATACCCAGGTGATGTGCATCTGTCCTGGGGTCGCTCTCTGTAGGAGGTCCCTTGGTGTTACCCATCTCTGGGTCGTAGCTTTCTGGCTTCACAGCGTTCAACCAGTGTTCATCACTTCTCATTTCGATAGGCAGCTCGTCCATCTCTTGTTTTACCTGGTTTAAATTAGAATACCTTTATTTTTATCTGAGGAAACTTACAACCAGTCAAGATATCTAGTAAACATATAGCTGTAACATTCACAAAGTGTTACAAATGCTATACACGATCTCAATTAAATGTTCATTTAAAAGCCACAAGTTTAAACCTACCTCTTGTTTTATCTCATCAGGCCTTAAGATGGCATTGGAAAGTTTGAGAGTTATTTTGGGTTTGTTTTTGCTTCCCTTGGGGCGACCCCACCACTTAGGGGCCGGCGATTCCTGGCTAGAAACACTTTTGCTGTCAGCAGAGTCGTTTCCTTTTCCTGTGGATTGTTTCTTTCCTCTGGTGGTGGTGAAGTTTTTCTTATTTGTTGGTTTTCTCCCTGGTTTGTTATTGTTCTTCTGAGCAGCGAGAGACAGTTGATCCTTCGTTAGTCTGTGGAGTCTCACGATAGGTAAAGAAATGAGTTTATCTCCCTCCATTTTGAGGTGATGTAAGGCGAGTTTCTCTGCTCAAAAGTTGCTGACGCCTGACAGATCTTACTTAATATACCTATCCAGGCATTGTATTAACTAACCAAATCATGTTACAGCAATCTGTCAGTCGATGACACAGTCGAAGGTGTGGCACGCAACCACTGGTTAATGAATGCAACGTCTGAGCAGGGGAACATTACCCCTAGTCTCAATCTGGGCAGAGAAACTTGTTCTGTTAAACTAATGTCTCAGGGTCTTGTAGCTCTAGGCTGGAACCCTGTGGGGGATGCCTTGTCCTCTCCTTTAAAGACAGAGCTGGTCATCATCTGTAAGAAACAATGGAGAGAAAGTAAATAAGAATTGAGAAAATTAAGCCTACAAAGTAAGAAAAGAAGCATATCAACTAGAAAAAAATAGAATTGACCAAAATAAGAATAAGGGAAACGAATAGTATCATCTCTCCAAAGTAGATATATTAATATAGTAAAGATGCCCTACGCAGAAATCCCTCCGCCATTTCCTGGTTGATAAAATTCAAATAGTTCACCTACTTTCAGTTTGTGACAAAACATGCATGCATAGTGTTGAGAATCATTGTACCCTAAACCGCTGTGAAGTATCTTTTCCATAACCAAGATAGTATTTTCAGCTGTTTGAAGCTGGTGTACAAAACTGAAAGTAAAAGAAGCATAAAACAAATCTTATGAACGGGAAGCATAGAAATAGTACACATAGAACAGATCTACCGCTTCTGAGACTTGCTTTCAATGAGAATGACAGATCTATAACTTACATTTCTATGTGAATTTGGTCCGATAGCCCTGAAAGTTACATATTGCAGCTTTAAATAAACAATTATTGGGGTCTAAAAATCTTAAAATCCACAAGATAACTCTAGGTTAAATAGAACTTCATGGCGAAATACAACACTAATTACATGTTGCCGTAAGAGTTTTTTTAAAGGATAAAACAGTCTGCCAAATGCATTCTGTTGGTGCAAAACGAATCCGTATCTAAAGTTACTTTTGGATGAATACCGTATTGATTATATATTGATAATCAACTCCACCGTTGGATATTTGCAGCGAAGTTTATTTGATAGCTTGCATTGTGGAAAGCGATAGCTACTGTAGTTATTCAGTAGCTAGCTAGTCGATGCTTGGTCAGCTAGCTCTGGTCTACTACTGCAAGAGACATCTAATGGCCTACCTGTAGGGACGGAGACAACAATCTGCAGCGGTCATGGCTGGTACGAGTCGGTTTACTGAGAAGCCAGTACATTTCATTTCAGAGAAATAATTGCAATCCCCGTTTGCAAGAAACACTGTTGCATTCCAAGATAAATAATACCACATGTATCCACAGCGCAAGGGAAGTAGTGACTACTGTTGCTGATTTTGTTCCAAGACCTCCACGTTCTCAGTGCTGCCACCTAGCAGAGCGGATGAAGACATTTCGTTCCATTTCCATACTACGTGTTCTGTAAGAGATAAAGATATTCAATTTTGATCTGTGCGTGTACTGTCTGTAAATGAATTATCTGCACCATAAACATAACCACATAGTAATACACGTTGCTGGGTGATTATGCAACTTCGGGCACTTTGGCCGTGCAAACTTTCAGAAATGAAAACTTATTCAAACACCATTTTACCAGTATTGTACTTGTCTTTGATTTGTCTAGAAACTATATCTGATAATGGCTGCGATCGTACTATTCAGGAATTTATATATTTTTGTCATTTTTCCCAGACAGCCATTGACAAATGTCATTTCCATCACGTCATTAAACATACATTTTAGTTGAAAATGAAATATCATACAATTGATTTATAACGGATTTCTTATACATTTGTATTGAATATTATTTAAAGTGATTTTTAAGGTTTTCCTAATATTAATAATTCAACACGACGACTGAATGTATAAACTTACCTTGGTGACAGCTGAAAACATTTATTTATCATGAAAAATAACATATTTCCACCCAACCTTTTTGTCAGATTATGATAACAACCATATGAATTCCATATTTAAAACAAATAAATGTAAGTAAACTATACATAATATACTCATTTACCTCAAAATATGGGTTGTGATGGAAATTACATGTAAAAAAAAACAAACAAAAAAACGTATGAAAACTATTTTATTGCAAACATTTTGAACAACAACCATTGTTAAACATTTCAGACCTATACTGGTTTGTAGGCCCATCACTCACAAAGTGTACAGCAGTAGCCGATGGGCAGAGCTCAAGGAAGTAGGCCAGTGTTTTGAGAGATGGGCCCAGATAGCAGAGGGGTATGCTGCATAGAAGAGCTCAGTGAGCAAAGTGAAACCGTATCGTTTGTGGTATATCCAACACAGGTGTGGAGGGTCACCTGCTTGTGAGAATCACCAAAGTGAACTGCCTGGATTTCACTGGTGTATTTACACAGGTAGTTCTCTGCAAAGTCAATATGCACGATGATCTCCTCTTTCCCCAGATTCTCTTAATTCTCTCAGTTGAGTATTGGTGTTGAATGTTGTACACATGTTTCCCCAACTTCTCTTTCAATCCTTTGGAGAACTTCTCCAATAGAATCTGCAGTGTGCCACATACCTTTTCTTTTACTGTCAAATGTACAGTGAACTTCTCCATGTTTCCCTCTTTGTTTTTCTTCTCTCTCTCTTCAGCTTTGTTTTTCCACTCAAACCACCATGTCTGCTCACCAGCATCAAAGTCAGATGTTTTAAGCTCTTTTGCTTGGCGAAGGGAGCACTCTCTATACATGCACTCTTTCTCCAGGTTCTCACAGCACAAAGACTCAAAAACGTTCTCAATGTTGCTGCAGCTGATCACTTTGTGATGCTGTAGTTTGTCCACCATAAACTGGAGGTTGGCGTGGGTTTTGTAGAGACATGTGTCCCTATCCTGGACTGTTGGCTTGACAACCCAAAAAGGACATCTTATGCAGAATTCACAGTAGGAAATTTGAATTTCTGAATATTCCCTCTTAAACTTCTGATAAAGGTTCTGAATTGTGCCATTCAAGAAGTGCTTCTGCTTTTTCTTCTTGTTCCTCGTTATCCAAGATGGCGTAGCAGTCAGACGTCTTTGTCCTGTCGTGTCCCTTGTATATATTTCTCTTCGCATAACTTTTAAAATATTTTCCTAAACCTCAACTTCTAAATACTCTCTTGCAACCCGCCTCACTCAATGTGGCGTGGATCTGTTTTTTTGTAAAGTATTTCTATTTACTTCAGATCTGGAATCCCTCAACTGAAGCTAGCCAGCTAACTACCTACCAGCTATCAGTCAGCAAACCACTGCTAGCGGTCATCAGCTAACCTTCAGCTTGGAAAGCTCTCACCAGTTCGTACAACGTGACTCAAACCAGAGCATAACGGACCTATTTTTCAAAAAAAAAATCTGTTCATATCCCCGGATTCCTACCACAAACTCTGAACATTTTCATCTGGATCTTCGCAACTAACTAACCGCAATCCCGGGTGACTACTCCTGGCTAGCGTTACCATCCCGGAGCAAGCACCAATTAGCCTGAAGCTAGCCCGGCTAGGGCTCCTGGGCTACCACCGAAGCCCACTCCTGGACTACAATATCCGGACCCCTTCTACTGCCGGTACGGGGCACGGAACCCCGCCGATCCTCTACGACTGGAATACCGACATAATCTGCCCAAGGATTCCAACAGGCCCCTCAGGCGTGACGTCCGCTGAAGGCCCATTCTGCACCGCGGCCTGCTAGCTACCTAGAGCTACTTGGAACCCTACAAATCCACGACTGGTCTATCGACGTCACCGCACGAAGAGGCAAAAACAGACTTACCTCCATCGCGACGTCCCCCAAAGGCCCTTCTGCTAACTTGTTAGACCCGGTCTGCTAACTGCTAGCTTGCTAGCCCCGATCTGCTAACTGCTAGCTTGCTTGCTAACCCCGGTCTGCTAACTGCTAGCTTGCTTGCTAACCCCGGTCTGCTAACTGCTAGCTTGCTAGCACCAGTCTGCTAACTGCTAGCTTGTTAGCCCCGGCCTACTAATGGTTGCTTATTAGCCCCGGACTGCTAACTGTCTGAATCGCCATGTCCCCAGCCAGCCCAAACACTCACTGGACCCATATGATCACTTGGCTATGCATGCTTCTCTCTAATATCAATATGCCTCATCCATTACTGTCCTGGTTAGTCACACAAATTATCAATGAACCTACCACGTACAACAACCCCAAATCCGTAAACACGGGCACCCTCATAGATATCATCCTGACCAACCTGCACTCTAAATACACCTCTGCTGTTTTCAATCAAGATCTCAGCGATCACTGCCTCATTGCCTGCATCCGTAATGGGTCTGCGATCAAACAACCACCCCTCATCACTGTCAAACGCTCCCTAAAACACTTCTGCGAGCAGGCCTTTCTAATCGACCTGGCCGGGGTATCCTGGAATGACATAGACCTCATCCCGTCAGTAGAGGATGCCTGGTTATTCTTTAAAAGTGCCTTCCTCACCATCTTAAATAAGCATGCCCCATTCAAAAAATGTAGAACTAGGAATAGATATAGTCCATGGTTCACTCCAGACCTGTCTGCCCTTGACCAACACAAAAACATCCTATGGCGTTCTGCATTAGCATCAAATAGCCCCTGTGATATGCAACTTTTCAGGGAAGTTAGGAACAAATATACACAGGCAGTTAGGAAAGCTAAGGCTAGCTTTTTCAAACAAAAATTTGCATCCTGTAGTACAAACTCAAAAAAGTTCTGGGACACTGTAAAGTCCATGGAGAATAAGAGCACCTCATCCCAGCTGCCCACTGCTCTGAGGCTAGGAAACACTGTTACCACCGATAAATCCACTATAATTGAGAATTTCAAAAAGCATTCCTATACGGCTGGCCATGCTTTCCACCTGGCTACCTTTACCCCGGTCAACTGTCCGGCACCCTCCACAGCAACCCGCCCAAGCCCCCACCATTTCTCCATCACCCAAATCCAGATAGCTGATGTTCTGAAAGAGATGCAAAATCTGGACCCCTACAAATCATCCGGGCTAGACAATCTGGACCCTCTCTAAAATTATCTGCCGAAATTGTTGCAACCGCTATTACTAGCCTGTTCAACCTCTTTTGTATCGTCTGAGATTCCCAAAGATTGGAAAGCTGCCGCGGTCATCCCCCTCTTCAAAGGGGGTGACACTAGACCCAAACTGCTACAGACCTATATCTATCCTACCCTGTCTTTCTAAGGTCTTCGAAAGCCAAGTTAACAAACAGATCACCGACCATTTCGAATCCCAACTTACCTTCTCCGCTATGCAATCTGGTTTCAGAGCTGGTCATGGGTGCACCTCAGCCACGCTCAAGGTCCTAAACGATATCATAACCGCCATCGATAAGAGACATTACTGTGCAGCCATATTCACTGACCTGGCCAAGGCTTTCGACTCTGTCAATCACCACATTCTTATTGGCAGACTCAACAGCCTTGGTTTCTTAAATGATTGTTTCGCCTGGTTTACCAACTACTTCTCTGATACAGTTCAGTGTGTCAAATCGGAGGGCCTGTTGTCCGGACCTCTGGCAGTCTCTATGGGGGTGCCACAGGGTTCAATTCTCGGGCCGACTCTCTTCTCTGTATACATCAATGATGTCGCTCTTGCTGCTGGTGATTCTCTGATCCACCTCTACGCAGACGACACCATTCTGTATACTTCTGGCCACTCTTTGGACACTGTGTTAACTAACCTCCAAACGAGCTTCAATGCCATACAACTCTCCTTCCGTGGCCTCCAACTGCTCTTAAATGCAAGTAAAACTAAATGCATGCTCTTCAATCGATCGCTGCCCGCTCCTGCCCGCCCGTCCAGCATCACTACTCTGGACGGTTCTGACTTAGAATATGTGCACAACTACAAATACCTGGGTGTCTGGTTAGACTGTAAACTCTCCTTCCAGACTCACATTAAGCATCTCCAATCCAAAATTAAATCTAGAATCGGCTTCCTATATCGCAACAAAGCATCCTTCACTCATGCTGCCAAACATACCCTCGTAAAACTGACCATCTTACCGATCCTCGACTTCGGCGATGTCATCTATAAAATAGCCTCCAACATTCTACTCAACAAATTGGATGCAGTTTATCACAGTGCCATCTGTTTTGTCACCAAAGCCCCATATACTACCCACCACTGCGACCTGTATGCTCTCGTTGGTTGGCCCTCGCTTCATACTCGTCACCAAACCCACTGGCTACAGGTTATCTACAAGTCTCTGCTAGGTAAAGCCCTGCCTTATCTCAGCTCACTGGTCACCATAGCAGCACCCACTCGTAGCACGCGCTCCAGCAGGTATATCTCACTGGTCACTCCCAAAGCCAATTCCTCCTTTGGTCGCCTTTCCTTCCAGTTCTCTGCTGCCAATGACTGGAACGAACTGCAAAAATCACTGAAGCTGGAGACTCATATCTCCCTCACTAGCTTTAAGCACCAGCTGTCAGAGCAGCTCACAGATCACTGCACCTGTACATAGCCCATCTGTTAACCGCCCATCTATCTACCTCATCCCCATACTGTATTTATTTATTTATCTTGCTCCTTTGCACCCCAGTAGATCTACTTGCACATTCATCTTCTGCACATCTACCATTCGTGTTTAATTGCCATATTGTAATTACTTCGCCAACATGGCCTATTTATTGCCTTAACTCCCTTATCTTACCTCATCTGCACTCACTGTATAGACTTTTTGTTTAATTTTTTCCTACTGTATTATTGACAATGTTTTGTTTATTCCATGTGTAACTCTGTGTTGTTGTATGTGTCGAATTGCTATGCTTTATCTTGGCCAGGTCGCAGTTGCAAATGAGAACTTGTTCTCAACTAGCCTACCTGGTTAAATAAAGGTAAAATAAATAAATAAATAAAAAAGTGTGTCCTTTTTCCCTGTTGTTGCTCTGCTCTTGTCATCACATTCATAGAATATAGTGATTTTTCTCTTCTGTGGCAGTGCTAATTCTGTTACACTGATTTTTCCTGGAGTATTGAAGACTTGATGGCCTGTTTTCATTTGCCCTTATTGCTTTTGCTGAAAATCCAAATTCTCGGTTTGACCAGGCCATACTTTCTCAGGATGTTGCCTCTACATTGATGGCATTTTGAAACAATAAAATCCTTCTCAAGTTCTTCGGAGTTCCCTTCATTTGCTGTTTTGTCTTTGGGGAATCTTGTCTCTTCATTTTGTTCATCAGTCGATCATACCTTTTTTTGTATTTCTCAGCTTTCCGTAAAGCCTTATTAAGTTTGACATTTGTCATACTAAGATCTTTGTATGCTTTTGAGTGACCTCTTCCAACCTTTTTCTTTCCAGCAAGTATTCGACTTCTCATTCATGTTGCTGACGATGAGGAAGGGGTATCAGGGTGTGAATCAGGGGCAGGTAAGTTAGGGGCAGGTATGTTAGCCTCGTGTTCTGGCTGCAAGTCATCTGGTGACTGAGGTGGTGTGTTGCCTGATAGGTAGGTCTCCATTGCAACTGTTCTCTTTAAAGTCTGTCTTCTATTCCGTTGGTTACATTTTCATTGCCATCTAATTTCTTTGTTCTCGCTTTGTAAGCTCAGAGATAGATTTCACTTCTCCCTTCTCTTTTTTCTTCCAGTATCTCTCCCTGTCTTTTTGCAGATGTTCCTGGTATCGTATAGGATAATTTTTAAAATTTTGTTTCTATATGTCTGTGACCTCTGTGCTGTTTTATGTGGCGTCTTCTAAAAATAAAGTCAAATGCTACTTAGTTTTCAACTTGTGCACACCTTTGAGCATTTTCTAGATTCAATTAATTTAAAAATGGTTAATAAGCCTAAAGTATAAAAAAAGTAAAGTAAAAACAAATAAGATAATGGATTTTTTGTGTCATTTCCACCACACTTAAGTTTGTGATGGAAATGACTGTGATGGAAATTACATTTCTACAGTTTCTGGAGAAAATTGACAGACATCTTAGCATGCTTTGATTAGTATTACAGCTAGCATATCGTTTACACTAAATACATAAAGAAATTAGAGCCTGTTTGGAAATAAAATATTCTCTACACAAGCAATATTTACCTCGATTTTTCTTCAACTTCTGGACAGCACATCTGGAACAACTGTCCACTGCAGCCATGTGCTTCAGTGTCACAATGTTTCCATGGTAACTAAATTAACATTCTCTTGAAAAAACGTTAATGAGGAATTTGTCCTCAGTGGTGGAAATGACACCACTCCCAAAGGACATATATTTTGTGTAATAAACAATATAAAGGGCATACTCACAATATTGTTATAGATTTGATTTAATTGACTCTTTCTGTAGTACATAACATTATATAATGTGTAATTATTGTTTTCTCATAGAAAAACATAGTAGAAGCTTAAAAGTCTGGGTCAGGGACAAGGGCAAAATAGTGAAATTGAGGTATAAAATGCATCTGAAAAGTAGCTAAAATACTTGATAGAGGCGTTTAAAAAATGATGGGGTGATTCCAGTGTGAACTTAACATACAAATATGTGTATTTGTTTCATTTTTGATAAAATCCCCAAAATTGACCCGAGGACATGGAAGTGCCCGTAGCTGCATAATCACCCCGCTACTGTTTGAAGTGACAAATTCATGTAGCTAGTTGTGCTAGATATTTTATGTCAAATGTTTTGCCTCCTGGAAGGCAGAAAATGGATGTTGTAAAATACTGTCTTTCTTTGCTCTTCACCTATGTTTCTCAGCCTCTTCCGTTGCTCTTTCTTTCTGCCTCTTCCATGTAGTAGTATCCCCAGTTCTGGTATAATACTGTATCAATATTTTCAAGCTGTCATTTAACTTCTCCAATGTTGCCTTTGACTTCAATGTTGAAGACATTGGATCCACCACCAGTTAGCATTGAGCACCTGAAGGTCTTGACTGCTCTTCAGAAAGGTCATTATAGCTTTACCCTTCAACTGGTCTTTATGTGTGAACAGCACACTGGTGAACTTTGGGGGCCCGTGATCCAAAGCTCTCCTGGATTCACTTAACAGCGTTCCTTCTCCTCGTCGGTGAATCTCCCCAGCAGTAGAACATGAGGACGAGAGAGATCCAGGCATTTCACTGTCCTAACCTTCATCTCACTGAATACTCCTGGGGTTTCCATGACGGTGATGTTGGTCCCATCCAGAACTCTATATTCTGACTGACACTGGTCACAGACACAGAGGAAGCCTCTACTGTGAAGACATTTCTCCCCAGTTTGGTGTTTCCTGTTGCACTCTTTCCTCCTACAGGCATACCCAGCAGAACTATTCTAAGCTCACAGTCCCACTGGGCAAAAAAAATTGGTTGAATCAATGTTGTTTCCACATCATTTAAACCAAAATATTCAATGTGATGTTGAATCAACGTGGAAAACTGATTGGATTTGCCAAAAGTCATCAACTTAAGGGAATTGCCTTCCAACTTTTAACTTAAATTCAATGACAGGGTGAAATATTTGGTTGATTTCACATTAGTTTAAATCATAATTTATCTGCATTAACAACAGAGTGAAAAGCATGAATCACATCAAATGCAAAACACAGTAAAAATGAGTGTGAGTAAGGCTCTCTCTGAGATACTGACATGTAAGTGCACACGGGACCACAGCGATAAGACTCTTGATGATAACGCCAGTGGCTTTCTGCCTAGAGAAAATCAGATACAATCGAAATGAGTCCTATAAATTACTACATTCCAGAACCTGAAACCAGTAAAAGTCAAGACACCAAAAACAAAATGAAAAGCTCATTCTGAGGGGCTTCTTGCCTGAGTCACAGTCTGTTCTCCTCTAATTACCTCAGCCATACTGTCACAGCTGTGGTGGTCTTCTTTATTGTTTAGTGTAACAGATGTGAAATCAAAACATTAGAAATACAATCTAACACTACTATATATATTGATTCATAGCATTTTTTTTTTTTAAGTCTGAATATTTGACAAAATTCTGGTAATCAACTATTAATCCTCCTGACAGCCCAGGTGTTACAGCATTACTTAGTTTTATGTTTATCTTCCCGGTAATTCCTTCCCCCCTGACTTAAGAAAACATTGAATAACATTTACCTCGACAGTATGGTACGCAGGTGCTTATATTTGTCCTATTTCACACTTGTACAAGTGTGTACTTGTGTGAATTGCAAATGCTTGTATATCCCTGAGACAGCCTGAAGAACTGAGGTCAAAGCCAAGGTCAGCCTTTATCAACGCTGTCCCTGGAGCAGTAGGGGGTTACAGGAAGTGCCATGGAATGACCTTAATCAAACAGGTGTGGTTTCCTTTGATACGTTGTCTACTGAGACAGTTAATTAAAAAAAACTAAAAGTCGCTTCAAGAAAAACACGTCACCAAATGACTGAACAGATGTTATGGGACATCTTGTCCCAATGTAACTTATTGCAAAGCAATATTGCAGCAATTTGAATTTGATTCCTGTTACATTTCAGATTATTTTAAAATGTTTAAGTCGTTAATATACCTCAATCCGTATAAGTAAAAACTATATGTCCATTTAGTTAGCTCAGAATATAGCAGATTCATACATCTACTTTTAGTCAACTATCAAGTTTCAAGTTCATGCAGTGCTGGCGTGTTTCGTAGTGCCCTTCAACTGCCCCGTTAGGCTACAAGGTCAAAGGTCAAACCAAAATGTCACATAGATCATTCCTACAGCCAACCCTGTTAATCACGCTAACCTGCTGGATACATAAGACATGGCTCTGGTTTAGTAGCCGAAAGGGATCTCACCTTTAAGCAGTGTGAATCTTCAGTTATATTGTAATCTTCTCCATCATTCCTTAGTGAGCGTCCCTGAACCTGTCAGTGTTGTTTAAACCATCACTTTTACGCTCTTCTCTTTCTGACTAACCCTCATCTCTCTCATACACACACACACACACGGTTATTGATCAGTTCGATTAATCAGTTGGGCAAAAATGACAAGCATGGCACCACAGGAGGTTGGTGGCACCTTAATTGGGGAGGACGGGCTTGTGGTGAATAACTGGATCGGCATCAAATACATCAAACATATGGTTCCCATGTGTTTGAAGCCATTCCATTTGCTCCGTTCCACCCATCACCATGGTACATACCTGTTCTAGACATCCTAATAATCCTCTCCAACAAAAGGCTTTCAGTCTCTACTAACCATGCCATTAATAGTAGATGATTGTTTTCTAAACAAAGACTGTTTTACAACATCGCGGGCCGGTTTCCTGGACACAGATTAAGCCTAGTGCTAGGATAAAAACCTATTTCACTGGAGATTCTCCTGCTTTTAATTCCAGGATTTGGCGTAATCTGCGTCTGGGGAAACCGGCCCTGTACGTTCACATCACACATCAGGTGAGAGTGGGACTGCATCACAATGAAAACAGATCATTTTATTGAGGGTTCAATAACTGATATAACAGTCAATGGAACAGCCTATTGTTTTCCCTGGTGAGGCGATCATATACACTGCTCAAAAAAATAAAGGGAACACTTAAACAACACAATGTAACTCCAAGTCAATCACACTTCTGTGAAATCAAACTGTCCACTTAGGAAGCAACACTGATTGACAATAAATTTCACATGCTGTTGTGCAAATGGAATAGACAACAGGTGGAAATTATAAGCAAGACACCCCCAATAAAGGAGTGGTTCTGCAGGTGGAGACCACAGACCACTTCTCAGTTCCTATGCTTCCTGGCTGATGTTTTGGTCACTTTTGAATGCTGGTGGTGCTTTCACTCTAGTGGTAGCATGAGACGGAGTCTACAACCCACACAAGTGGCTCAGGTAGTGCAGCTCATCCAGGATGGCACATCAATGCGAGCTGTGGCAAGAAGATTTGCTGTGTCTGTCAGCGTAGTGTCCAGAGCATGGAGGCGCTACCAGGAGACAGGCCAGTACATCAGGAGACGTGGAGGAGGCCGTAGGTGGGCAACAACCCAGCAGCAGGACCGCTACCTCCGCCTTTGTGCAAGGAGGAGCAAAAGGAGCACTGCCAGAGCCCTGCAAAATGACCTCCAGCAGGCCACAAATGTGCATGTGTCTGCTCAAACGGTCAGAAACAGACTCCATGAGGGTGGTATGAAGGCCCGACGTCCACAGGTGGGGGTTGTGCTTACAGCCCAACACCGTGCAGGATGTTTGGCATTTGCCAGAGAACACCAAGATTGGCAAATTCGCCACTGGCACCCTGTGCTCTTCACAGATGAAAACAGGTTCACACTGAGCACGTGACAGACGTGACAGAGTCTGGAGACGCCGAGGAGAATGTTCTGCTGCCTGCAACATCCTCCAGCATGACCGGTTTGGCGGTGGGTCAGTCATGGTGTGGGGTGGCATTTCTTTGGGGGGGGGGGGGGGGGGGGGGTCGCACAGCCCTCCATGTGCTCGCCAGAGGTAGCCTGACTGCCATTAGGTACCGAGATGAGATCCTCAGACCCCTTGTGAGACCATATGCTGGTGCGGTTGGCCCTGGGTTCCTCCTAATGCAAGACAATACTAGACCTCATGTGGCTGGAGTGTGTCAGCAGTTCCTGCAAGAGGAAGGCATTGATGCTATGGACTGGCCCGCCCGTTCCCCAGACCTGAATCCAATTGAGCACATCTGGGACATCATGTCTCGCTCCATCCACCAACGCCATGTTGCACCACAGACTGTCCAGGAGTTGGCGGATGCTTTAGTCCAGGTCTGGGAGGAGGTCCCTCAGGAGACCATCCGCCACCTCATCAGGAGCATGCCCAGGCGTTGTAGGGAGGTCATACATGCACGTGGAGGCCACACACACTACTGAGCCTCATTTTGACTTGTTTTAAGAACATTACATCAGTTGGATCAGCCTGTAGTGTGGTTTTCCACTTTAATTTTCAGTGTGACTCCAAATCCAGACCTCCATGGGTTGATAAATTGGATTTCCATTGATTATTTGTGTGTGATTTTGTTGTCAGCACATTCAACTATGTAAAGAAAAAAGTATTTAATAAGATTATTTCTTTCATTCAGATCTAGGATGTGTTGTTTAAGTGTTCCCTTTATTTTTTTGAGCAGTGTATTTAGAGTTCTGATGGGGTAAAACAATAACTAAATTCAAGAGGCATTTCTAAGTTATATTCCTCAAGAATCAAAGTTTTAAAAAATGGATGTACCAATCCCAGATTGCTCCTTTAAATCCGGTATAAACAAAGGCCAGTTTCCCAACTCAGGACACCTGAGAATCCGCTCACCTGGCTTCTGTCACCTACGTGGCTGCTTACACCTGTGCTGCTTCAAGGATCCACTCTCCAGTTTCTACACTCAGAACACTGGGTCTATGTCCCAAATGGCACCCTATTCCCTATACAGTGCACTACTTTTGACCAGAACCCTATATAGTGCACTACTTTTGACCAGAGCCCTATGGTCCCTAGTGCACTACTTAGAGAATAGGGTGCCATTTGGGGCATACCCCAAGGTTCCTCTCACCTGGTTTGCTGCTCACACCTGTGCCTCTTCAGGCCCCCACTCTGACTGTAGCTCCTACAGCACTCTGTGCATTTGTAAGGCTTCTCTCCTGTGTGGACAACCATGTGCACTTTACGGGACGCCGAAGTGACAAAGCACTTGTCACACTCGGAGCATTTGTATGGTTTCTCCCCTGTGTGTTTCCTTCTAACGTGGTCTTTCAGTTGGCACCCCTGTTTGAACCTCTTCCCACAGTCCTGGCAAGAAAATGGTGTCTCCCCGGTGTGCTGTCGCCGGTGGATCATAAGGGTGTGCGGCCGGGCAAAGGTCATGGGACACTCTGGGCAGGACAGCGGGCGCTCGCCGGTGTGGCTCAGCCGATGATACTTCAGACTCATGTAACGGACGAAACTCTGGCCGCACTCCGGGCACACGTACGGTTTATACCCGCTGTGGGAAATCATGTGGCTCTTGAGTTGGGCGGAGATCTTGAAGCCTTGGCCGCACTGTGGGCAGACGTAGGGCCGTGCATCACTGTGGAACCGCATGTGCCGGGTCAGGTTAGATTTGAACGTGAAGGTCCTGCCGCATTGGAGGCAGGCAAAGGGGCGTTCCGCTGCATGGATTGGTCGGTGCTCGACCAGACCGCCTTTCCGGGAGAACGTTTTATGGCACACCTCACAGGAGTACGGCTGGTACTGGGTGTGGATCCGGGAATGTAACTCCAGTGTGGTTTTGGAGAAGAACTTCTGGCCGCAATCTGGACACGGGAACCGGCGGACCTTCTGGTTGCGAGGCCACCATTCCGGCTCGGACCGCAACGCAGCCAGATTGAACAGCTGAACGGTAGACGACCGCAGCTGCCTCCCTCCATCCTGGTGGTACAGGGGGGCATCCTCCGTCTTGATACCCAAGTGATGTGCATCTGTCCTGGGGTCGCTCTCTGTAGGTCCCCTGGTGTTACCCATCTCTGGGTCGTAGCTCTCTGGCTTCACAGCGTTCAACCAGTGTTCATCACTTCTCATTTCGATAGGCAGCTCGTCCATCTCTTGTTTCACCTGGTTTAGAATAGAATAGCTTTATTTTCCAAGAGGAGACTTCAGTGCTGGTTGTATGATACGTCAAGATATCTAGTAAAACATATACCAGCAGCATTCACACACACACACAGATATATAGTAAACATACACCGCCGGTCAAAAGCTTTAGAACACCTGCTCATTGAAGGGTTTTTCTTTATTTTTTACTATTTTCTACATTGTAGAAGACATCAAAACTATGAAATGACACATATGGAATCATGTAGTAAAAAAGTTTTAAACAATTCCAAATATTTGAGATTCTTCAAATAGCCACCCTTTGCCTTGACAGCTTTGCACACTATTGGCATTCACTCAACCAGCTTCACCTGGAATGCTTTTCCAACAGTCTAGAAGGAGTTCCCACATATGCTGGGAACTTGTTGGCTGCTTTTCCCTCACTATGCGGTCCGACTCATCCCAAACCATCTCAATTTGGTTGAGGTCGGGGGATTGTGGAGGCCAGGTCATCTGATGCAGCACTCCATCGCTCTCCTTCTTGGTAAAATAGCCCTTACACAGCCTGGAGGTGTGTTGGGTCATTGTCCTGTTCAAAAACAAATGATAGTGGGACTAAGTGCAAACCAGATGTGATGGCGTATCGCTGCAGAATGCTGTGGTAGCCATGTTGGTCAAGTGTGCCTTGAATTCTACATAAATCACAGACAGTGTCACCAGCAAAGCACCCCCACACCATAACACCTTCTTCTCCATGCTTTACGGTGGGAAATACACATGCGGAGATCTGTTCACCCACACCGCATCTCACAAAGACACAGAGGTTAGAACCAAAAATCTCCAATTTGGACTCCAGACCAAAGGACACATTTCCACCGGTCTAATGTCCATTGCTCGTGTTTCTTGGTCCAAGCAAATCTCTTCTTCTTGTTGGTGTCCTTTAGTAGTGGTTTCTTTGCAACAATTCGACGATGAAGGCCTGATTCACACAGTCTCCTCTGAACAGTTGATGTTGAGATGTGTCTGTTACTTGAACTCTGAAGCATTTATTTGGGCTGCAATTTGAGGCTGGTAACTCTTATGAACTTATCCGCTGCAGCAGAGGTAACTCTGGGTCTTGCATTCCTGTGGCGGTCCTCATGAGAGCCAGTTTCATCATAGCGCTAGATAGGTTTTGCGACTGCACTTGAAGAAACTTTCAAAGTTCTTAATTTTCTGTGTTGACTGACCATCATGTCTTCAAGTAATGATGGACTGTCGTTTCTCTTTGCTTATTTGAGCTGTTCTTGCCATAATATGGACTTGGTCTTTTACCAAATAGGGCTATCTTCTGTATACCCCCCCCCCCTTCTCACAACTAAACTGATTGGCTCAAACACATTGAGGAAAGAAATTCCACAAATTAACTTAACAGGGCACACCTGTTAATTAAAATGCACTCCAGGTGACTACTTCATGAAGCTGAGAGAATGCCAAGAGTGTGCAAAGCTGTCATCAAGGCAAAGGGTGGCTATTTGAAGAATCTCAAATATATTTTGATTTGTTTAACACTTTTGGTTACTTCTTGATTCCCATATGTGTTATTTCATAGTTTTGATGTCTTCACTATTATTCTACAATGTAGAAAATAGTAAAAATAAAGAAAAACCTTGAATGAGTAGGTGTTCTAAAGCTTTTAACTAGTAGTGTATAGCTGTAACATTCACACACACAGATATCTAGTCAACATAGCTGTAACATTCACACAGACAGATATCTAGTAAACATAGCTGTAACATTCACACAGACAGATATCTAGTTAACATATAACTAACGTTCACACAGACAGATATCAAGTAAACATAGCTGTAACATTCACACAGACAGATATCTAGTAAACATATAGCTGCAACATTCACACAGACAGCTGTCTAGTAAACATATAGCTGCAACATTCCCACAGATATATCTAGTAAACATATAGCTGTAACATTCACACAGACAGATACAAATGCTATACAAGATCTCAATTAAATGTTCATTTAAAAGCCACAAGTTTAAACCTACCTCTTGTTTTATCTCATCAGGCCTTAAGATGGCATTGGAAAGTTTGAGAGTTATTTTGGGTTTGTTTTTGCTTCCCTTGGGGCGACCCCACCACTTAGGGGCCGGCGATTCCTGGCTAGAAACACTTTTGCTGTCAGCAGAGTCGTTTCCTTTTCCTGTGGATTGTTTCTTTCCTCTGGTGGTGGTGAAGTTTTTCTTATTTGTTGGTTTTCTCCCTGGTTTGTTATTGTTCTTCTGAGCAGCGAGAGACAGTTGATCCTTCGTTAGTCTGTGGAGTCTCACGATAGGTAAAGAAACGACAGCAGCCATTTTGATTTGATTCAGGTTAACGCTATGCAGTGAATCTCCTCCCTCCACTTTGAGTTAATGTAAGGCGCGTTCCTCTGCTCAGAAGTTGCTGACGTCTGACCTGATCTCACAGCGCCTGGATATGTATTTTAAGTTTCAACTAACCAGATCATGTTATAGCAATCTGTCAGTCGATGACACAGTTGATGGCGTGGCAGGCAACCATTGGTTGATGAATGCAACGTCTGAGCAGGGGAACATTGCCCCTAGTCTCAATCTGGGCAGAGAAACTTGTTCTGTTAAACTAATGTCTCAGGGTCTTGTAGCTCTAGGCTGGAACCCTGTGGGGGATGTCTTGTCCTCTCCTTTAAAGAAAGAGCTGGTCATCATCTGTAAGAAACAGATTCAATGGAGATTAAATAAATAAGAATATTAGAAATGAGAAAATTAAGCGTACGACGTAAGATTGAAGAATCTAAATTAGAATCAAATGGACCAAAGAAGAATAAAGAAACCAACAGCACTCTCTCTCTCCAAAGTAGATATATTAAATAAACTATTATTGGTGAGAAAGACCCCCCTGACTGGTTTTTAAACCTTTCACATCCCTAACCTAAAAATCCATGAAATCATTATAGGATAAAAACATTTACATTTTAGTCATTTAGCAGACGCTCTTATCCAGAGCGACTTACAGTAGTGAATGCATACATTTCATACATTTTTTTCTCCGTACTGGTCCCCCGTGGGAATCGAACCCACAGCCCTGGCGTTGCAAACACCATGCTCTACCAACTGAGCCACAATAGATCTTCATTGTGAAATTCAACACTACATGTTGCTGCAAAGAGAGGTCTCTTTTTTTAAGGATAAAAAAAAAAAAAAAAAAGTATACCAAATGTATTGTTGGTGCAAAACGAAGCAGTACCTAAGTTACTTTTGGATAAATAATGCATTGATTACATAGGCAATTAAGTCGACAGTTAGATACTTGCAGCGAAGTTTATCTGATAGCTTGTATTGTGGAACGCTATAGCTCCTGTAGTTATTCAGTTGATTGGCTGATTTATGACGCTAGGTCAGCTTGCTCTGGTCTAATCGCGCGAAAACAACGAGTTGCTCCTAAATAGAATAACACGTACTGGACCAGAGCTAGCTAACCATCAGCTAGCTAGTTACTACTGCAAGAGACATCAAATAGCCTACCTGCAGAGACGAAGGCAACAATCTGAGGCGGTATGGGTGTTCAGAATCAATTTACTGAGAAGCCAGTACAGTTATATCATGACATAATTGCAATCCCCGTTTGCAATAAACACGTTTGCATTCAAAGATAAACAATAACGCACATGCAGCCACAGAGCAAGGGAAGTACTGACTGGTTCTGCTGATTTTGTTTCGACGTCCACATTCTCAGTGCTGCCACCTAGCGGATCGGATGAATCAGACATTTCGTCCCAATTCCAAGTATGTTCTATAAGAGATAAAGTTTCTTATAGACCTACCCCCTAATTCTTATGAGTTTCCCATATTATTCTGTATGGGTACTGTCAGTGAATTAATTATCTGTTCGTAAAACTATAAACATAACCACATGGTAAAACACTTATCTACTGTTTGAAGAGAGTATAGATATGCTTTTCATTCATTTGTTAAATCATTTTATTTGGTCATAAAATGATACGCTAATTCTATTTCGTTTATTTAAAAGAATGTATTTCGTTTTTTCTCCAACATTTCATGTAATTATTTTTTACGTAATTTTCTATCAGCATACAAATGTGTTAGATAAAACAATGCATGATACAGTATTGCTTAATATTTTCACCTTGAATGATATATGACTATCGTTCACACTCACATAAATTACAGGAATGAGTCTTACCAAAGCTGAGATCAAAGCTCTGTAATTTAATAACAATACATTGATAATCATTTTCTCAGTAGTCAACCTTTCATTGTCTGTTTCTCTCCAAGTTCCCACCATCTTGTATTTTGCTCCATACAGTAAGTCATCAACCATCAATTTGAACACAGCTCCAACTGCCACTAACATCACCAGGGTGACCACCACACCAGACCCTTCTTTCTCCCTTACTGGGTGTGTGTTGACATTGAAGTGGTTTCCACCATTGCTCTCCACCATCTCCTCTATCTTCTCCAGCAGCTCAGTGACCTGAGTGTGGTCATCTTTCTCCTTGTTGTTGAAGACATGATATCTGTCCCTGCAGGTACTGATTAGTTGTAGCAGTTGACTGTTGTCCTTCAGTAGGTCCTCCACTGGTTTCCCCTCTAGCTGGTCTCCCCCAGTGAACAGCACCATGGTGAACATTAAAGACTCTTCTCTAAAGTTCTCCTGGATCCACCTCACGACGGCGTATCCCTCTTCCTCCTCTGTGAACCTCACACCCAACCTGATCACCAGCAGGAACGCGTGGGGGCCCGGGGCGGCGTGAACAACACACTCTGCCCGGTGTGTCGATGACGGGGACATGACGGCAGCGGCGGGGGGGGTCGGTTCCGGTCGGTCCGGTAGTGGTAGCAGCAGCTGGCCCGGTCCAACACTGGCACTCTGTGGTCACGGCAACCAGAGAGAAGAACGCCTCAGAACGCCTCTCTGACCAGGATGGCGTTTCCTGCTGCACCCCGACCCTGGCCAGTGTTACCAATCAGGACCAGACTCAACACTGACACTGTGGAGGGGTTTGATTCACAACAGTGAGGGATGTCTTCCTGGACACAGATTCAACCTAGCTAGTCCTAGGATAAAAAACCAACAATTCTCTTCCTCTTTAGACCATGGACTATGGACAAGCTATTACAGCAACAGATGCTTTGGTTTTGTTTACCTGGCCAATGTTTGCAAATCTAACTTTTTAAGATTTACGGCGCACATCCAATGCACGTCAATGGTACCTAAGCATTTTCACACTTCATGTCCAGTTCACATATAAGTAACTTCATTGAGCTACACAATACATTTTTATATCCTTTAGGATGATTTGGAAATGAAGTGCAAAAAAAGACCCACTAGAGCCTTTCTCACTTTGTGCATTTCCAATGTTTCTCTCCCGTATGGACGACCATGTGCACTTTTGGTTGGAGTTGAACATGAAGGTAGGCACACTTTCAGTTTAATTACTAACTCATAGAAGTAAAATGGAGATGGCCCTTAATGGTGTTGCCTATGCTGTCACAGAAGCCAGTGTGTCAGAGCCGACAATAGACAATGGACCTGATCGGACAGCTCAGAGCTTCTGCTCTTTTCTGTCCATAAAAACATATGGATTGGTGGAAGAGGCAGGGCAGGCCAGGAGCAAGGAAGGAGGGTGTGGTCAAGCAAGGCATCCCCCGAGGCTAAATGCCCTAAGGTTTTTATCAGAACAGGCATAGATTAGTTTCACCTTTTTTCTTTTCCCGACATGAGTTTGTTGTGTTTAAAATAAGCTTTATTAAAATTATAGCTCACAACTGTGCGGGGGGAGAGGGGTGGGGGCACTAAGGAATGCATTCACATATATCTACACACTTTCATACACACACATTTTGGTTGAGGACCTTCCACTTCTCTCCATTGTTACTGTTGGTTGAGGATCTTCCACTTCTCACCATTGTTACTGTTGGTTGAGGACCTTCCACTTCTCTCCATTGTTACTGTTGGTTGAGGACCTTCCACATCTCCATTGTTACTGTTGGTTGAGGACCTTCCACTTCTCTCCATTGTTACTGTTGGTAGAGGACCTTCCACTTCTCTCCATTGTCACTGTTGGTTGAGGACCTTCCACTTCTCTCCATTGTCACTGTTGGTTGAGGACCTTCCACTTCTCTTCATTGTCACTGTTGGTTGAGGACCTTCCACTTCTCTTCATTGTTACTGTTGGTAGAGGACCTTCCACTTCTCTCCATTGTTACTATTGGTTGAGGACCTTCCACTTCTCCATTGTTACTGTTGGTTGAGGACCTTCCACTTCTCCATTGTTACTGTTGGTTGAGGACCTTCCACTTCTCTCCATTGTTACTGTTGGTTGAGGACCTTCCACTTCTCTCCATTGTTACTGTTGGTTGAGGACCTTCCACTTCTCTCCAATGTTACTGTTGGTTGAGGACCTTCCACTTCCCTCCATTGTTACTGTTGGTTGAGGACCTTCCACTTCTCTCCATTGTTACTGTTGGTTGAGGACCTTCCACCTCTCTCAATTGTTACTGTTGGTTGAGGACCTTCCACTTCTCTCCATTGTTACTGTTGGTTGAGGACCTTCCACTTCTCTCCATTGTTACTGTTGGTTGAGGACCTTCCACCTGTCTCAATTGTTACTGTTGGTTGAGGACCTTCCACTTCTCTCCATTGTTACTGTTGGTTGAGGACCTTCCACTTCTCTCCATTGTTACTGTTGGTTGAGGACCTTCCACATCTCCATTGTTACTGTTGGTTGAGGACCTTCCACTTCTCTTCATTGTTACTGTTGGTTGAGGACCTTCCACTTCTCTTCATTGTTACTGTTGGTTGAGGACCTTCCACTTCTCTCCATTGTTACTGTTGGTTGAGGACCTTCCACTTCTCTCCATTGTTACTGTTGGTTGAGGACCTTCCACCTCTCCATTGTTACTGTTGGTTGAGGACCTTCCACTTCTCTCCATTGTCACTGTTGGTTGAGGACCTTCCACTTCTCTTCATTGTTACTGTTGGTAGAGGACCTTCCACTTCTCTCCATTGTTACTATTGGTTGAGGACCTTCCACTTCTCCATTGTTACTGTTGGTTGAGGACCTTCCACTTCTCCATTGTTACTGTTGGTTGAGGACCTTCCACTTCTCTCCATTGTTACTGTTGGTTGAGGACCTTCCACTTCTCTCCATTGTCACTGTTGGTTGAGGACCTTCCACTTCTCTCCATTGTCACTGTTGGTTGAGGACCTTCCACTTCTCTCCATTGTTACTGTTGGTTGAGGACCTTCCACTTCTCTCCATTGCTACTGTTGGTTGAGGACCTTCTACTTCTCTCCATTATTACTGTTGGTTGAGGACCTTCCACTTCTCTCCAGTGTTACTGTTGGTTGAGGACCTTCCACTTCTCTCCATTGTTACTGTTGGTTGAGGACCTTCCACTTCTCTCCATTATTACTGTTGGTTGAGGACCTTCCACTTCTCTCCAATGTTACTGTTGGTTGAGGACCTTCCACTTCCCTCCATTATTACTGTTGGTTGAGGACCTTCCACCTCTCTCCATTGTTACTGTTGGTTGAGGACCTTCCACTTCTCTCCATTGTTGCTGTTGGTTGAGGACCTTCCACTTCTCTCCATTGTTACTGTTGGTTGAGGACCTTCCACTTCTCTCCATTGTTACTGTTGGTTGAGGACCTTCCACTTCTCTCCATTGTTACTGTTGGTTGAGGACCTTCCACTTCTCTTCATTGTTACTGTTGGTTGAGGACCTTCCACTTCTCTCCACTGTTACTGTTGGTTGAGGCCCTTCCACTTCTCTACATTGTCACTGTTGGTTGAGGACCTTCCACTTCTCTCCATTGTTACTGTTGGTGGAGGACCTTCCACTTCTCTCCATTGTTACTGCTGGTTGAGGACCTTCCACTTCTCTCCATTGTTACTGTTGGTTGAGGACCTTCCACCTCTCTCCACTGTTAGTGTAGGTTGAGGCCCTTCCACTTCTCTTCATTGTTACTGTTGGTTGAGGACCTTCCATCTTTCTCCATTGTTACTGTTGGTTGAGGACCTTCCACTTCTCTCCATTGTTACTGTTGGTTGAGGACCTTCCACTTCTCTCCATTGTTACTGTTGGTTGAGGACCTTCCACTTCTCTCCATTGTTAATGTTGGTTGAGTCCCTTCCACTTCTATCCATTGTTACTGTTGGTGGAGGACCTTCCACTTCTCTCCACTGTTACTGTTGGTTGAGGACCTTCCACTTCTCTCCACTGTTACTGTTGGTGGAGGACCTTCCACTTCTCTCCATTGTTACTGTTGGTTGAGGGTTGAGGACCTTCCACTTCTCTCCACTGTTACTGTTGGTTGAGGACCTTCCACTTCTCTCCATTGTTACTGTTGGTTGAGGACCTTCCACTTCTCTCCATTGTCACTGTTGGTTGAGGACCTTCCACTTCTCTCCATTGTTACTGTTGGTTGAGGACCTTCCACCTCTCCATTGTCACTGTTGGTTGAGGACCTTCCACTTCTCTCCATTGTTACTGTTGGTTGAGGGTTGAGGACCTTCCACTTCTCTCCACTGTTACTGTTGGTTGAGGACCTTCCACTTCTCTCCATTGTTACTGTTGGTTGAGGACCTTCCACTTCTCTCCATTGTTACTGTTGGTTGAGGACCATCCACTTCTCTCCATTGTTGCTGTTGGTTGAGGACCTTCCACTTCTCTCCATTGTTACTGTTGGTTGAGGACCTTCCACTTCTCTCCATTGTTACTGTTGGTTGAGGACCATCCACTTCTCTCCATTGTTGCTGTTGGTTGAGGACCTTCCACCTCTCTCCTTTGTTACTGTTGGTTGAGGACCTTCCACCTCTCTCCTTTGTTACTGTTGGTTGAGGACCTTCCACCTCTCTCCATTGTTACTGTTGGTTGAGGACCTTCCACCTCTCTCCTTTGTTGCTGTTGGTTGAGGACCTTCCACCTCTCTCCATTGTTACTGTTGGTTGAGGACCTTCCACCTCTCTCCATTGTTACTGTTGGTTGAGGACCTTCCACCTCTCTCCTTTGTTGCTGTTGGTTGAGGACCTTCCACCTCTCTCCATTGTTACTGTTGGTTGAGGACCTTCCACCTCTCTCCATTGTTACTGTTGGTTGAGGACCTTCCACCTCTCTCCTTTGTTGCTGTTGGTTGAGGACCTTCCACCTCTCTCCATTGTTACTGTTGGTTGAGGACCTTCCACTTCTCTCCATTGTTACTGTTGTTTGAGGACCTTCCACTTCTCTCTATTGTTACTGTTGGTTGAGGACCTTCCACATCTCTCCATTGTTACTGTGGGTTGAGGCCCTTCCACTTCTCTCCATTGCTACTGTTGGTTGAGGACCTTCCACTTCTCTCCATTGTTACTGTTGTTTGAGGACCTTCCACTTCTCTCTATTGTTACTGTTGGTTGAGGACCTTCAACCTTTCTCCATTGTTACTGTTGGTGGAGGACCTTCCACTTCTCTCCATTGTTACTGTTGGTTGAGGCCCTTCCACTTCTCTCCATTGTTTCTGTTGGTTGAGGCCCTTCTACTTCTCTCCATTGTTACTGTTGGTGGAGGAATTCCACTTCTCTCCACTGTTACTGTTGGTTGAGGACCTTCCACTTCTCTCCATTGTTACTGTTGGTTGAGGACCTTCCACTTCTCTCCATTGTTACTGTTGGTTGAGGACCTTCCACTTCTCTCCATTGTTACTGCTGGTTGAGGACCTTCCACCTCTCTCCATTGTTACTGTTGTTTGAGGACCTTCCACTTGTTTTCATTGTTACTGTTGGTTGAGGACCTTCCACCTCTCTCCATTGTTACTGTTGGTTGAGGACCTTCCACTTCTCTCCATTGTTACTGTTGGTTGAGGACCTTCCACTTCTCTCCATTGTTACTGTTGGTTGAGGACCTTCCACTTCTCTCCATTGTTACTGCTGGTTGAGGACCTTCCACCTCTCGCCATTGTTACTGTTGGTTGAGGACCTTCCACCTCTCTCCATTGTTACTGTTGGTTGAGGACCTTCCACCTCTCTCCATTGTTACTGTTGGTTGAGGACCTTCCACCTCTCTCCTTTGTTGCTGTTGGTTGAGGACCTTCCACCTCTCTCCATTGTTACTGTTGGTTGAGGACCTTCCACTTCTCTCCATTGTTACTGTTGTTTGAGGACCTTCCACTTCTCTCTATTGTTACTGTTGGTTGAGGACCTTCCACTTCTCTCCATTGTTACTGTGGGTTGAGGCCCTTCCACTTCTCTCCATTGCTACTGTTGGTTGAGGACCTTCCACTTCTCTCCATTGTTACTGTTGTTTGAGGACCTTCCACTTCTCTCTATTGTTACTGTTGGTTGAGGACCTTCCACTTCTCTCCATTGTTAATGTTGGTTGAGTCCCTTCCACTTCTCTCCATTGTTACTGTTGGTGGAGGACCTTCCACTTCTCTCCACTGTTACTGTTGGTTGAGGCCCTTCCACTTCTCTCCATTGTTTCTGTTGGTTGAGGCCCTTCTACTTCTCTCCATTGTTACTGTTGGTGGAGGAATTCCACTTCTCTCCACTGTTACTGTTGGTTGAGGACCTTCCACTTCTCTCCATTGTTGCTGTTGGTTGAGGACCTTCCACTTCTCTCCATTGTTACTGTTGGTTGAGGACCTTCCACTTCTCTCCATTGTTACTGTTGGTTGAGGACCTTCCACTTCTCTCCATTGTTACTGTTGGTTGAGGACCTTCCACTTCTCTCCATTGTTACTGCTGGTTGAGGACCTTCCACCTCTCTCCATTGTTACTGTTGGTTGAGGACCTTCCACTTGTTTTCATTGTTACTGTTGGTTGAGGACCTTCCACCTCTCTCCATTGTTACTGTTGGTTGAGGACCTTCCACTTCTCTCCATTGTTACTGTTGGTTGAGGACCTTCCACTTCTCTCCATTGTTACTGTTGGTTGAGGACCTTCCACTTCTCTCCATTGTTACTGCTGGTTGAGGACCTTCCACCTCTCGCCATTGTTACTGTTGGTTGAGGACCTTCCACCTCTCTCCATTGTTACTGTTGGTTGAGGACCTTCCACCTCTCTCCATTGTTACTGTTGGTTGAGGACCTTCCACTTCTCTCCATTGTTACTGTTGGTTGAGGACCTTCCACTTCTCACCATTGTTACTGCTGGTTGAGGACCTTCCACCTCTCTCCACTGTTACTGTTGGTTGAGGCACTTCCACTTCTCTCCATTGTTACTGTTGGTTGAGGACCTTCCACTTCTCTTCATTGTTACTGTTGGTTGAGGACCTTCCACTTCTCTCCATTGTTACTGTTGGTTGAGGACCTTCCACTTCTCTTCATTGTTACTGTTGGTTGAGGACCTTCCATCTCTCTCCATTGTTACTGTTGGTTGAGGACCTTCCACTTCTCTCCACTGTTACTGTTGGTTGAGGCCCTTCCACATCTCTCCATTGTCACTGTTGGTTGAGGACCTTCCACCTCTCTCCATTGTTACTGTTGGTTGAGGCCCTTCCACTTCTCTCCATTGTTACTGTTGGTTGTGTACCTTCCACTTCTCTCCATTGTAACTGTTGGTTGAGCACCTTCCACTTCTCTCCATTGTTACTGTTGGTTGTGTACCTTCCACTTCTCTCCATTGTAACTGTTGGTTGAGCACCTTCCACTTCTCTCCATTGTTAATGTTGGTTGAGTCCCTTCCACTTCTCTCCATTGTTACTGTTGGTGGAGGAATTCCACTTCTCTCCACTGTTACTGTTGGTTGAGGACCTTCCACTTCTCTCCATTGTTGCTGTTGGTTGAGGACCTTCCACCTCTCTCCATTGTTACTGTTGGTTGAGGACCTTCCACTTCTCTCCATTGTTACTGTTGGTTGAGGACCTTCCACTTCTCTCCATTGTTACTGTTGGTTGAGGCCCTTCCACTTCTCTCCATTGTTACTGTTGTTTGAGGACCTTCCATCTCTCTCCATTGTTACTGTTGGTTGAGGACCTTCCACTTCTCTCCATTGTTACTGTTGGTTGAGGACCTTCCACTTCTTTTCATTGTTACTGTTGGTTGAGGACCTTCCACCTCTCTCCATTGTTACTGTTGGTTGAGGACCTTCCACTTCTCTCCATTGTTACTGTTGGTTGAGGACCTTCCACTTCTCTCCATTGTTACTGTTGGTTGAGGACCTTCCACTTCTCTCCATTGTTACTGCTGGTTGAGGACCTTCCACCTCTCTCCACTGTTACTGTTGGTTGAGGCACTTCCACTTCTCTCCATTGTTACTGTTGGTTGAGGACCTTCCACTTCTCTTCATTGTTACTGTTGGTTGAGGACCTTCCACTTCTCTCCATTGTTACTGTTGGTTGAGGACCTTCCACTTCTCTTCATTGTTACTGTTGGTTGAGGACCTTCCACTCTCGCTCCATTGTTACTGTTGGTTGAGGACCTTCCACTTCTCTCCATTGTTACTGTTGGTTGAGGACCTTCCACCTCTCTCCATTGTTACTGTTGGTTGAGGACCTTCCACCTCTCTCCATTGTTACTGTTGGTTGAGGACCTTCCACTTCTCTCCATTGTTACTGTTGGTTGAGGACCTTCCACCTCTCTCCATTGTTACTGTTGGTAGAGGACCTTCCACTTCTCTCCATTGTTACTGTTGGTGGAGGACCTTCCACTTCTCTCCACTGTTACTGTTGGTTGAGGCCCTTCCACTTCTCTCCATTGTTACTGTTGTTTGAGGACCTTCCACTTCTCTCCATTGTTACTGTTGGTTGAGGACCTTCCACTTCTCTCCATTGTTACTGTTGGTGGAGGACCTTCCACTTCTCTCCACTGTTACTGTTGGTTGAGGACCTTCCACTTCTCTCCATTGTTGCTGTTGGTTGAGGACCTTCCACCTCTCTCCATTGTTACTGTTGGTTGAGGACCTTCCACTTCTCTCCATTGTTGCTGTTGGTTGAGGACCTTCCACCTCTCTCCATTGTTACTGATGGTAGAGGACCTTCCACTTCTCTCCATTGTTACTGTTGGTTGAGGACCTTCCACTTCTCTCCATTGTTACTGTGGGTTGAGGCTCTTCCACTTCTCTCCATTGATACTGTTGGTTGAGGACCTTCCACTTCTCTTCATTGTTACTGTTGGTTGAGGACCTTCCACTTCTCTTCATTGTTACTGTTGGTTGAGGACCTTCCACCTTTCTCCATTGTTACTGTTGTTTGAGGACCTTCTACTTCTCTCCATTGTTACTGTTGTTTGAGGACCTTCCACTTCTCTCCATTGTTACTGTTGGATGAGGAACTTCCACTTCTCTCCATTGTTACTGTTGGTTGAGGACCTTCCACTTCTCTCCATTGTTGCTGTTGGTTGAGGACCTTCCACCTCTCTCCATTGTTACTGTTGGTTGAGGACCTTCCACTTCTCTCCATTGTTACTGTTGGTTGAGGACCTTTCACTTCTCTCCATTGTTACTGTTGGTTGAGGCTCTTCCACTTCTCTCCATTGTTACTGTTGGTTGAGGACCTTCCACTTCTCTCCATTGTTGCTGTTGGTTGAGGACCTTCCACCTCTCTCCATTGTTACTGATGGTAGAGGACCTTCCACTTCTCTCCATTGTTACTGTTGGTTGAGGACCTTCCACTTCTCTCCATTGTTACTGCTGGTTGAGGACCTTCCACTTCTCTCCATTGTTACTGATGGTAGAGGACCTTCCACTTCTCTCCATTGTTACTGTGTGTTGAGGCCCTTCCACTTCTCTCCATTGCTACTGTTGGTTGAGGACCTTCCACTTCTCTTCATTGTTACTGTTGGTTGAGGACCTTCCACTTCTCTTCATTGTTACTGTTGGTTGAGGACCTTCCACCTTTCTCCATTGTTACTGTTGTTTGAGGACGTTCTACTTCTCTCCAATGTTGCTGTTGGTTGAGGACCTTCCACCTCTCTCCATTGTTACTGTTGGTTGAGGACCTTCCACTTCTCTCCATTGTCACTGTTGGTTGAGGACCTTCCACTTCTCTCCATTGTTACTGTTGGTGGTGGACCTTCCACTTCTCTCCACTGTTACTGTTGGTTGAGGCCCTTCCACTTCTCTCCATTGTTACTGTTGGTGGAGGACCTTCCATTTCTCTCCATTGCCACTGTTGGTTGAGGCCCTTCCACTTCTCTCCATTGTTACTGTGGGTTGAGGCCCTTCCACTTCTCTCCATTGCTACTGTTGGTTGAGGCCCTTCCACTTCTCACCATTGTTACTGTTGGTTGAGGACCTTCCACTTCTCTCCATTGTTACTGTTGGTGGAGGACCTTCCACTTCTCTCCATTGTTACTGTTGGTGGAGGACCTTCCACTTCTCTCCATTGTTACTGTGGGTTAAGGCCCTTCCACTTCTCTCCATTGCTACTGTTGGTTGAGGCCCTTCCACTTCTCTCCATTGTTACTGTTGGTGGTGGACCTTCCACTTCTCTCCACTGTTACTGTTGGTTGAGGCCCTTCCACTTCTCTCCATTGTTACTGTTGGTTGAGGACCTTCCACTTCTCTCCATTGTTACTGTTGGTTGAGGACCTTCCACTTCTCTCCATTGTTACTGTTGGTTGAGGACCTTCCACTTCTCTCCATTGTTACTGTTGGTTGAGGACCTTCCACTTCTCTCCATTGTTACTGTTGGTGGAGGACCTTCCATTTCTCTCCACTGTTACTGTTGGTTGAGGCCCTTCCACTTCTCTCCATTGTTACTGTTGGTGGTGGACCTTCCACTTCTCTTCATTGTTACTGTTGGTTGAGGACCTTCCACTTCTCTCCATTGTTACTGTTGGTTGAGGACCTTCCACTTCTCTTCATTGTTACTGTTGGTTGAGGACCTTCCATCTCTCTCCATTGTTACTGTTGGTTGAGGACCTTCCACCTCTCTCCATTGTTACTGTTGGTTGAGGACCTTCCACTTCTCTCCATTGTTACTGTTGGTTGAGGACCTTCCACTTCTCTCCATTGTCACTGTTGGTTGAGGACCTTCCACTTCTCTCCATTGTTACTGTGGGTTGAGGCCCTTCCACTTCTCTCCATTGCTACTGTTGGTTGAGGACCTTCCACTTCTCTTCATTGTTACTGTTGGTTGAGGACCTTCAACCTTTCTCCATTGTTACTGTTGGTTGAGGACCTTCTACTTTTCTCCATTGTTACTGTTGGATGAGGACCTTCCACTTCTCTCCATTGTTACTGTTGGTTGAGGCCCTTCCACTTCTCTCCATTGTTACTGTTGGTTGAGCACCTTCTACTTCTCTCCATTGTTACTGTTGGATGAGGACCTTCCACTTCTCTCCATTGTTACTGTTGGTTGAGGACCTTCCACTTCTCTCCATTGTTACTGTTGGTTGAGGACCTTCCACCTCTCTCCATTGTTACTGTTGGTTGAGGACCTTCCACTTCTCTCCATTGTTACTGTTGGTTGAGGACCTTCCACTTCTCTCCATTGTTACTGTTGGTTGAGGCCCTTCCACTTCTCTCCATTGTTACTGTTGGTTGAGGACCTTCCACTTCTCTCCATTGTTACTGTGGGTTGAGGCCCTTCCACTTCTCTCCATTGCCACTGTTGGTTGAGGACCTTCCACTTCTCTTCATTGTTACTGTTGGTTGAGGACCTTCCACTTCTCTTCATTGTTACTGTTGGTTGAGGACCTTCTACTTCTCTCCATTGTTACTGTTGGTTGAGGACCTTCCACTTCTCTCCACTGTTACTGTTGGTTGAGGCCCTTCCACTTCTCTCCATTGTTACTGTTGGTGGAGGACCTTCCACTTCTCTCCACTGTTACTGTTGTTTGAGGACCTTCCACTTCTCTTCATTGTTACTGTTGGTTGAGGACCTTCCACTTCTCTCCATTGTTACTGTTGGTTGAGGCTCTTCCACTTCTCTCCATTGTTACGGTTGGTTGAGGACCTTCCACTTCTCTTCATTGTTACTGTTGGTTGAGGACCTTCCACTTCTCTCCATTGTTACTGTTGGTTGAGGCCCTTCCACTTCTCTCCATTGCTACTGTTTGTTGAGGACCTTCCACTTCTCTTCATTGTTACTGTTGGTTGAGGACCTTCTACTTCTCTCCATTGTTACTGTTGGATGAGGACCTTCCACCTCTCCATTGTTACTGTTGGTTGAGGCCCTTCCACTTCTCTCCATTGTTACTGTTAGTTGAGGACCTTCCACTTCTCTCCATTGTTACTGTTGGTTGAGGACCTTCCACCTCTCTCCATTGTTACTGTTGGTTGAGGACCTTCCACTTCTCTCCATTGTTGCTGTTGGTTGAGGACCTTCCACCTCTCTCCATTGTTACTGATGGTAGAGGACCTTCCACTTCTCTCCATTGTTACTGTTGGTTGAGGACCTTCCACTTCTCTCCGTTGTTACTGTGGGTTGAGGCCCTTCCACTTCTCTCCATTGCTACTGTTGGTTGAGGACCTTCCACTTCTCTTCATTGTTACTGTTGGTTGAGGACCTTCCACTTCTCTCCATTGTTACTGTTGGTTGAGGACCTTCCACTTCTCTCCATTGTTACTGTTGGTTGAGGCTCTTCCACTTCTCTCCATTGTTACTGTTGGTTGAGGACCTTCCACTTCTCCATTGTTACTGTTGGTTGAGGACCTTCCACTTCTCTCCATTGTTACTGTTGGTTGAGGACCTTCCACTTCTCTCCATTGTTACTGTTGGTGGAGGACCTTCCACTTCTCTCCACTGTTACTGTTGGTTGAGGCCCTTCCACTTCTCTCCATTGTTACTGTTGGTGGAGGACCTTCCACTTCTCTCCATTGTTACTGTTGGTTGAGGACCTTCCACTTCTCTCCATTGTTACTGTTGGTTGAGGACCTTCCACTTCTCTTCATTGTTACTGTTGGTTGAGGACCTTCCATCTCTCTCCATTGTTACTGTTGGTTGAGGACCTTCCACCTCTCTCCATTGTTACTGTTGGTTGAGGACCTTCCACTTCTCTCCATTGTTACTGTTGGTTGAGGACCTTCCACTTCTCTCCATTGTCACTGTTGGTTGAGGACCTTCCACTTCTCTCCATTGTTACTGTGGGTTGAGGCCCTTCCACTTCTCTCCATTGCTACTGTTGGTTGAGGACCTTCCACTTCTCTTCATTGTTACTGTTGGTTGAGGACCTTCAACCTTTCTCCATTGTTACTGTTGGTTGAGGACCTTCTACTTTTCTCCATTGTTACTGTTGGATGAGGACCTTCCACTTCTCTCCATTGTTACTGTTGGTTGAGGCCCTTCCACTTCTCTCCATTGTTACTGTTGGTTGAGCACCTTCCACTTCTCTCCATTGTTACTGTTGGATGAGGACCTTCCACTTCTCTCCATTGTTACTGTTGGTTGAGGACCTTCCACTTCTCTCCATTGTTGCTGGTGGTTGAGGACCTTCCACCTCTCTCCATTGTTACTGTTGGTTGAGGACCTTCCACTTCTCTCCATTGTTATTGTTGGTTGAGGACCTTCCACTTCTCCATTGTTACTGTTGGTTGAGGACCTTCCACTTCTCTTCATTGTTACTGTTGGTTGAGGACCTTCCACTTCTCTCCATTGTTACTGTTGGTTGAGGACCTTCCACTTCTCTTCATTGTTACTGTTGGTTGAGGACCTTCCATCTCTCTCCATTGTTACTGTTGGTTGAGGACCTTCCACTTCTCTCCATTGTTACTGTTGGTTGAGGACCTTCCACTTCTCTCCATTGTTACTGTTGGTTGAGGACCTTCCACTTCTCTCCATTGTCACTGTTGGTTGAGGACCTTCCACTTCTCTCCATTGTTACTGTGGGTTGAGGCCCTTCCACTTCTCTCCATTGCTACTGTTGGTTGAGGACCTTCCACTTCTCTTCATTGTTACTGTTGGTTGAGGACCTTCAACCTTTCTCCATTGTTACTGTTGGTTGAGGACCTTCTACTTTTCTCCATTGTTACTGTTGGATGAGGACCTTCCACTTCTCTCCATTGTTACTGTTGGTTGAGGCCCTTCCACTTCTCTCCATTGTTACTGTTGGTTGAGCACCTTCCACTTCTCTCCATTGTTACTGTTGGATGAGGACCTTCCACTTCTCTCCATTGTTACTGTTAGTTGAGGACCTTCCACTTCTCTCCATTGTTACTGTTGGTTGAGGACCTTCCACCTCTCTCCATTGTTACTGTTGGTTGAGGACCTTCCACTTCTCTCCATTGTTGCTGTTGGTTGAGGACCTTCCACCTCTCTCCATTGTTACTGATGGTAGAGGACCTTCCACTTCTCTCCATTGTTACTGTTGGTTGAGGACCTTCCACTTCTCTCCATTGTTACTGTGGGTTGAGGCCCTTCCACTTCTCTCCATTGCTACTGTTGGTTGAGGACCTTCCACTTCTCTTCATTGTTACTGTTGGTTGAGGACCTTCCACTTCTCTCCATTGTTACTGTTGGTTGAGGACCTTCCACTTCTCTCCATTGTTACTGTTGGTTGAGGCTCTTCCACTTCTCTCCATTGTTACTGTTGGTTGAGGACCTTCCACTTCTCCATTGTTACTGTTGGTTGAGGACCTTCCACTTCTCTCCATTGTTACTGTTGGTTGAGGACCTTCCACTTCTCTCCATTGTTACTGTTGGTGGAGGACCTTCCATTTCTCTCCACTGTTACTGTTGGTTGAGGCCCTTCCACTTCTCTCCATTGTTACTGTTGGTGGTGGACCTTCCACTTCTCTTCATTGTTACTGTTGGTTGAGGACCTTCCACTTCTCTCCATTGTTACTGTTGGTTGAGGACCTTCCACTTCTCTTCATTGTTACTGTTGGTTGAGGACCTTCCATCTCTCTCCATTGTTACTGTTGGTTGAGGACCTTCCACCTCTCTCCATTGTTACTGTTGGTTGAGGACCTTCCACTTCTCTCCATTGTTACTGTTGGTTGAGGACCTTCCACTTCTCTCCATTGTCACTGTTGGTTGAGGACCTTCCACTTCTCTCCATTGTTACTGTGGGTTGAGGCCCTTCCACTTCTCTCCATTGCTACTGTTGGTTGAGGACCTTCCACTTCTCTTCATTGTTACTGTTGGTTGAGGACCTTCAACCTTTCTCCATTGTTACTGTTGGTTGAGGACCTTCTACTTTTCTCCATTGTTACTGTTGGATGAGGACCTTCCACTTCTCTCCATTGTTACTGTTGGTTGAGGCCCTTCCACTTCTCTCCATTGTTACTGTTGGTTGAGCACCTTCCACTTCTCTCCATTGTTACTGTTGGATGAGGACCTTCCACTTCTCTCCATTGTTACTGTTGGTTGAGGACCTTCCACTTCTCTCCATTGTTGCTGGTGGTTGAGGACCTTCCACCTCTCTCCATTGTTACTGTTGGTTGAGGACCTTCCACTTCTCTCCATTGTTATTGTTGGTTGAGGACCTTCCACTTCTCTCCATTGTTACTGTTGGTTGAGGCCCTTCCACTTCTCTCCATTGTTACTGTTGGTTGAGGACCTTCCACTTCTCTCCATTGTTACTGTGGGTTGAGGCCCTTCCACTTCTCTCCATTGCCACTGTTGGTTGAGGACCTTCCACTTCTCTTCATTGTTACTGTTGGTTGAGGACCTTCCACTTCTCTTCATTGTTACTGTTGGTTGAGGACCTTCTACTTCTCTCCATTGTTACTGTTGGTTGAGGACCTTCCACTTCTCTCCACTGTTACTGTTGGTTGAGGCCCTTCCACTTCTCTCCATTGTTACTGTTGGTGGAGGACCTTCCACTTCTCTCCACTGTTACTGTTGGTTGAGGACCTTCCACTTCTCTTCATTGTTACTGTTGGTTGAGGACCTTCCACTTCTCTCCATTGTTACTGTTGGTTGAGGCTCTTCCACTTCTCTCCATTGTTACTGTTGGTTGAGGACCTTCCACTTCTCTTCATTGTTACTGTTGGTTGAGGACCTTCCACTTCTCTCCATTGTTACTGTTGGTTGAGGCCCTTCCACTTCTCTCCATTGCTACTGTTGGTTGAGGACCTTCCACTTCTCTTCATTGTTACTGTTGGTTGAGGACCTTCTACTTCTCTCCATTGTTACTGTTGGATGAGGACCTTCCACCTCTCCATTGTTACTGTTGGTTGAGGACCTTCCACTTCTCTCCATTGTTACTGTTGGTTGAGGACCTTCCACTTCTCTTCATTGTTACTGTTGGTTGAGGACCTTCCATCTCTCTCCATTGTTACTGTTGGTTGAGGACCTTCCACTTCTCTCCATTGTTACTGTTGGTTGAGGACCTTCCACTTCTCTCCATTGTTACTGTTGGTTGAGGACCTTCCACTTCTCTCCATTGTCACTGTTGGTTGAGGACCTTCCACTTCTCTCCATTGTTACTGTGGGTTGAGGCCCTTCCACTTCTCTCCATTGCTACTGTTGGTTGAGGACCTTCCACTTCTCTTCATTGTTACTGTTGGTTGAGGACCTTCAACCTTTCTCCATTGTTACTGTTGGTTGAGGACCTTCTACTTTTCTCCATTGTTACTGTTGGATGAGGACCTTCCACTTCTCTCCATTGTTACTGTTGGTTGAGGCCCTTCCACTTCTCTCCATTGTTACTGTTGGTTGAGCACCTTCCACTTCTCTCCATTGTTACTGTTGGTTGAGGACCTTCCACTTCTCTCCATTGTTACTGTTGGTTGAGGACCTTCCACTTCTCTCCATTGTTGCTGGTGGTTGAGGACCTTCCACCTCTCTCCATTGTTACTGTTGGTTGAGGACCTTCCACTTCTCTCCATTGTTACTGTTGGTTGAGGACCTTCCACTTCTCTCCATTGTTACTGTTGGTTGAGGCCCTTCCACTTCTCTCCATTGTTACTGTTGGTTGAGGACCTTCCACTTCTCTCCATTGTTACTGTGGGTTGAGGCCCTTCCACTTCTCTCCATTGCCACTGTTGGTTGAGGACCTTCCACTTCTCTTCATTGTTACTGTTGGTTGAGGACCTTCCACTTCTCTTCATTGTTACTGTTGGTTGAGGACCTTCTACTTCTCTCCATTGTTACTGTTGGTTGAGGACCTTCCACTTCTCTCCACTGTTACTGTTGGTTGAGGCCCTTCCACTTCTCTCCATTGTTACTGTTGGTGGAGGACCTTCCACTTCTCTCCACTGTTACTGTTGGTTGAGGACCTTCCACTTCTCTTCATTGTTACTGTTGGTTGAGGACCTTCCACTTCTCTCCATTGTTACTGTTGGTTGAGGCTCTTCCACTTCTCTCCATTGTTACTGTTGGTTGAGGACCTTCCACTTCTCTTCATTGTTACTGTTGGTTGAGGACCTTCCACTTCTCTCCATTGTTACTGTTGGTTGAGGCCCTTCCACTTCTCTCCATTGCTACTGTTTGTTGAGGACCTTCCACTTCTCTTCATTGTTACTGTTGGTTGAGGACCTTCTACTTCTCTCCATTGTTACTGTTGGATGAGGACCTTCCACCTCTCCATTGTTACTGTTGGTTGAGGCCCTTCCACTTCTCTCCATTGTTACTGTTAGTTGAGGACCTTCCACTTCTCTCCATTGTTACTGTTGGTTGAGGACCTTCCACCTCTCTCCATTGTTACTGTTGGTTGAGGACCTTCCACTTCTCTCCATTGTTGCTGTTGGTTGAGGACCTTCCACCTCTCTCCATTGTTACTGTTGGTTGAGGACCTTCCACTTCTCTCCATTGTTACTGTTGGTTGAGGACCTTCCACTTCTCTCCATTGTTACTGTGGGTTGAGGCCCTTCCACTTCTCTCCATTGCTACTGTTGGTTGAGGACCTTCCACTTCTCTTCATTGTTACTGTTGGTTGAGGACCTTCCACTTCTCTCCATTGTTACTGTTGGTTGAGGACCTTCCACTTCTCTCCATTGTTACTGTTGGTTGAGGCTCTTCCACTTCTCTCCATTGTTACTGTTGGTTGAGGACCTTCCACTTCTCCATTGTTACTGTTGGTTGAGGACCTTCCACTTCTCTCCATTGTTACTGTTGGTTGAGGACCTTCCACTTCTCTCCATTGTTGCTGTTGGTTGAGGACCTTCCACCTCTCTCCATTGTTACTGTTGGTTGAGGACCTTCCACTTCTCTCCATTGTTACTGTTGGTTGAGGACCTTCCACTTCTCTCCATTGTTACTGTTGGTTGAGGCTCTTCCACTTCTCTCCATTGTTACTGTTGGTTGAGGACCTTCCACTTCTCTCCACTGTTAGTGGTGGTTGAGGACCTTCCACTTCTCTCCATTGTTACTGTTGGTTGAGGACCTTCCACTTCTCTCCATTGTTACTGTTGGTTGAGGCTCTTCCACTTCTCTCCATTGTTACTGTTGGTTGAGGACCTTCCACTTCTCTCCATTGTTGCTGTTGGTTGAGGACCTTCCACCTCTCTCCATTGTTACTGATGGTAGAGGACCTTCCACTTCTCTCCATTGTTACTGTTGGTTGAGGACCTTCCACTTCTCTCCATTGTTACTGTGGTTGAGGACCTTCCACTTCTCTCCATTGTTACTGTTGGTTGAGGACCTTCCACTTCTCTCCATTGTTACTGTTGGTTGAGGACCTTCCACTTCTCTCCATTGTTACTGTTGGTTGAGGACCTTCCACTTCTCTCCATTGTTACTGTTGGTTGAGGACCTTCCACTTCTCTCCATTGTTACTGTTGGTTGAGGACCTTCCACTTCTCTCCATTGTTACTGTTGGTTGAGGACCTTCCACTTCTCTCCATTGTTACTGTTGGTTGAGGACCTTCCACTTCTCTCCATTGTTACTGTTGGTGGAGGACCTTCCACTTCTCTCCACTGTTACTGTTGGTTGAGGACCTTCCACTTCTCTCCATTGTTACTGTTGGTTGAGGACCTTCCACTTCTCTTCATTGTTACTGTTGGTTGAGGACCTTCCACTTCTCTCCATTGTTACTGTTGGTTGAGGACCTTCCACTTCTCTCCATTGTTACTGTTGGTTGAGGACCTTCCATCTCTCTCCATTGTTACTGTTGGTTGAGGACCTTCCACCTCTCTCCATTGTTACTGTTGGTTGAGGACCTTCCACTTCTCTCCATTGTTACTGTTGGTTGAGGACCTTCCACTTCTCTCCATTGTTACTGTTGGTTGAGGACCTTCCACTTCTCTCCATTGTTACTGTGGGTTGAGGCCCTTCCACTTCTCTCCATTGCTACTGTTGGTTGAGGACCTTCCACTTCTCTTCATTGTTACTGTTGGTTGAGGACCTTCCACCTTCTCTCCATTGTTACTGTTGGATGAGGACCTTCCACTTCTCTCCATTGTTACTGTTGGTTGAGGCCCTTCCACTTCTCTCCATTGTTACTGTTGGTTGAGGACCTTCCACTTCTCTCCATTGTTGCTGGTAGTTGAGGACCTTCCACCTCTCTCCATTGTTACTGTTGGTTGAGGACCTTCCACTTCTCTCCATTGTTACTGTTGGTTGAGGACCTTCCACTTCTCTTCATTGTTACTGTTGGTTGAGGACCTTCCACTTCTCTCCATTGTTACTGTTGGTTGAGGACCTTCCACTTCTCTCCATTGTTACTGTTGGTTGAGGCCCTTCCACTTCTCTCCATTGTTACTGTTGGTTGAGGACCTTCCACTTCTCTTCATTGTTACTGTTGGTTGAGGACCTTCCACTTCTCTTCATTGTTACTGTTGGTTGAGGACCTTCCACTTCTCTCCATTGTTACTGTTGGTTGAGGACCTTCCACTTCTCTCCACTGTTACTGTTGGTTGAGGCCCTTCCACTTCTCTCCATTGTTACTGTTGGTGGAGGACCTTCCACTTCTCTCCACTGTTACTGTTGGTTGAGGACCTTCCACTTCTCTTCATTGTTACTGTTGGTTGAGGACCTTCCACTTCTCTCCATTGTTACTGTTGGTTGAGGCTCTTCCACTTCTCTCCATTGTTACTGTTGGTTGAGGACCTTCCACTTCTCTTCATTGTTACTGTTGGTTGAGGACCTTCCACTTCTCTCCATTGTTACTGTTGGTTGAGGCCCTTCCACTTCTCTCCATTGCTACTGTTTGTTGAGGACCTTCCACTTCTCTCCATTGTTACTGTTGGATGAGGACCTTCCACCTCTCCATTGTTACTGTTGGTTGAGGACCTTCCACCTCTCTCCATTGTTACTGATGGTAGAGGACCTTCCACTTCTCTCCATTGTTACTGTTGGTTGAGGACCTTCCACTTCTCTCCATTGTTACTGTGGGTTGAGGCCCTTCCACTTCTCTCCATTGCTACTGTTGGTTGAGGACCTTCCACTTCTCTCCATTGTTACTGTTGGTTGAGGACCTTCCACTTCTCTCCATTGTTACTGTTGGTTGAGGACCTTCCACTTCTCTCCATTGTTACTGTTGGTTGAGGCTCTTCCACTTCTCTCCATTGTTACTGTTGGTTGAGGACCTTCCACTTCTCCATTGTTACTGTTGGTTGAGGACCTTCCACTTCTCTCCATTGTTACTGTTGGTTGAGGACCTTCCACTTCTCTCCATTGTTGCTGTTGGTTGAGGACCTTCCACCTCTCTCCATTGTTACTGTTGGTTGAGGACCTTCCACTTCTCTCCATTGTTACTGTTGGTTGAGGACCTTCCACTTCTCTCCATTGTTACTGTTGGTTGAGGCTCTTCCACTTCTCTCCATTGTTACTGTTGGTTGAGGACCTTCCACTTCTCTCCATTGTTGCTGTTGGTTGAGGACCTTCCACCTCTCTCCATTGTTACTGATGGTAGAGGACCTTCCACTTCTCTCCATTGTTACTGTTGGTTGAGGACCTTCCACTTCTCTCCATTGTTACTGTGTGTTGAGGCCCTTCCACTTCTCTCCATTGTTACTGTTGGTTGAGGACCTTCCACCTTTCTCCATTGTTACTGTTGTTTGAGGACCTTCTACTTCTCTCCAATGTTGCTGTTGGTTGAGGACCTTCCACCTCTCTCCATTGTTACTGTTGGTTGAGGACCTTCCACTTCTCTCCATTGTTACTGTTGGTTGAGGACCTTCCACTTCTCTCCATTGTTACTGTTGGTTAAGGACCTTCCACTTCTCTCCATTGTTACTGTGGGTTGAGGCCCTTCCAATTCTCTCCATTGTTACTGTTGGTTGAGGACCTTCCACCTCTCTCCATTGTTACTGTTGGTTGAGGACCTTCCACTTCTCTCCATTGTTACTGTTGGTTGAGGACCTTCCACTTCTCTCCATTGTTACTGTTGGTTGAGGACCTTCCACTTCTCTCCATTGTTACTGTGGGTTGAGGCCCTTCCACTTCTCTCCATTGCTACTGTTGGTTGAGGACCTTCCACTTCTCTTCATTGTTACTGTTGGTTGAGGACCTTCCACCTTTCTCCATTGTTACTGTTGGATGAGGACCTTCCACTTCTCTCCATTGTTACTGTTGGTTGAGGCCCTTCCACTTCTCTCCATTGTTACTGTTGGTTGAGGACCTTCCACTTCTCTTCATTGTTACTGTTGGTTGAGGACCTTCTACTTCTCTCCATTGCCACTGTTGGTTGAGGACCTTCCACTTCTCTTCATTGTTACTGTTGGTTGAGGACCTTCCACTTCTCTTCATTGTTACTGTTGGTTGAGGACCTTCTACTTCTCTCCATTGTTACTGTTGGTTGAGGACCTTCCACTTCTCTCCATTGTTACTGTTGGTGGAGGACCTTCCACTTCTCTCCACTGTTACTGTTGGTTGAGGACCTTCCACTTCTCTTCATTGTTACTGTTGGTTGAGGACCTTCCACTTCTCTCCATTGTTACTGTTGGTTGAGGACCTTCCACTTCTCTCCATTGTTACTGTTGGTTGAGGCTCTTCCACTTCTCTCCATTGTTACTGTTGGTTGAGGACCTTCCACTTCTCCATTGTTACTGTTGGTTGAGGACCTTCCACTTCTCTCCATTGTTACTGTTGGTTGAGGACCTTCCACTTCTCTCCATTGTTACTGTTGGTGGAGGACCTTCCATTTCTCTCCACTGTTACTGTTGGTTGAGGCCCTTCCACTTCTCTCCATTGTTACTGTTGGTGGTGGACCTTCCACTTCTCTTCATTGTTACTGTTGGTTGAGGACCTTCCACTTCTCTCCATTGTTACTGTTGGTTGAGGACCTTCCACTTCTCTTCATTGTTACTGTTGGTTGAGGACCTTCCATCTCTCTCCATTGTTACTGTTGGTTGAGGACCTTCCACCTCTCTCCATTGTTACTGTTGGTTGAGGACCTTCCACTTCTCTCCATTGTTACTGTTGGTTGAGGACCTTCCACTTCTCTCCATTGTCACTGTTGGTTGAGGACCTTCCACTTCTCTCCATTGTTACTGTGGGTTGAGGCCCTTCCACTTCTCTCCATTGCTACTGTTGGTTGAGGACCTTCCACTTCTCTTCATTGTTACTGTTGGTTGAGGACCTTCAACCTTTCTCCATTGTTACTGTTGGTTGAGGACCTTCTACTTTTCTCCATTGTTACTGTTGGATGAGGACCTTCCAATTCTCTCCATTGTTACTGTTGGTTGAGGCCCTTCCACTTCTCTCCATTGTTACTGTTGGTTGAGCACCTTCCACTTCTCTCCATTGTTACTGTTGGATGAGGACCTTCCACTTCTCTCCATTGTTACTGTTGGTTGAGGACCTTCCACTTCTCTCCATTGTTGCTGGTGGTTGAGGACCTTCCACCTCTCTCCATTGTTACTGTTGGTTGAGGACCTTCCACTTCTCTCCATTGTTACTGTTGGTTGAGGACCTTCCACTTCTCTCCATTGTTACTGTTGGTTGAGGCCCTTCCACTTCTCTCCATTGTTACTGTTGGTTGAGGACCTTCCACTTCTCTCCATTGTTACTGTGGGTTGAGGCCCTTCCACTTCTCTCCATTGCCACTGTTGGTTGAGGACCTTCCACTTCTCTTCATTGTTACTGTTGGTTGAGGACCTTCCACTTCTCTTCATTGTTACTGTTGGTTGAGGACCTTCTACTTCTCTCCATTGTTACTGTTGGTTGAGGACCTTCCACTTCTCTCCACTGTTACTGTTGGTTGAGGCCCTTCCACTTCTCTCCATTGTTACTGTTGGTGGAGGACCTTCCACTTCTCTCCACTGTTACTGTTGGTTGAGGACCTTCCACTTCTCTCCATTGTTACTGTTGGTTGAGGACCTTCCACTTCTCTCCATTGTTACTGTTGGTTGAGGCTCTTCCACTTCTCTCCATTGTTACTGTTGGTTGAGGACCTTCCACTTCTCTTCATTGTTACTGTTGGTTGAGGACCTTCCACTTCTCTCCATTGTTACTGTTGGTTGAGGCCCTTCCACTTCTCTCCATTGCTACTGTTTGTTGAGGACCTTCCACTTCTCTTCATTGTTACTGTTGGTTGAGGACCTTCTACTTCTCTCCATTGTTACTGTTGGATGAGGACCTTCCACCTCTCCATTGTTACTGTTGGTTGAGGCCCTTCCACTTCTCTCCATTGTTACTGTTAGTTGAGGACCTTCCACTTCTCTCCATTGTTACTGTTGGTTGAGGACCTTCCACCTCTCTCCATTGTTACTGTTGGTTGAGGACCTTCCACTTCTCTCCATTGTTGCTGTTGGTTGAGGACCTTCCACCTCTCTCCATTGTTACTGATGGTAGAGGACCTTCCACTTCTCTCCATTGTTACTGTTGGTTGAGGACCTTCCACTTCTCTCCATTGTTACTGTGGGTTGAGGCCCTTCCACTTCTCTCCATTGCTACTGTTGGTTGAGGACCTTCCACTTCTCTTCATTGTTACTGTTGGTTGAGGACCTTCCACTTCTCTCCATTGTTACTGTTGGTTGAGGACCTTCCACTTCTCTCCATTGTTACTGTTGGTTGAGGCTCTTCCACTTCTCTCCATTGTTACTGTTGGTTGAGGACCTTCCACTTCTCCATTGTTACTGTTGGTTGAGGACCTTCCACTTCTCTCCATTGTTACTGTTGGTTGAGGACCTTCCACTTCTCTCCATTGTTGCTGTTGGTTGAGGACCTTCCACCTCTCTCCATTGTTACTGTTGGTTGAGGACCTTCCACTTCTCTCCATTGTTACTGTTGGTTGAGGACCTTCCACTTCTCTCCATTGTTACTGTTGGTTGAGGCTCTTCCACTTCTCTCCATTGTTACTGTTGGTTGAGGACCTTCCACTTCTCTCCACTGTTAGTGGTGGTTGAGGACCTTCCACTTCTCTCCATTGTTACTGTTGGTTGAGGACCTTCCACTTCTCTCCATTGTTACTGTTGGTTGAGGCTCTTCCAATTCTCTCCATTGTTACTGTTGGTTGAGGACCTTCCACTTCTCTCCATTGTTGCTGTTGGTTGAGGACCTTCCACCTCTCTCCATTGTTACTGATGGTAGAGGACCTTCCACTTCTCTCCATTGTTACTGTTGGTTGAGGACCTTCCACTTCTCTCCATTGTTACTGTGTGTTGAGGCCCTTCCACTTCTCTCCATTGTTACTGTTGGTTAAGGACCTTCCACTTCTCTCCATTGTTACTGTTGGTTAAGGACCTTCCACTTCTCTCCATTGTTACTGTGGGTTGAGGCCCTTCCAATTCTCTCCATTGTTACTGTTGGTTGAGGACCTTCCACTTCTCTCCATTGTTACTGTTGGTTGAGGACCTTCCACTTCTCTCCATTGTTACTGTTGGTTGAGGACCTTCCACTTCTCTCCATTGTTACTGTTGGTTGAGGACCTTCCACTTCTCTCCATTGTTACTGTTGGTGGAGGACCTTCCACTTCTCTCCACTGTTACTGTTGGTTGAGGACCTTCCACTTCTCTCCATTGTTACTGTTGGTTGAGGACCTTCCACTTCTCTTCATTGTTACTGTTGGTTGAGGACCTTCCACTTCTCTCCATTGTTACTGTTGGTTGAGGACCTTCCACTTCTCTTCATTGTTACTGTTGGTTGAGGACCTTCCATCTCTCTCCATTGTTACTGTTGGTTGAGGACCTTCCACCTCTCTCCATTGTTACTGTTGGTTGAGGACCTTCCACTTCTCTCCATTGTTACTGTTGGTTGAGGACCTTCCACTTCTCTCCATTGTTACTGTTGGTTGAGGACCTTCCACTTCTCTCCATTGTTACTGTGGGTTGAGGCCCTTCCACTTCTCTCCATTGCTACTGTTGGTTGAGGACCTTCCACTTCTCTTCATTGTTACTGTTGGTTGAGGACCTTCCACCTTTCTCCATTGTTACTGTTGGATGAGGACCTTCCACTTCTCTCCATTGTTACTGTTGGTTGAGGCCCTTCCACTTCTCTCCATTGTTACTGTTGGTTGAGGACCTTCCACTTCTCTCCATTGTTGCTGGTAGTTGAGGACCTTCCACCTCTCTCCATTGTTACTGTTGGTTGAGGACCTTCCACTTCTCTCCATTGTTACTGTTGGTTGAGGACCTTCCACTTCTCTTCATTGTTACTGTTGGTTGAGGACCTTCCATCTCTCTCCATTGTTACTGTTGGTTGAGGACCTTCCACCTCTCTCCATTGTTACTGTTGGTTGAGGACCTTCCACTTCTCTCCATTGTTACTGTTGGTTGAGGACCTTCCACTTCTCTCCATTGTCACTGTTGGTTGAGGACCTTCCACTTCTCTCCATTGTTACTGTGGGTTGAGGCCCTTCCACTTCTCTCCATTGCTACTGTTGGTTGAGGACCTTCCACTTCTCTTCATTGTTACTGTTGGTTGAGGACCTTCAACCTTTCTCCATTGTTACTGTTGGTTGAGGACCTTCTACTTTTCTCCATTGTTACTGTTGGATGAGGACCTTCCACTTCTCTCCATTGTTACTGTTGGTTGAGGCCCTTTCACTTCTCTCCATTGTTACTGTTGGTTGAGCACCTTCCACTTCTCTCCATTGTTACTGTTGGATGAGGACCTTCCACTTCTCTCCATTGTTACTGTTGGTTGAGGACCTTCCACTTCTCTCCATTGTTGCTGGTGGTTGAGGACCTTCCACCTCTCTCCATTGTTACTGTTGGTTGAGGACCTTCCACTTCTCTCCATTGTTATTGTTGGTTGAGGACCTTCCACTTCTCTCCATTGTTACTGTTGGTTGAGGCCCTTCCACTTCTCTCCATTGTTACTGTTGGTTGAGGACCTTCCACTTCTCTCCATTGTTACTGTGGGTTGAGGCCCTTCCACTTCTCTCCATTGCCACTGTTGGTTGAGGACCTTCCACTTCTCTTCATTGTTACTGTTGGTTGAGGACCTTCCACTTCTCTTCATTGTTACTGTTGGTTGAGGACCTTCTACTTCTCTCCATTGTTACTGTTGGTTGAGGACCTTCCACTTCTCTCCACTGTTACTGTTGCTTGAGGACCTTCCACTTCTCTTCATTGTTACTGTTGGTTGAGGACCTTCTACTTCTCTCCATTGTTACTGTTGGATGAGGACCTTCCACCTCTCCATTGTTACTGTTGGTTGAGGACCTTCCACCTCTCTCCATTGTTACTGATGGTAGAGGACCTTCCACTTCTCTCCATTGTTACTGTTGGTTGAGGACCTTCCACTTCTCTCCATTGTTACTGTGGGTTGAGGCCCTTCCACTTCTCTCCATTGCTACTGTTGGTTGAGGACCTTCCACTTCTCTTCATTGTTACTGTTGGTTGAGGACCTTCCACTTCTCTCCATTGTTACTGTTGGTTGAGGACCTTCCACTTCTCTCCATTGTTACTGTTGGTTGAGGACCTTCCACTTCTCTCCATTGTTACTGTTGGTTGAGGCTCTTCCACTTCTCTCCATTGTTACTGTTGGTTGAGGACCTTCCACTTCTCTCCATTGTTACTGTTGGTTGAGGACCTTCCACTTCTCTCCATTGTTGCTGTTGGTTGAGGACCTTCCACCTCTCTCCATTGTTACTGTTGGTTGAGGACCTTCCACTTCTCTCCATTGTTACTGTTGGTTGAGGACCTTCCACTTCTCTCCATTGTTACTGTTGGTTGAGGCTCTTCCACTTCTCTCCATTGTTACTGTTGGTTGAGGACCTTCCACTTCTCTCCATTGTTGCTGTTGGTTGAGGACCTTCCACCTCTCTCCATTGTTACTGATGGTAGAGGACCTTCCACTTCTCTCCATTGTTACTGTTGGTTGAGGACCTTCCACTTCTCTCCATTGTTACTGTGTGTTGAGGCCCTTCCACTTCTCTCCATTGTTACTGTTGGTTGAGGACCTTCCACCTTTCTCCATTGTTACTGTTGTTTGAGGACCTTCTACTTCTCTCCAATGTTGCTGTTGGTTGAGGACCTTCCACCTCTCTCCATTGTTACTGTTGGTTGAGGACCTTCCACTTCTCTCCATTGTTACTGTTGGTTGAGGACCTTCCACTTCTCTCCATTGTTACTGTTGGTTAAGGACCTTCCACTTCTCTCCATTGTTACTGTGGGTTGAGGCCCTTCCAATTCTCTCCATTGTTACTGTTGGTTGAGGACCTTCCACTTCTCTCCATTGTTACTGTTGGTTGAGGACCTTCCACTTCTCTTCATTGTTACTGTTGGTTGAGGACCTTCTACTTCTCTCCATTGCCACTGTTGGTTGAGGACCTTCCACTTCTCTTCATTGTTACTGTTGGTTGAGGACCTTCCACTTCTCTTCATTGTTACTGTTGGTTGAGGACCTTCTACTTCTCTCCATTGTTACTGTTGGTTGAGGACCTTCCACTTCTCTCCATTGTTACTGTTGGTGGAGGACCTTCCACTTCTCTCCACTGTTACTGTTGGTTGAGGACCTTCCACTTCTCTTCATTGTTACTGTTGGTTGAGGACCTTCCACTTCTCTCCATTGTTACTGTTGGTTGAGGCTCTTCCACTTCTCTCCATTGTTACTGTTGGTTGAGGACCTTCCACTTCTCTTCATTGTTACTGTTGGTTGAGGACCTTCCACTTCTCTCCATTGTTACTGTTGGTTGAGGCTCTTCCACTTCTCTCCATTGTTACTGTTGGTAGAGGACCTTCCACTTCTCTCCATTGTTACTGTTGGTTGAGGACCTTCCACTTCTCTCCATTGTTACTGTGGGTTGAGGCCCTTCCACTTCTCTCCATTGCTACTGTTTGTTGAGGACCTTCCACTTCTCTTCATTGTTACTGTTGGTTGAGGACCTTCCACTTCTCTTCATTGTTGCTGTTGGTTGAGGACGTTCCACCTCTCTCCATTGTTACTGTTGGTTGAGGCCCTTCCACCTCTCTCCATTGTTACTGTTGGTTGAGGACCTTCCACTTCTCTCCATTGTTACTGTTGGTTGAGGACCTTCCACTTCTCTCCATTGTTACTGTTGGTTGAGGACCTTCCACTTCTCTCCATTGTTACTGTTGGTTGAGGACCTTCCACCTCTCTCCATTGTTACTGTTGGTTGAGGACCTTCCACTTCTCTCCATTGTTACTGTTGGTTGAGGACCTTCCACTTCTCTCCACTGTTACTGTTGTTTGAGGCCCTTCCACTTCTCTCCATTGTTACTGTTGGTTGAGGACCTTCCAATTCTCTTCATTGTTACTGTTGGTTGAGGACCTTCCACTTCTCTCCATTGTTACTGTTGGTTGAGGACCTTCCACTTCTCTCCATTGTTACTGTTGGTTGAGGACCTTCCACTTCTCTCCATTGTTACTGTTGGTTGAGGACCTTCCACTTCTCTCCATTGTTACTGTTGGTTGAGGACCTTCCACTTCTCTCCATTGTTACTGTTGGTTGAGGACCTTCCACTTCTCTTCATTGTTACTGTTGGTTGAGGACCTTCCACCTTTCTCCATTGTTACTGTTGGTTGAGGACCTTCCACTTCTCTTCATTGTTACTGTTGGTTGAGGACCTTCCACTTCTCTCCATTGTTGCTGTTGGTTGAGGACCTTCCACTTCTCTCCATTGTTACTGTTGGTTGAGGACCTTCCACTTCTCTCCATTGTTACTGTTGGTTGAGGACCTTCCACTTCTCTCCATTGTTACTGTTGGTTGAGGACCTTCCACTTCTCTCCATTGTTACTGTTGGTTGAGGACCTTCCACTTCTCTCCATTGTTACTGTTGGTTGAGGACCTTCCACTTCTCTCCATTGTTACTGTTGGTTGAGGACCTTCCACTTCTCTCCATTGTTACTGTTGGTTGAGGACCTTCCACTTCTCTCCATTGTTACTGTTGGTTGAGGACCTTCCACTTCTCTCCATTGTTACTGTTGGTTGAGGACCTTCCACTTCTCTCCATTGTTACTATAAACTCAATGTGGGTTGTGCCTTCAGGCCTGGTGTATTTGTGTGGGTGTTTGTGTGTGGATGTGTGTGTTTCATTACAAAGAGCTCACAGGGTCAAGCTAGAGTCTGTAAAACAGTTGCTGTTATCAAGATGACAGTTTCATTTAATACCCTCTAAACCTCAAACAGAGCTGTCTGTAAAGCACCAAGGTGCTGTTGGTTTGGGGAAAGTTTTACGAGGTAGCAGTTCTCCTTTCTCTCCACTGGGTGGAGCTGTGGAGCTGTTGTGAGAGAAAGGTTGGCTGTTGGCCCATTCCTGAATCAATCCCTAGCAGTGGAGGAAATGGAATGGCATCAAACAACTGGAAACCATGTGTGCCACCAACATCCTGTGATCCCTAGACTCTCGTCCAGTGTTTCCCAAACCCCTCCTGGATCACTCTAGTCTTTCCACTTGTTTGATGTATTCCAGTAGTAGCACCAGCTAGTCTAGTCAGCTTGTGTAGATCTGAAAGAATGGGATAAATAAGCAGTATGGTGGTAGGTCAACCCTGCCTTCTGATAGGCCAGGAGTTTTCACCATATTGCTTTCCTATCCAATCCTTTCAGGGACCAATCCTTTCAGAGACCAAAATCTGTCGTTCTGCTGCTGAACAAGGCAGGTAACCCACTGTTCCCCGGAAGGCCATCATTGTAAATAAAAAATTGTTTTTAACTGACTTGCCTAGTTAAATAAAGGTTAAAAAATATTCACTGTTCAAAAAAATAAAGGGAACACTTAAACAACACATCCTAGATCTGAATGAAAGAAATAATCTTATTAAATACTTTTTTCTTTACATAGTTGAATGTGCTGACAACAAAATCACACAAAAATAATCAATGGAAATCCAATTTATCAACCCATGGAGGTCTGGATTTGGAGTCACACTCAAAATTAAAGTGGAAAACCACACTACAGGCTGATCCAACTTTGATGTAATGTCCTTAAAACAAGTCAAAATGAGGCTCAGTAGTGTGTGTGGCCTCCACGTACCTGTATGACCTCCCTACAACGCCTGGGCATGCTCCTGATGAGGTGGCGGATGATCTCCTGAGGGACCTCCTCCCAGACCTGGACTAAAGCATCCACCAACTCCTGGACAGTCTGTGGTGCAACGTGGCGTTGGTGGATGGAGCGAGACATGATGTCCCAGATGTGCTCAATTGGATTCAGGTCTGGGGAACGGGCGGGCCAGTCCATAGCATCAATGCCTTCCTCTTGCAGGAACTGCTGACACACTCCAGCCACATGAGGTCTAGCATTGTCTTGCATTAGGAGGAACCCAGGGCCAACTGCACCAGCATATGGTCTCACAAGGGGTCTGAGGATCTCATCTCGGTACCTAATGGCAGTCAGGCTACCTCTGGCGAGCACATGGAGGGCTGTGCGACCCCCCCCCCCCCAAAGAAATGCCACCCCACACCATGACTGACCCACCGCCAAACCGGTCATGCTGGAGGATGTTGCAGGCAGCAGAACGTTCTCCACGGCGTCTCCAGACTCTGTCACTTCTGTCACGTGCTCAGTGTGAACCTGCTTTCATCTGTGAAGAGCACAGGGTGCCAGTGGCGAATTTGCCAATCTTGGTGTTCTCTGGCAAATGCCAAACGTCCTGCACGGTGTTGGGCTGTAAGCACAACCCCCACCTGTGGACGTCGGGCCCTCATACCACCCTCATGGAGTCTGTTTCTGACCGTTTGAGCAGACACATGCACATTTGTGGCCTGCTGGAGGTCATTTTGCAGGGCTCTGGCAGTGCTCCTCCTGCTCATCCTTGCACAAAGGCGGAGGTAGCGGTCCTGCTGCTGGGTTGTTGCCCTCCTACGGCCTCCTCCACGTCTCCTGATGTACTGGCCTGTCTCCTGGTAGCGCCTCCATGCTCTGGACACTACGCTGACAGACACAGCAAACCTTCTTGCCACAGCTCGCATTGATGTGCCATCCTGGATGAGCTGCACTACCTGAGCCACTTGTGTGGGTTGTAGACTCCGTCTCATGCTACTACTAGAGTGAAAGCACCGCCAGCATTCAAAAGTGACCAAAACATCAGCCAGGAAGCATAGGAACTGAGAAGTGGTCTGTGGTCCCCACCTGCAGAACCACTCCTTTATTGGGGGTGTCTTGCTAATTGCCTATAATTTCCACCTGTTGTCTATTCCATTTGCACAACAGCATGTGAAATTTATTGTCAAACAGTGTTGCTTCCTAAGTGGACAGTTTGATTTCACAGAAGTGTGATTGACTTGGAGTTACATTTTGTTGTTTAAGTGTTCCCTTTATTTTTTTGAGCAGTATATATATATCAAGCAGCTCAGAGTAGGAGCCTTTTAGATCATAATGAATAAGATGGCATGGACTGGGTGGGGTCAGGGGAGGTCTGATAAGATGACATGGACGGGGTCAGGGGGGTCTGATAAGATGACATGGACGGGGTGGGGCCAAGGGGGGGTCTGATAAGATGACATGGACGGGGTGGGGTCAGGGGGTATCTGATAAGATGACATGGACGGGATGGGGTCAGGGGGGGTCTGATAAGATGACATGGACGGGGTGGGGTCAAGGGGGGGTCTGATAAGATGACATGGATGGGGTGGGGTCGGGGGGGTCTGATAAGATGACATGGACGGGGTGGGGTCAGGGGGGGATCTGATAAGATGACATGGACTGGGTGGGGTCAGGGGGGGTCTGATAAGATGACATGGACGGGGTGGGGTCAGGGGGGGTCTGATAAGATGACATGGACTGGCTGGGGTCAGGGGGGGTCTGATAAGATGACATGGACGGGGTGGGGTCAGGGTGGGTCTGATAAGATGACATGGATGGGGTGGGGTCAGGGGGGGTCTGATAAGATGGCATGGACAGGTGTGGTCAGGGGGGGTCTGATAAGATGGCATGGACGGGTGTGGTCAGGGGGGATCTGATAAGATGACATGGACGGGGTGGGGTCAGGGGGGGTCTGATAAGATGGCATGGATGGGGTGGGGTCAGGGGGGGGGTCTGATAAGATGACATGGACGGGGTTGGGTCAGGGGGGGTCTGATAAGATGGATGGACGGGGTGGGGTCAGGGAGGGATCTGAATAAATGACATTGATGGGGTAGGGTCAGGGGTTATCTGATCCTAGATCAGCATTCTTGATACGGTACCTTGATACAGTGTCTTGATACAGTACCTTGATACAGTACCTTGATACAGTGTCTTGATACAGTGTCTTGATACAGTACCTTGATACAGTGTCTTGATACGGTACCTTGATACAGTGTCTTGATACAGTACCTTGATACAGTACCTTGATACAGTGTCTTGATACAGTACCTTGATACAGTACCTTGATACAGTACCTTGCAAAAGTATTCATACCCCTTGGATTACTTCACATTTTTTATATCTTACATCGTGGAAGTAAAATGGATTTAAATGTCATTTTTGGTCAATAACCTACTGAAATAACTCTAATGTCAAAGTGGAAGAAAAATTCCAATTTTTTAAAAAGATTAATAAAAATGTGATAACTCAAATCTAGTCGTTGCATAAGTATTCAGCCCCTTTGTTTAGTCATTTTACATTTTTTTTACATTTTAGTCATTTAGCAGACGCTCTTATCCAGAGCGACTTACAGTAGTGAATGCATACATTTCATACATTTTTTTTTTTTTTCTGTGCTGGCCCCCCGTGGGAAACGAACCCACAACCCACATGTTGCAAACACCATGCTCTACCAACTGAGCTACAGGGAAGGCTAGTCAAGCCTAATACGCCTTATAAGTTACATGGACACACTCTGTGTGACATAACAGCGGTTGAATGACTAACCCATCCTCTGTCCCCCATTCATACAACATCTGTATGGTCCCTCAGTCAAGACTCATCAACAAAGACCAGGGAGCTTTGAGAAAGCCTCATAAAGAAAGCCAGTGATTGGTAGATGGGTAACAATAACAAGTCAGACATTGAATATATCTTTAAGCATAGTCAAGTTCATAATGATGCTGTGGATGATGTATTAAACCACCCAGACACATCAAAGATACAGTCATCCTTCTGAACTGAGCTGCAGGACAGGAAGGAAGCTGCTCAGGGATGTTACCATGAGGACATTGGTGATTTTAAAACAGTTACAGAGTTCGGTGACTGTGATAGGAGAAAACTGAGGATGGATCAACAACATTGTAGTGACTCCACAATGATTATTTAAATGTGTGAAAAGAAGAACACAAGTATATAGAATACAAATATTCCAAAACATGCATGTATGCAACAAGTCACTAAAGTAATACTGCAAAACAATACTGAAAAGGAATACACTTTTTGGCCTAAATGCAAAGCCTTATGTTTGGGGCAAATCCAACACACCACATCACTGAGTAACTGCCTTCTTATTTTCAAGCATGGTGGTGGCTGCATCATGGTATGGGTATGCTTGTCATCCGCAAATACTAGGGTGTTTTTCAGGATGAAATGAAAAGGGGTGGAGCTAAGCACAGGCAAAATCCTAGAGGAAAACCTGCTTTACACCACACTGTGGGAGAGGAATTCACTTTTCAGCAGGGCAATAACTTACAACACAAGGTCAGCTCTACACTGGAGTGTCTTACAAAGAAGACAGTGAATGTTCCTGAGTGGCCTAGTTACAGTTTTGATTTAAATCTGTTTGACAATGGCAAGACTTGGCCATTTCTGTCTAGCCGTGATCCCCAACATCTTGACACAGCTTGAAGAATTATGAAAAGAATAATGGGCTAATATTGCACCATCCAGGTGTGTAAAGCTCTTAGAGACTTACCCAAGAAGACTCACAGCTGTAATCACTGCCAAAGGTGTTTCTAACATGTATTAAATCAGAGAGCTGAATACTTATGCAACAACTAGATTGATGTATTTTCCCTTTAGAAATAACAAAACTTTTTCTTCCACTTTGACATTACAGAGTATTTTGTGTAGATTTTTTTTTTTTACAATTAAATCCATTTTAATCCTACTTTGTAACAGTACAATGTGAATAAATCCAAAGGGTAGGACTACTTTTGCAAGGCAGTGTACATACAGCCCTGATCTACACAGGTGCCTAGGCTTGGGAACAGGAGCTGTTTCTAGACCACGTCATCCTGTTGTCTTCACTTTGAGTTGAGTCGTTCATGTGTGAATTTTGAAGTCGTTCATATGTGAACTTTGAGTTGAGTTGTTCATATGTGAACTTTGAGTTGAGTCGTTCATATGTGAACTTTGAGTGTAGCCGAATCATGAAGACATACAGAACACTATTTTAAGGTTTTACATTTTCTTACCACATGGTTAAAGTAAAGTAAGCTTAAAGTTACGTTCATAATGGAAGATTTTTGCATCATCTTCATTAAACAAAGGCTTGTGTGGGAACATGAAATCCTTTAAGATGTTTTATACCAGTGCTAAGTCTCAATAATGAGCCTATTGAAATTTAAAGACCCCAACATCCCTTTAAAAACTATGGTGGTGATGTCATTATTTCTACAGTGGGCTGGCTGAGCCCCTCCCCCTTTTTACAGGCACGCTATGATGATGTCACAGAGGGCAAATGACAATCCCATTTAAAACATTGAAAAAATTATTTATAGAATACACTTGACCGCTGAAAGCACTCAATACAGAATTACCACATTCTTAGACCCAATCCCAAATCGCTCCCTAAACCTAATGCCCTATGCACTTGTGGAGATATGAGAGGATTTGATTGGTATAAGCAATATGGTTGAAACTTCCACCCCTCCTACCCACATAATATTACCTACACATGTAGATAGGGCTTAGGGGTCCATTTGGGTCTGGACCTTCAAATGTTGAATGGAGATTATTTTTATTTAAGTCAACAACAAGACATGTGAGTGGATCACAGAGAGAATGGATTCACTCAGGTACAGGAAAAGAAACACAGTGGGTTCGGAAGTGATTGAAAAATCATTGTGATTTATATGAATGGACACAAGCAGCTTCTCAGAAGCCTTCTTGTTGTCCATGAACTGGCCCTCGGGGATGACGCTGGCATTCAGTACTTTGTACCTGAATGAGGAGACAGTTTTAAGACATGCCAAGTTGTAATAGGTTGGTTATACAGTGTGGTCCAAAATGATTGATACCCTTAATAAAGATGAGCAATAATGACTGTATAAAATAAATAATTCAAATACTGAGCTATATTGTATGCTACAAAAAATGAGGAAGTTATTATATTATACTAATACAATTGCTCAGAGAAAGAGATCTTGTTTAACAAGTAATATGTTTCTTCTCAAAAGGTAGTTGTAAATAAAGTAGTCTTAGTTTTGTTTTATGTAGTTGTGGTCTGCTTCGTTGTGTTGTGGACACAGTAGCTAAGTTAAACAGTAGGCCTCGGCTTGGGTCCATGCTCAGTTCCAATGTTTTAGCTTACAGCTAATATTGGATATAAGCAATCTTAGTAGTTTTCCATTGTTTGCTGTAAAACATTTTGATACATGCGCATTTGTAACGTTCGATATGAATGCCCTATTGTCTCCAAGGTTACCATTGTTTGCATTGTGTGTGTGTTCACAACCTCTGAGTGACTCTCCAGACAGGAAGTTCAGGCTGGCCTTTTCCTTGTAGTAGAGTGTATTGTTTTACAATAGTCAGACACTGTCGCTGACTATCGAATAAATAACTCTACTTCTACTTTTTATATGCTTGTATTATCGTACATTTTTTGTTGTATGTTTTTGCTTTGTTTCTTGTGTTATTATTATGATCATTATTGTTGTTATTATTATTATTATTATTGTTATTATATTATTGTTATTATTATTGTTGTTGTTGTTGTTGTTGTTATTATTGTTATTATTATTGATGTTTAAGACTTGTTTGTTATGATTTGTCTGCTCTTTACCCGGCCAAATTTGGGTGGGGGAGGGTAGGGTTGTGGGGGAGAGGGTAGATGGAAAATTGGGTGAGAGGTGGGGTTAAAAGTGGGTGGGCTAGAAAATGCAAATTCCTGTTGTATGAATTACTGTTGTGAAAATATCATACCCCCAAGACATGCTAACCTGTTACTGACAATGGTGAGAAGTTAGCATGTCTTGGGGTATGATCATTGACCCTCTGTAACTTTCTCACTGATCCTAATTCACTATTCAGGGTAGCCTAGTGGTTAGAGTGTTGGACTAGTAACTGGAAGGTTGCAAGTTCAAATCCCTGAGTTGAAAAGGTATAAATCTGTTGTTCTTCCCCTGAACAAGGCAGTTAACCCATTGTTCCTAGGCCGTCATTGAAAATAAGAATTTGTTCTTAACTGACTTGCCTAGTTTAATAAAGGTAAAATAAAAAATGCAGGGTTATCTGTAATCATGTTAGCATCCACATTAATGTACAAGTGTTTAGAAACATATTCTATTCTTATTTACTGTGTACAATTAGACTGAGAGAAACAGGGGAGAGAGAGAGGGGAGAGATGGAGAGAGAGAGAGAGTGGGTAGAGATAAAGAGAGGGGGAAGAAAGAAAGAGAGGGAGAAAGGAGAGAGAGCGAGAGAGAGAAAGGGAGAGAGAGAGAGAGAGAGAGAGAGAGAGTGGGGAAAGATGGAGAGTGGGTAGAGATAAAGAGAGAGAGAAAGGAGAGAGAATGAGAGAGAAATGGGGGAGAGAGAGGGGAGAGATAGAGATAGTGGGGAGAGAGTGAGAGAGAGAGAGAGAGAGAGAGAGAGAGAAAGCGAGAGAGAGAGAGAGAGAGAGAGAGAGAGAGAGAGAAAGGAGAGAAAGGGGGAGGTAAAGAGACATGGGGAGCTCTTTGTAAAGTCCTTGCGTAACTCAGGCTCACGTGGTCTGTTGTCACCCAAAACATGTGCTCACCTTGATGGGCTAGATTTGGAGCTCCTGGTTGGGTGGGCAGAGGGGGTAAGGGTAACAGATGTTTGTGTGTGTGTGTGTGTGTGTGTGTGTGTGTGTGTGTGTGTGTGTGTGTGTGTGTGTGTGTGTGTGTGTGTGTGTGTGCGTGCGTGTGTGTGAATGGATTGTGAAAATAAGACGACTTCTAGGCAGAGTTCCTATGTCTTGTGTCTGTGTTCTTTTGCCCATCTTAATCTTTTCTTTTTATTGGCCAGTCTGAGATATGGCTTTTTCTTTGCAACTGTCGTGACGTTGTATTAGTTAATGTGACAACTGTTGCTCATCGAATGATTAACGGTTTATAATTGCGTGATTAAATTAATTAAGCAATGAATCAAGCAATTATTAACTCATCAACCTGGGGCACCATGGGAACAGTATTTTGATTGAGTTTCTATTTCCCAAATTAACTCAAAGGATATCAGAATATCGATTTTACAACAGTCGCTAAATTAATCAATTTCCTCTACAGTCTCATTCTGAACGTCGCATAATCCGGGAATCTGCACGGACCCGGGCTTCACCAATGAGTTTACCACACCAATCTTAGTTGATTATTTATTTACTAGCAAGCTAAAATGATGATAAAAATACACATACACAAAACACAGTCTAGCTATTGATTAGGACTTAGTATAACGGGCCAACACACTATGGCGCGTGTTACCCAAAATGGGGATTTAAAAGAGAGAGAAATCAAGAAAGTACACGAGAGAAATATACATTTGGGTTCATTTGTCAGCCATGCTTATTTAAACCTAGCCTTGCCCCGAACTGCCGCTCTTATGGGTCAGAATATAATGATGTAATTACGTGTTGGAGGTCTCAGGTGGGAAGCTCCGCGTGTGTCGTTTAGGCTTCTCAATGACGCACTTCTCCGGCGCAACTCTCTGGTTGTCCTCACGATGTCAGTGTCCTTCTTGGCTTAGGGGTCTGATCCCTCGCCCTTGATCTGAAAGGGGTCTTCTGAGGACAGACAGCTCTGTAGCTCAGAGCTCACAGCTTCGGACTCGAACGGTGTATATACCACGATTCAATGGAGGGTGTGGTTCGGCTTGAATTCACCCGCTTAGACACAGCTACTCGTCCGTAGCTCGTGTAGAAAAAGATTTCTTTGTCTTCAACCTTGTGTTTCGTTTTGGGGTTCGTTGACTTTGTTGGACCTTAGCTGCAGCTTGGGGTCACTTAGTCTCCTATGTTAATTCTTCACTCTCCTGTCTTATACCCTAGGGTCAGAAGTGGGCGTAACCGCCTTTAGGGCAATTCTCTGGGCGGACCAAGTTAAGGGGCAAGGCCTAGATTTGACTAAAATCCTATTTTAGACACTACCTTCACATCTCATCTTTACCAAAACATTCTCTTTGATTTGGATATTTTCCACACAACGTACAATGTATAAACATCAGGCATATACTGGGAAAACTCTTAAAGGTACAATGTTTTCATAATAACGTAATCTCTTAACCTTTAATAACAATACAAAAGTTACATACATTTTCATATTCCACCTCTCGTCATGACCACCGTTGTGGCTGACGGAAACCATTGTTCCAAAGTCCCTTTATTGCATGTTTAATGTTCTGAGGCCAGAATTCCATTGTGAGGACAAAGGAATTTCTCTGTGGCCTAAGGTTTATTATGGCGTGAGGGGTCATAAAACCCCCACATCTTCAGACCCCTAGATCTCTCCTCCTCTGTTGGGGTTTTGGGAGATAATCTGTAGGGTGGTGGTCTCCTGTACCCTGACCTGATCAGGACAGTCATGACACAACTCTGCCTAGAAGGCCAGACCCCTGGAGTCGCCCCTTCACTGTTGACGTTGAGACCGGTGTTTTGCGGGTACTATTTAATGAAGCTGCCAGTTGAGGACTTGTGAGGCATCTGTTTCTCAAACTAGACACGCTAATGTTGTCACGACTCCCGCCGAAGTCGGCCCCTCTCCTTGTTCGGGCGGTGTTCGGCAGTCGACGTCACCGGCTTACTAGTTGCCACCGATCGATGTTTCACTGTTCGTTTGGTTTTGTCTTTATTGTGTACACCTGTTAACCTCTGCATTTCCTGTTTGTCTTGTTAGTGATTGTTTTCTGTTTTGTGTAGTTGGAGGTGTTTCTCCAAACTATGTATTTTCCAAGGAGAAGATTTATTGATATTTTTAGTAAACACGTTTGTTTACATTTATCCCTGTGTCCTGCGCCTGACTCCTCCACTTCTCTAAAGAAAACCATTACAGAATCACCGACCACACAATGGAGTCAGCAGGTGCAGCCAGCCCTCCTATTCGTGTAGAGGAGCGCGTTCAGCAGCAGGCGAGTATGATCCAGAGTCTCATGACTGCCATGGATTGCGTGCTGCTGACCATGGAGCGAGTGGAGAGTAAATGATGTCCCGTCGACCCAGCCCCACCACCGCCAGGCGCACCTCTGGATCATACCCAACCGCCGTCTATATCCGGTGGGATTCGGCTCTCGCTCCCGGGAGCGTATGACGGAACAGCTGCCGGGTGTCAGGGGTTCCTACTCCAGCTGGAGCTCTACCTGGCGGCTGTCCAGCCGCCGCCCTCGGGACGCGAGAGAGTGAGCGCCCTCATCTCCTGTCTGACTGGTAAAGCCCTGGAGTGAGCCAACGCCATCTGGGAGGTGGAAGACTCGACTCGGGATAACTACGAGGACTTCTCCCGCCGCTTTCGGGCAGTATTTGATCATCCACCAGAAGGAAGAGCGGCGGGAGAGCGCTTATTACATTTAAGGCAGGAGATGAGGAGCGCTCAGGAGTTTGCACTGGATTTTAGAACTCTGGCGGCTGGTGCGGGATGGAATGAGCGGGCCCTGATCGATCACTACAGGTGTGGTTTGCGAGAGGACATTCGTAGGGAGCTAGCCTGCAGGGACACCACCCTCCACCTGGACCAGCTGGTGGACTTATCAATCCAGCTGGATAACCTGCTGGCCTCCCGCGGACGTCCGGATCGGGGTCCGTTGGTTCCATCCTCCAGTCCCTTAGACCCAACACCGATGGAGTTGGGCGGGGCTGGTACTAGGGAGACCGGAGGGGGAACCATTCCATGCACCAGAGGTGACCGCAGAGGACACACTGCTGGTCGGTGCTGGGGAGGTTTTCCAGGGAGTCGAGGTGGTAGGCGGAACACTGGAGGTACATCTCAGGTGAGTAGGCACACGACTCACCCAGACCCCCCTGTTGCTCACATGTGGTTATCTATAAGATTTCCGGGGTTTTCCCCGCATTCCCAGCATAAGGCGCTAGTAGATTCAGGCGCAGCTGGGAACTTTATTGATCGGTCCTTGGCCAATAGATTAGGGATTCCTATTGTTCCCGTTGATGTTCCCTTCCCTGTACATGCCCTAGATAGTCATCCTTTGGGGTCGGGGCTGATTAGGGAGGTCACAGCTCCCATTGCTATGGTAACGCAGGGGAGTCATGAAGAGAGTATTATTCTCTTTCTGATTGACGCTCCTGCGTTTCCCGTTGTGTTGGGTCTTCCCTGGTTGGCTTCTCATGATCCTATTATTTCGTGGCAAACAGAGGGTTCTCAAGGGATGGTCCTGTCAGTGTTCAGGGAGGTGTTTAGGTGTTTCCTTAGGTGCCACTACGGTGGAAAGTCCAAACCGGGTTTCCACCATGCACATTCCTCCCGAATATGCCGATTTGGCAATCGCCTTCTGTAAAAGGAAGGTGACTCAATTACCACCCCATCGACCGGGGGATTGTGCGATAAATCTCCTGGAGGGCGCTGCACTTCCCAGGAGTCACGTGTATCCTCTGTCACAGGAGGAGACGGCGGCTATGGAAACATATGTCGCTGAATCTCTGGGACAGGGATACATTCGGCCCTCCATTTCACCTGTCTCCTCGAGTTTCTTTTTTGTGAAGAAGAAGGATGGAGGTTTATGCCCGTTCATTGACTATCGAGGTTTGAACCAGATTACTGTTAAATACAGTTACCCGCTGCCTCTGATCGCCAGTATGACAGAGTCATTGCTCGGGGCGCGCTTCTTCACAAAATTGGACCTCAGGAGCGCGTACAACCTGGTGCGTATCAGGGGAGGGGATGAGTGGAAGACGGCACTTAGCACTACTTCTGGGCACTATGAGTACCTCGTCATGCCGTATGGGTTAATGAATGCTCCATCCGTCTTCCAATCATTTGTGGATGAGATCTTCAGGGACCTGCACGGGCGGGGTGTAGTGGTGTATATAGATGATATTCTAATATACTCCACCACCCGCGCTGAGCATGTGTCCCTTGTGTGTACGGTGCTTGGTCGACTGTTGGAGCATGACCTTTAAGTCAAGGCGGAGAAATGTCTGTTCTTTCAACAGTCCATCTCCTTCCTTGGGTACCGTTTGTCCGCGTCAGGGGTGGAGATGGAGACTGACCGCATTTCAGCCGTGCGTAATTGGCCGACTCCAACCACGGTAAAGGAGGTGCAGTGTTTTTTAGGGTTTGCCAACTACTACCGGAGGTTTATCCGGGGCTTTGGCCAGGTGGCGGCTCCCATTACCTCCTTACTGAAGGGGGGACCGGTGCGATTGCGGTGGTCGGCTGAGGCGGACAGAGCTTTTGGTAACCTGAAGGCTCTGTTTACCACGGCTCCAGTGCTGGCGCATCCGGATCCCTCCTTAGCGTTCATAGTTGAGGTGGATGCATCTGAGGCTGGAATAGGGGCTGTGCTATCTCAGCGCTCGGGTAAACCACCAAAACTCCGCCCCTGTGCTTTCTTTCCGAAGAAGCTCAGCCCGGCGGAGCGAAACTATGATGTGGGGGATAGGGAGTTGTTAGCTGTTGTCGGGGCTCTGAAAGCGTGGAGACATTGGCTTGAGGGGGCTAGACACCCTTTCCTCATTTGGACTGACCACCAAAATCTGGAGTATATTCGGGCAGCGAGAAGACTGAACCCTCGCCAGGCTAGGTGGGCTATGTTTTCAACATGCTTTTCTTTCACTCTTTCCTATAAACCAGGTTCCCAGAACGTCAAGGCAGACGCACTGTCCCGGATGTATGATACAGAGGAGCGGTCCACAGAGCCCACTCCCATAATTCCAGCCTCATGCCTGGTGGCACCTGTGGTATGGGAGGTGGACGCGGACATCGAACGGGCGTCACGTGCAGAACCCACTCCCTCCCAGTGTCCCGTTGGGCGCGTGTACGTGCCGTTTGATGTTCGCGATCGTTTGATCTGTTGGGCCCACACATCACCCTCCTCTGGTCACCCTGGTATCGGTCGGACGGTGCGCTGCCATACGGGGAAGTACTGGTGGCCCACGTTAGCCAAGGACGTGAGGGTTTATGTCTCCTCCTGTTCAGTATGCGCACAGTGCAAGGCACCTAGACATCTTCCCAGAGGGAAATTACAACCCCTTCCCGTTCCGCAACGACCGTGGTCACACCTATCGGTGGATTTCGTGACGGATCTTCCCCCGTCACGGGGTAACACCACGATCCTGGTCATTGTGGATCGGTTTTCTAAGTCCTGCCGTCTCCTTCCTTTGCCCGGTCTCGCTACGGCTCTACAGACTGCGGAGGCCCTATTCACCCATGTATTCCGGCACTACGGGGTGCCTGAGGATATAGTCTCTGATCGGGGTCCCCAATTTACGTCTAGAGTCTGGAGGGCGTTTATGGAATGCCTGGGGGTCTCGGTCAGCCTTACCTCAGGGTTCCACCCCGAAAGTAACGGGCAGGTGGAAAGAGTCAACCAAGAGGTGTGTAGGTTTTTGCGGTCCTATTGCCAGGACCGGCCGGGAGAGTGGGCATCATTTATCCCCTGGGCAGAGATGGCCCAAAATTCCCTACGCCACTCTTCCACTAACCATACCCCTTTTCAGTGTGTGCTAGGGTATCAGCCGGTCCTGGCACCATGGCATCAGAGCCAGATCGAGGCTCCTGCGGTGGATGAATGGTTTCGGCACTCGGAGGAGACATTGAATGCTGCCCATGTACGTCTTCAACGAGCCATCAGGCGGCAAAAGGCGAGTGCCGACAGCCACCGCAGTGAGGCCCTGGTTTATGCACCGGGGGATCGGGTCTGGCTCTCGACCCGAAACCTGCCCCTTCACCTGCCCTGCCGGAAGCTGGGTCCGCGGTTTGTGGGGCCATTTAAAGTCCTGAGGAGATTGAACGAGGTTTGTTAAAGGTTACAACTTCCCCCTGATTATCATATTAACCCCTCGTTCCATGTGTCTTTCCTCAGGCCGGTGGTGACTGGTCCGCTCCAGCAGTCTGAGGTACGGGAGGTTCCTCCGCCCCCTCTGGACATCGAGGGGGCCCCGGCGTATACAGTATGAGCCATTATGGACTCCAGACGTCGGGCGAGGGGCCTTCATTACCTCGTGGAGTGGGAGGGGTATGGCCCGGAGGAGCGAAGCTGGGTACCGGCGGAAGACATCCTGGACCCGTCGTTAATCCAGGATTTTCACCACTTCCGTCCGGATCGCCCTGCTCCCCGTCCTCCGGGTCGTCCCCGAGGCCGGAGTCGGCGCGCTGCTGGAGCCGCGCGTCAGGAGGGGGGTACTGTCACAACTCCCGCCGAAGTCGGCCCCTCTCCTTGTTCGTTCGGCGGTCGACGTCACCGGCTTACTAGTTGCCACCGATCGATGTTTCACTGTTCGTTTGGTTTTGTCTTTATTGTGTACACCTGTTTTTGATTTCGCTAATTATGTTCATTATTTAACCTCTGCATTTCCTGTTTGTCTTGTCGGTGATTGTTTTCTGTTTTGTGTAGTTGGAGGTGTTTCTCCAAACTATGTATTTTCCAAGGAGAAGATTTATTGATATTTTTAGTAAACACGTTTGTTTACATTTATCCCTGTGTCCTGCGCCTGACTCCTCTACTTCTCTAAAGAAAACCATTACAAATGTACTTGTCCTCTTGCTCAGTTGTGCACCGGGGCCTCCCACTCCTTTTTCTATTCTGGTTAGAGCCAGTTTGCGCTATTCTGTGAAGGGAGTAGTACACAGAGTTGTACGAGATCTTCAGTTTCTTGGCAATTTCTCGCATGGAATAGCCTTCATTTCGCAGAACAAGAATAGACTGACGAGAAGAAAGGTCTTTGTTTCTGGCCATTTTGAGCCTGTAATCGAACTCACAAATGCTGATGCTCCAGATACTCAACTAGTCTAAAGAAGGCCAGTTGTATTGCTTCTTTAAACAGCACAACAGTTTTCAGCTGTGCTTACATAATTGCAAAAGGGTTTTCTAATGATCAATTAGCCTTTTAAAATGATAAACTTGGATTAGCTAACACAACATGCCATTGGAACACAGGAGTGATGTTTGCTGATAATGGGCCTCTGTACGCCTATGTAGATATTCCATAAAAAATCTGCTATTTCTAGCTACAATAGTCATTTACAACATTAACAATGTCTACACTGTATTTCTGATCAATTTGATGTTATTTTAATGGACAAAAAAGGTGCGTTTCTTTCAAAAACAAGGACATTTCTGAGTGACCCCAAACTTTTGAACGGTAGTGTATAGTGCACAACTTTAGAGCAGAGCCCAGACGTTCTTTGGGAGAATTGTTTTAGCAGGTATGGTTGGCTGTAGGGCCACACAGCATCCAGTGGGAGGAGACTGTATCAGTGTTGGTGGAACATCTTGCTGTGCAGACCCCTGCCAGCACTACACCATACTGAATGACGACTGGCGTGCCACCAACAACAATGCCAACGTTAATGGCGAGCTCTGCGACCAGAGCATCAACTGGCAGGGCTGGTATTGTCTGTTCCTGGGGAACACCAGTGTTCAGATGCCAGAGAGGTGTGTGGAGATGGACATGTGTGGAACTCGCTCCCCCATGAGGCTCACGTATCCCCATCCCCAGCTGTTAGTAGGTCTGTATATAAGACCTGAATATTAATTTAACTGTGAACACTTTTCTTCTATTTCAGACTAACACCACCCATGCTGTCTACTCCAACAGCTTATTTGTTTATCCAGTAGATGGGAGAAACGACTCTCTCTCCCGACCCGTGAGCTATCCTTTCTCCTGTGTCTATCCTCTGGAGACAGAGAGCAGTCTGGGTGTGGCCATCAGGCCCTACCGGCCCACTTGCCTGCCTCTCCAAGAACCCAAAGGCTCTTTTAAGGAAAGCTGTCTACACCAACATCTTATTCATGCTGTCTACTCCAACAGCTTATTCATGCTGTCTACTCCACCACCTCATTCATGCTGTCTACTCCACCACCTCATTCATGCTGTCTACTCTAACAGCTTATTCATGCTGTCTACTCCAACAGCTTATTCATGCTGTCTACTCCAACAGCTTCTTCATGCTGTCTACTCCAACAGCTTATTCATGCTGTCTACTCCACCACCTCATTCATGCTGTCTAATCCACCACCTCATTCATGCTGTCTAATCCAACAGTTTATTCATGCTGTCTACTCCAACAGCTTATTCATGCTGTCTACTCCACCACCTCATTCATGCTGTCTACTCCACCACCTCATTCATGCTGTCTACTCCAACAGCTTATTCATGCTGTCTACTCCAACAGCTCATTCATGCTGTCTACTCCACCACCTCATTCATGCTGTCTTTTCCAAAAGCTCATTCATGCTGTCTACTCCAACAGCTTATTCATGCTGTCTACTCCAACAGCTGGCCAAACTTGTTAAAGACAAGTGAAATTCATGATACATGTTTAGTCAATGTTCTGGACACTTCCAAGGCTGTCTTACCAAAGCAGTAGGACTATTAGTCATATTGGTGTATTGAAATGGTGCTGTTTGAATTCCACTGTAGAATAACACAATGAAAGTCTTCAGAATGACCATGACAATCTGAATAGTAGTTTATGATGCTCTTTTTAATGACTCCACATGGAGGTAACGGAATGAGAGATTCACTCAGAATATTGCTGCTCCCCAGTGCTTTATTCATGCAGCCAAAACAGCAACGTTCCGTGTGCAGGTCTCTCATTCCTTTATCTCACTGTATAAGGGCACAAGGCGAGACACAGATGCAGACACGGGTGGCAGATGGTTTGAGTCTTTGATATTTATTGAACAATCCAAAAGGGGTAGGCAAGAGAATGGTCGTGGACAGACCAAAGGTCAAAACCAGTCCAGGAGGTACAGAGTGGCAGGCAGGCTCGAGGTCAGGGCAGGCAGAATGGTCAGGCAGGCGGGTACAGAAAACAGGCAAGGGTCAAAACCGGGAGGACTAGCAAAAGAGAATAGAAAAAGGAGTACAGGAATAACACATACAAGACAAAATGACACAGAGACAGGAAACACAGGGATATATACACCAGGGATAACAACCGACACCTGGAGGGGGTGGAGGCAATCACAAGGACAGGTGAATCAGATAAGGGTGTGACACACTGTATTCATTATTTTAGCCTTATTCTCAAGTTCAGGATGTAGACATCACTCTCATTCTCTTTATTGCCAGTGTTTCAATTCTGGAGAGAGAGACATTGGGTTGCATCCCAAATGGCTTCCTAATGACTATATAGTGCACAACCTTTGACCAGAGCCCAGGGATATCATATGTTTTTATGGGGGGGATTGTTTTCGCAGGTGTGACTGTTGCCAATTCTATCCAGTTTAGCTGTGGGGGCAGACAGTGTCCAGTGGGACAGGACTGTATCAGTGTTGGTGGAACACTTCGCTGTGCAGACCCCTGCCAGAATTATACCGCACTGAATGACGACTGGCGTGCCACCAACAACAACAACAACAACCAGGTTAATGGGGGCTTACACTGTGACCAGAGCATCAACTTTCAGGGCTGGTATCGCCTGTTCCTGGGGCACACCAGCGTTCAGATGCCAGAAAGGTGTGTGGAGATTAACATGTGTGGAACCCACGCCCCAATGTGGCTCACAAAGCCCCATCCCCAGCTGTTAGACGGGGTGGTTCAGAGGGGTGTCTGTGGGAGCTGGTACTGGTAACTGCTGCTGCTCTAGGCAAACTCCCATCCATGTCAAAGCCTGCTATGGAAACTACTATGTCTACAAGTTTGTCCCTCCAATAAACTGCCACATGGCCTACTGTGCAGGTATGTACCATCGTACTGTGCTTGTTACTGATGCTTAAAGACATAAAGAATGTTCCAAAGTGTCCACTTCACTCTCTGAAACCAGAACCAAGTCTCTGTATTTATATTAACAGTATGTCAGGAGAGACTTTAGACACCCCACAACGGTGGTTTCACAACCGTAGTGACAAATACATTGTACATCAGTCGTATAACCCGAGTGTGTACTAGTCACAGCAAATCCATGAACCCCCCTCCCCTCTGCTCTTCCAGACGTCAACACCAAGGTGTGTTCTACCTGTAGAGATGATGACACCTGTATGAGTGAGGATAAGACCACCTGGAGGTGTGAGAGGAAAGGTGAGTGTTAAGAAAAACACATCGTACTCCTCAGTGATTGATTGACTTATTGGGAAAAAGATGCACGGAGTACAACCCAGGGGTTAAATTGATTTCCAACATTTTCCAACTTCTGATGGAATACATACAACACTGAGAAAACAACACAGCATATAGTAAATAAATAACTACAAAAAATAGAGGCAGGAATATGAAAATACAGTCAACCTATTCTGATCCGTTCATTTTGTCCTCATGGACATGAAGAAATCTATAATCATTATCAAAAAAACTCTAACAGCTAAGACGGCCTCGGGAGCCAGACCTGTGCCATCATTTTTCTGACGTAGCAGAGGCATTAATGCATTCACACTAACAGCTACTCAACTTTGTCCAAAGATGAACTCTGACCTATCCTTTAACCCCCCGGGACTGGGACAGTTTAATAGGCAGTGGGAGACTATTCCACAACAGAATACCAGTGTAGCAGAGGAACGAGTTCCGTGCCGCACTATTCGCTCTTCACACCTGGCTGACAGTCGTTTTGTATTCTCTTGTTTTTCTCTCTTCCTCTCTTTCATTCTTTCTCTACTCCCTCTCTCTATCAACCTTTTATAACAGCCCCTACACCTACAACACCTCGGATAACTGTTACCACCACCAATCCTCCAATCATGGCCCCAGAGGTAGTGTGTGGGCAGAGCATAATACAGGTGGGTCTAAACAGGGCTAACCTGAAGGCCGCTGGTCTGAACGCTTCCACAGCTCACCTGGCCGACCCTAGGTGCTCCGCCCACGAGGATCGTAACGGCACGGTGTGGTACCAGGTGGAGCGACGGGAGGGACGCTGTGGAAACACTCTGGAGGTGAGAACACATTACCTCAATGTCTGACTGGAGGTTATTCAACACTGGAAGAGTTTAGACTATAACTGATCCTTACTGTTAGTAGGTCTGTATATAAGACCTGAATATTAATTTAACTGTGAACACTTTTCTTCTATTTCAGACTAACACCACCCATGCTGTCTACTCCAACAGCTTATTCGTTTATCCAGAAAATGGGAGAAATTACTCTCTCTCCCGACCCGTGAGCTATCCTTGCTCCTGTGTCTATCCTCTGGAGACAGAGAGCAGTCTGGATGTGGCCATCAAACCCTACCTACTGTGAGAAAATACACAGAATGTTTATTAAGTTTATTCTGACAGAACCGTCATTATGAAATCAAAGTGTTTCGAACAATTCTGTCTTCTGGTTTTCCAATTGAAGATATTGTTAAACATGAAACACCAACATTAAGAGTTCATATGTAAAAAGTGTTTGGAAGTGTTAAGGGGGGCTCCCGAGTGGCGCAGCGGTCTAAGCAGTGCTAGAGGCATCACTGCAGACACCCTGTTTCAAATCCAGGCTGTATCACAACCGGCTGTGGTTGGGAGTCCCATAGAGTGGTGCACAATTGGCCCAGCGTCGTCCGGGTTTGGCTGGTGTAGGCCGTCATTGAAAATAAGAATTTGTTCTTAACTGACTTGCCTAGTTAAATAAAACATTTAAATAAAAGATTTGTTCACACGTTTTTTTGTTATAACTTTGATATCCGAAGTTATCAAGCTGTCTAATATCTGATGTCCTCTGGCTTCATGTTCACCTCTTGATAGGAATAGTCGTGGAGCTGTTGGAGTCGGTGCCAAGGCCAGAGCCTCCATGTTTCTGTATCGTAACTCCAACTACACAGAGTCTTACCCAGCTGGTGAAGTCCTCCTGCCGATTGGTTCCACTCTGTGCGTGGGCGTGTCCGTAGAGGAGTCCGGGATGGAGCGTTTTGTTGTTGTTCTAAGGGACTGCTATGCCAACCAATCCCCCAGCCCTGATAATCTCCCACGGACCTACATGATTCAGGACAGGTCCATGACTCTATTCATCAGCTGTTTGCATGTCTATGTGTGTTTGTTTTGTGTGTGACGCATGTCTATGGTATGTTTGTTGCTGTGTACGGTCTGTGTAGCCGTGCAAACCTTCAACCCTTTGCTGTTTCTTGGCTCTTCTCCCAGGTGTCCTACAAATCGTACCCAGGTGACCGTGGAGGAAAGTGGCTCGTCCCTCAGGGCTCGCTTCTCTGCTGCGTTGCAGGTGGACTACCGTTACTTCTTCCTGCACTGCAGCCTCAGCCTGTGTGACCAGGGGAGCTCCTCCTGCACTCCAGTGAGTCCTTTGACTTTTTGTGTTTAGTCTCTCTGACAGAGTGCTTGGTTTCTCTGACGTAGTGGTTGGTCTCTCTGACGTAGTGGTTGGTCTCTCTGACGTAATGGTTGGTTTCTCTGACGTAGTGGTTAGTTTCTCTGACGTAGTGGTTGGTTTCTCTGACGGAGTGGTTGGTCTCTCTGACGGAGTGGTTGGTCTCTCTGACGGAGTGGTTGGTCTCTCTGACGTAGTGGTTGGTTTCTCTGACGTAGTGGTTGGTCTCTCTGACGGAGTGGTTGGTCTCTCTGACGGAGTGGTTGGTCTCTCTGACGGAGTGGTTGGTCTCTCTGACGGAGTGGTTGGTTTCTCTGACGTAGTGGTTGGTTTCTCTGACGGAGTGGTTGGTTTCTCTGACGTAGTGGTTGGCCTCTCTGACGTAGTGGTTGGTCTCTTTCTCTCTACAGGTGTGCTCTGGAAGAAAATCTCGCTCTGTGTCTGAATCTGTCCTCCTCAAGCCCATAGCCATCGGGCCAATCAGCTGTGAGTATTTCATTCATGTTAATTTCATAAGCTAATATACCACATAAGCTTTAGGCAATAAGTAGCTGACTGCTGTCGCCAAGCTGTGTTTTAGTGACCACGTGCTGGATGCCAGCGAACAGTGGCTGTTTCACAGATTCAACATGTAGATTCTTTGGGAAATGATCAGGAAAATTATGGCCTGGTCAGAGGAACTGTCGTTCTGGTGTGTTTCCTCTCTAACAGTCAGATTCTCTTTGACCCCCAGGGGCCCAGAGTCTGGAGTGAGCCTTGGGAACCACCCAGCATGTCATATGAAGGATGGGGTCCCTCCTGCACTACTCCCCTGATCTCCATCCTAACCTACAGCCCAGTGTAACTTTCAAGGGCACAGAAATACTTGCTTTGATTCTAGTAATGAATTTATGCACTACAGTGTGATTTCATTGTACTGTGTATGTTGTATACACAGAGACTTGCATTGTTTTAGGACTGATCATTTCCTCAAATCATTGTGTAAGTTCCAACCAAACCTGAGTTGCTGTGTGTGTATGCTGTGATTTGATGATGTCAATAAATAACTCTGTATGATGATGCTCATTGTCTAATGATTGTCTATTTAACAGGTTGTAAACATAGAAATAAACATGTCTATATTTATTGTAAGGCAGGATAAATACATATTTACAGAACAACAAGGGATTGAGGCAGAACAATGTGTGGTTTATTTGGTATAGGCAAAAGTACTAATTGACCATAGCAGATTTTAGGAAAACTGCCTAAACTTGTTAAAGACAAGTGACATTCATGATATGTATTTAGTCAATGTACTGAACACTTCCAAGGTTGTTTTACCAAAGCAGGAAGACTGATTGCCATATAGGTTTATTGAAATGGTGCTGTTTAAGTTCAACTTTAGAATAACACTATGAAAGACTTCAGAATAACCATGACAGTCTGAGTAGTAGTTTATGATGCTCCTTACTCAATTATTACTGTTGGTTGAGGACCTTCCACTTCTCTCCATTGTTACTGTTGGTTGAGGACCTTCCACGTCTCCATTGTTACTGTTGGTTGAGGACCTTCCACTTCTCTCCATTGTTACTGTTGGTTGAGGACCTTCCACTTCTCTCCATTGTTACTGTTGGTTGAGGACCTTCCACTTCTCTCCATTATTACTGTTGGTTGAGGACCTTCCACTTCTCCATTGTCACTGTTGGTTGAGGACCTTCCACCTCTCCATTGTTACAGTAAACTCAATGTGGGTTGTGCCTTCAGGCCTGGTGTATTTGTGTGGATGTGTGTGGGTGTGTGTGTTTCATTACAAAGAGCTCACAGGGTCAAGCTAGAGTCTGTAAAACAGTTGCTGTTATCAAGATGACAGTTTCATTTAATACCCTCTAAACCTCAAACAGAGCTGTCTGTAAAGCACCAAGGTGCTGTTGGTTTGGGGAAAGTTTTACGAGGTAGCAGTTCTCCAGTCTCTCCACTGGGTGGAGCTGTGGAGCTGTGGTGAGAGAAAGGTTGGCTGTCGGCCCATTCCTGAATCAATCCCTAGCAGTGGAGGCTGCTGAGGGGAGGATGGCTCATAATAATGGCTGGAACGGAGCAAATGGAATGGCATCAAACAACTGGAAACCATGTGTGCCACCAACATCCTGTGATCCCTAGACTCTCGTCCAGTGTTTCCCAAACCCCTCCTGGATCACTCTAGTCTTTCCACTTGTTTGATGTATTCCAGGAGTAGCACCAGCTCGTCTAGTCAGCTTGTGTAGATCTGACAGAATGGGATAAATAAGCAGTATGGTGGTAGGTCAACCCTGCCCTCTGATAGGCCAGGAGTTTTCACCATATTGCTTTCCTATCCAATCCTTTCAGGGACCAATCCTTTCAGAGACCAAAATCTGTCGTTCTGCTCCTGAACAAGGCAGGTAACCCACTGTTCCCCGGTATCATTCATCATTGTAAATAAGAATTTGTTCTTAACTGACTTGCCTAGTTAAATAAAGGTTAAAAAAAATATATATATGTACCATGCAGCTCAGAGTAGGAGTGATTTATAATTGCCTTTTAGATCATAATGAATAAGATGTCATGGACGGGGTGGGGTCAGGGGGGGTCTGATAAGATGTCATGGACGGGGTGGGATCAGGGGGGGTCTGATAAGATGACATGGACGGGGTGCGGTCAGGGTGGGTCTGATAAGATGACATGGACGGGGTGGGGTCAGGGGGGGTCTGATAAGATGGCATGGACGGGGTGGGGTCAGGGGGGGTCTGATAAGATGGCATGGACGGGGTGGGGTCAGGGGGGGTCTTATAAGATGACATGGACGGGGTGGGGTCAGGGGGGGGTCTGATAAGATGACATGGACGGGGTGGGGTCAGGGGGGGTCTTATAAGATGTCATGAACGGGGTGAGGTCAGGGGGGGTCTGATAAGATGACATGGACGGGGTGGGGTCAGGGGGGGGTCTGATAAGATGACATGGACGGGGTGGGGTCAGGGGGGGTCTGATAAGATGACATGGACGGGGTGGGGTCATGGAGGGTCTAAAGTGATGTCATGGACGGGGTGGGGTCAGGGGTTATCTGATCCTAGATCAGCATTCTTGATACAGTGTCTTGATACAGTACCTTGATACAGTGTCTTGATACAGTGTCTTGATACAGTACCTTGATACAGTGTCTTGATACAGTACCTTGATACAGTACCTTGATACAGTGTCTTGATACAGTGTCTTGATACAGTACCTTGATACAGTGTCTTGATACAGTGTCTTGATACAGTACCTTGATACAGTACCTTGATACAGTGTCTTGAAACAGTACCTTGATACAGTGTCTTGATACAGTACCTTGATACAGTACCTTGATATAGTACCTTGATACAGTACCTTGCAAAAGTATTCATACACCTTGGATCACTTCACATTTTATATATCTTACAACGTGGAAGTGAAATGGATTTAAATGTCATTTTTGGTCAATAACCTACTGAAAAAACTCTGTAATGTCAAAGTGGAAGAAAAATTACACATTTTTAAAAAGATTAATACAAAGTGTGATAACTCAAATCTAGTCGTTGCATAAGTATTCAGCCCCTTTGTTTAGTCAAGCCTAATACGCCTTATAAGTTACATGGACACACTCTGTGTGACATAACAGCGGTTGAATGACTAACCCATCCTCTGTCCCCCATTCATACAACATCTGTATGGTCCCTCAGTCAAGACTCATCAACAAAGACCAGGGAGCTTTGAGAAAGCCTCATAAAGAAAGCCAGTGATTGGTAGATGGGTAACAATAACAAGTCAGACATTGAATATATCTTTAAGCATAGTCAAGTTCATAATGATGCTGTGGATGATGTATTAAACCACCCAGACACATCAAAGATACAGTCATCCTTCTGAACTGAGCTGCAGGACAGGAAGGAAGCTGCTCAGGGATGTTACCATGAGGACATTGGTGATTTTAAAACAGTTACAGAGTTCAGTTGACTGTGATAGGAGGAAACTGAGGATGGATCAACAACATTGTAGTGACTCCACAATGATTACTTAAATGTGTGAAAAGAAGAACACAAGTATATAGAATACAAATATTCCAAAACCTGCATGTATGCAACAAGTCACTAAAGTAATACTGCAAAACAATACTGAAAAGGAATACACTTTTTGGCCTAAATGCAAAGCCTTATGTTTGGGGCAAATCCAACACACCACATCACTGAGTAACTGCCTTCTTATTTTCAAGCATGGTGGTGGCTGCATCATGGTATGGGTATGCTTGTCATCCGCAAATACTAGGGTGTTTTTCAGGATGAAATGAAAAGGGGTGGAGCTAAGCACAGGCAAAATCCTAGAGGAAAACCTGCTTTACACCACACTGTGGGAGAGGAATTCACTTTTCAGCAGGGCAATAACTTACAACACAAGGTCAGCTCTACACTGGAGTGTCTTACAAAGAAGACAGTGAATGTTCCTGAGTGGCCTAGTTACAGTTTTGATTTAAATCTGTTTGACAATGGCAAGACTTGGCCATTTCTGTCTAGCCGTGATCCCCAACATCTTGACACAGCTTGAAGAATTATGAAAAGAATAATGGGCTAATATTGCACCATCCAGGTGTGTAAAGCTCTTAGAGACTTAACCAAGAAGACTCACAGCTGTAATCACTGCCAAAGGTGTTTCTAACATGTATTAAATCAGAGAGCTGAATACTTATGCAACAACTAGATTGATGTATTTTCCCTTTAGAAATAACAAAACTTTTTCTTCCACTTTGACATTACAGAGTATTTTGTGTAGATTTTTTTTTTTTACAATTAAATCCATTTTAATCCTACTTTGTAACAATACAATGTGAATAAATCCAAAGGGTAGGACTACTTTTGCAAGGCAGTGTACCAACAGCCCTGATCTACACAGGTGCCTAGGCTTGGGAACAGGAGCTGTTTCTAGACCACGTCATCCTGTTGTCTTCACTTTGAGTTGAGTCGTTCATATGTGAACTTTGAGTTGAGTCGTTCATGTGTGAATTTTGAAGTCGTTCGTATGTGAACTTTGAGTTGAGTCGTTCATATGTGAACTTTAAGTGTAGCCGAATCATGAAGACATACAGAACACTATTTTAAGGTTTTACATTTTCTTACCACATGGTTAAAGTAAAGTAAGCTTAAAGTTACGTTCATAATGGAAGATTTTTGCATCACCTACATTAAACAAAGGCTTGTGTGGGAACATGAAATCCTTTAAGATGTTTTATACCAGTGCTAAGTCTCAATAATGAGCCTATTGAAATTTAAAGACCCCAACATCCCTTTAAAAACTATGGTGGTGATGTCATTATTTCTACAGTGGGCTGGCTGAGCCCCTCCCCCTTTTTACAGGCACGCTATGATGATGTCACAGAGGGCAAATGACAATCCCATTTAAAACATTGAAAAATGATTTATAGAATACACTTGACCGCTGAAAGCACTCAATACAGAATTACCACATTCTTAGACCCAATCCCAAATCGCTCCCTAAACCTAATGCCCTATGCACTTGTAGAGATATGAGAGGATTTGATTGGTATAAGCAATATGGTTGAAACTTCCACCCCTCCTACCCACATAATATTACCTACACATGTAGATAGGGCTTAGGGGTCCATTTGGGTCTGGACCTTCAAATGTTGAATGGAGATTATTTTTATTTAAGTCAACAACAAGACATATGAGTGGATCACAGAGAGAATGGATTCACTCAGGTACAGGAAAAGAAACACAGTGGGTTCGGAAGTGATTGAAAAATCATTGTGATTTATATGAATGGACACAAGCAGCTTCTCAGAAGCCTTCTTGTTGTCCATGAACTGGCCCTCGGGGATGACGCTGGCATTCAGTACTTTGTACCTGAATGAGGAGACAGTTTTAAGACATGCCAAGTTGTAATAGGTTGGTTATACAGTGTGGTCCAAAATGATTGACACCCTTGATAAAGATGAGCAATAATGACTGTATAAAATAAATAACTCAAATACTGAGCTATATTGTATGCTACAAAAAATGAGGAAGTTATTATATTATAATTATACAATTGCTCAGAGAAAGAGATCTTGTTTAACAAGTAATATGTTTCTTCTCAAAAGGTAGTTGTAAATAAAGTAGTCTTAGTTTTGTTTTATGTAGTTGTGGTCTGCTTCGTTGTGTTGCGGACACAGTAGCTAAGTTAAACAGTAGGCCTCGGCTTGGGTCCATGCTCAGTTCCAATGTTTTAGCTTACAGCTAATATTGGATATAAGCAATCTTAGTAGTTTTCCATTGTTTGCTGTAAAACATTTTGATACATGCGCATTTGTAACGTTCGATATGAATGCCCTATTGTCTCCAAGGTTACCATTGTTTGCATTGTGTGTGTGTTCACAACCTCTGAGTGACTCTCCAGACAGGAAGTTCAGGCTGGCCTTTTCCTTGTAGTAGAGTGTATTGTTTTACAATAGTCAGACACTGTCGCTGACTATCGAATAAATAACTCTACTTCTACTTTTTATATGCTTGTATTATCGTACATTTTTTGTTGTATGTTTTTGCTTTGTTTCTTGTGTCATTATGATCATTATTGTTGTTATTATTATTATTGTTATTATATTAATGTTGTTATTGTTGTTGTTGTTATTATTATTGTTATTATTTATGTTTAAGACTTGTTTGTTATGATTTGTCTGCTCTTTACCCGGCCAAATGGAAGAGATGGGGGGGGGGGGGGGGGGGGGGTAGGGTTGTGGGGGAGAGGGTAGATTGAAAATTGGGTGAGAGGTGGGGTTAAAAGTGGGTGGGCAAGAAAATGCAAATTCCTGTTGTTTGAATTACTGTTGTGAAAATATCATACCCCCAAGACATGCTAACCTTTTATTGACAATGGTGAGAAGTTAGCATGTCTTGGGGTATGATCATTGACACTAACTTTCTCACCCATCATAATTCAGGATTCATTCAGGATTATCCGTAATCATGTAGAATGTAGAAGTGTTTAGAAACATATCGTAACGGTCGTCGTAGTGAATGGACCAAGGCGCAGCGGGTACGTGAATGCTCATGTTTATTTACCAAAACAAGAAAACGACAAACAGTCTTGCATGCAACACACAGCTATGCAAAGACCAATCTCCCACAATTCCCAATACAAACATACTCCTAAATATAGGACCTTCAATCAGAGGCAACGATAACCAGCTGACTCCAATTGAATGCCCCAATCCCAATTACCTAAACATAGATCTAAATACCCTAGAACAGACATAGAACTATACAACATAGAACTAAACCAAAAACCCCGGAATACATAAATGAAACGCCCCTCTACATAAACACACACTCAAAACCATATAAAACAAATACCCCCTGCCACGTCCTGACCAAACTATAATAACAAATAACCCCTTTACTGGTCAGGACGTGACACATATTCTATTCTTATTTACTGTATAATAAAAATGACTCCAAAAGGACACAAAACATTATCTACCATCCATTTCTATTGGACACTTAATAATCTAAAATACAAGCAAAACAAACTGCAAATGCATCCAACAATTTTATAGATTCACAAGCTTGTGTTAGTACAAAATAATATGATTTGCCCTTTTTTTTGTTTCATACCATATATCTTAGTATTTGAATGATTTATTATATACAGTCATTATTGATCATCTTTATCCAGGGTGTCAGTAATTTGGGACCCCACAATACATCTGTTATCTCTTCCTATATAGAATAAACAATATACCTTAAACAATAGTTCCTAACATTTCTGTTAAGTAACTTTCTGGCCTTACACAAGTGAGTAGGGCAGGGAAGTTACAAAACAGAGTTACAAAAGAGAGAGAGCGAGAGAGCAAGAGATAGAGACACAAAGAAATAGAGAGCGAGAGAAAGAGAGAGAGAGAGAGAGAGAGAAACGACAGGGAGAATAAATTGACAGATATAAATAGTGAAAGAAAATGAAAAAGGGAAAGAGGGAGGAGCAACAGTTTTCAACAGGTTATTGCTGAAGAGCATGTATTTATTTCACTGCACCACTAATTGTGGGTGTTGGTTTGAGCCCAGGATCCTTCTGTACAATTAGACTGAGAGAGAGAGAGAGCGAGAGAGAGAGCGAGGAGGGGGGAGAGGAGGGGGAGAGCGAGGGGGAGGGGTAGAGAGAGAGAGAGAGAGAGAGAGGGGGGAGACAGAGAGAGAGAGGGGGAGACAGAGAGAGACCCATATTTATGTTTATTTATTATCCCTTTTGTACTTTAACCATTTGCACATCGTTATAACACTGTATATAGATATATGACATTTGTAATGTCTTTGTTCTTTTGGAACTTCTATGAGTGTAATGTTTACTGTTCATTTTTATTGTTTATTTCACTTTTGTATATTATCTACTTCACTTGCTTTGGCAATGTTAAATGTTTCCCATGCCAATAAAGCCCCTTGAATTGAATTGAGAGAGAGAGAGTGGGGGAGACAGACGGGAGAGAGAGAGAGAGAGAGAGAGAGACAGAGAGGGGGGGACAGAGAGGGAGAGAGAGTTAGGGGGGAGACAGCGAGAGAGCGAGAGAGAGAGAGAGACAGAGAGAGAGAGAGAGAGAGAGAGAGAGAGAAAGAGAGCAGAGAGAGAGAGAGAAAGAGGGCAGAGAGAGAGAGAGAGAGAGAGAGACAGAGAGAGAGAGGTGTAGTCAACCAAAGCATGTGCTCATCTTAATGTGCTAGATTTGGGGCTCCTGGTTGGGTGGGCTGAGGGGATAAGGGTAGGTAGGTGGATTTGTGGCGGCAGGTAGTCTAATGGTTAGAGCTCGGCTACCAGGAATCCCCGAGCTGACAAGGTAAAAATCTGTCACTCTGCCCCTGAACAAAGCAGTTAACCCATTGTAAATAAGAATTGGTTGTTATCTGACTTGCCTAGTTAAATAAAGGTTAAATAAGGGTAACAGGTGTGAGTGGAGAGGAGGGGTTCAGTGAAAGGACCAGCATATGAAAAGGACTAAATGGAGAAAAAAAAACTTTTACATAATGTAGAAAAAATGGGAGGGATGGAGAGTGACTAAAACGAGGGAGTGACAGAGAAAGAGGGAGGGAGAGAACAGAGAGAAAGCCAGACAAGTCTTCCTGCCCTCTTTCTTTCATTCACTCACCCACTCCGTCCCAGCGAGAGAGAGCTGGTGACTCCGAGACAGAGAGAGAGAGAGAGCTGGTGACTCCGAGACAGAGAGAGAGAGAGAGAGAGAGAGAGAGAGAGAGAGAGAGAGAGAGAGCTGGTGACTCCGAGACAGAGAGAGAGAGAGAGAGAGAGAGAGAGAGAGAGAGAGAGAGAGAGAGAGAGAGAGAGCTGGTGACTCCGAGACAGAGAGAGAGAGAGAGAGAGAGAGAGAGAGAGCTGGTGACTCCGAGACAGAGAGAGAGAGAGAGAGAGAGAGAGAGAGAGAGAGAGAGAGAGCTGGTGACTCCGAGACAGAGAGAGAGAGAGCAGGTGACTCCGAGACAGAGAGAGAGAGAGAGACAGAGAGAGAGAGAGAGAGAGAGAGAGAGGAGAGAGAGAGAGAGAGAGAGAGCTGGTGACTCCGAGACAGAGAGAGAGAGAGAGCTGGTGACTCCGAGACAGAGAGAGAGAGCAGGTGACTCCGAGACAGAGAGAGAGAGAGAGAGAGAGAGAGAGAGAGAGAGAGAGAGAGCTGGTGACTCCGATACAGAGAGAGAGAGAGAGAGAGAGAGAGAGAGAGAGAGAGAGAGAGAGAGCTGGTGACTCCGAGCCCAACTGCCAGGTGAGTTATGAATTTATTTAGTTCACTTTTATTCATCCCATCCCTTCTTCATTTTCTCTCTCTCTCTCTCCTCACTCTTTTCATTTGTTCTTTCTCTCATCTTTCTTTCATCTTTCTATCTATTTATCTCCCTCCCATCCATCTCTGTCATCTCCCTCCATCTCTTCTGTCTTCACTCTTCACTTCTCTTCTCTCCAGTCCTCTTCTCCTCTTCTCCTCTTCTCTCCATTCCTCTTCTCCTCCTATCTTCTTCCATCTCTCCATCCCTCGCTGGGTCTCACTCACCCCACACTTTTCTTCTCTCCTTTTTTGTTCTCCTCCTCTCTCCCACCTCTCTCCTCTCTTCCTCCGTTCTCCTTTCCTCCTCTCTCCCACCTCTCTCCTCTGTTCTCCTCTTCTCCTCTCTCCCCCTCTTCTCTCTCCTCTCTACCTTCATGGTTACAGCATTTAGATTCTCCAGTGTCGTGCTTCCCTTGTCTTGTCTTGTCTAGAACCAAATGTTACCCAACACTGTAACCTTCCACTAATTTGACTGTGGATGTGTCTCAATACTCTACAGTGGATTACTCCCTCCTCTTCTCGTTTCCTGTCTTTGTCTCCTTCCCTTCATCTGTACTGATGCAGACGTGATGTGAAAGCACCGGACAGATGTTCTGGATCTTCACATTGGTGCAGATGAAGGCAAGGAGACAAGGAGAGGAAGCCAGTATTCAGAGTATTGAGATGCAGCTCATCTTACACACAGTAGCAGCCTGATAGTCTGTTGTTTGTGTGTGCAGGCATTTTTAAGACCTTGTTTATTTGCCTGCCTGGCTGTCTCAGTATAACTAGACATAGCGATGTTTGAGGGTTTGTGGACGGGCCTCTGTGGCGCGGCTCGGGTAGCCGTGCTGATTTTAGCTTCGGTCGGTCGCTACTCTCTTCCCCTCTCTGGTTAACTCCCTAATGGCACCTTATTCCCTATATAGTGCACTATAGGCCCATAGGGCTCTGGTCTAAAGTAGTGCACTATGTAGGGAATAGGGTGCCATTTGAGTGCCATAGGGCTCTGGCCTAAAGTAGTGCACTATGTAGGGAACAGGGTGCCATTTGGAACGCAGCCTGAGACACTGAGTGTTTCTGTGCGTCTCTTATCAGTGATATTTCCACTGTGCTTCGGGGTCTGACTGTTCTTTGGCTATAAAGCCGTTGGATAAATGGAGGCATGTGCATGGCTAATGACACGTTTCCACAGTGGAATGTTTCCATGTGATCTGAGGGTTCTACTGGTGGTTGTGCACACAAAAAAAGGCTTTTCATGTTGGTTGTTTACAATAGTGTTTATTGTTTTTATGTGATTTTCACAAGTGTCTGAGAAACAATGTAGTTTTTGTGTGTGATTTTAAGTGATATGCTCTCTCTCTCTCTCTCTCTCTGTCACTCTCTATCTCCCTCTTTGTCTCTGTCTCTCTCTCTGTCGCTCTCTCTCTATCTCCCTCTCTATTTCCCTCTCTCTCTCTCTCTCTGTCTCTCTCTGATCTCTCCGTTCCAGACTGAGTAAGGATGTTGGGCCTCCTCCTGTGTGTGAGTTCCCTCCTCCTCCCCCTCCTCCCCCGCTCCCTCGCCCAGGGATCAGGGCCGAGGGTGCGCCTGGCGGGTGAGAGGCGGGGCCCCAACGAGGGTCGTGTAGAGGTGTTCTATAACGGGGCGTGGGGGACGGTGTGTGATGACGAGGTGGATATTAACCTGGCCAACGTGGTGTGTCGAGAGCTGGGCTTCTCACGCAGTCTCACCTGGGCTCACAGCTCTAAGTTTGGAGAAGGACAAGGTACGGTAACACCTTTATTCAATCAATCAATCCATTAATCAATCAAATGTATTTTATAAAGCCTTTTTTTATTTAATTTTTATTTGGGGGAAGGACAAGGTACAGTAACACCTTTATTCATTTGCTTACTTCCTTAATAATCCTCTTCGTTGCTGGAACATAAGGCTTTCACAAGAGAGCGCCACTGTTGCCTATCTTCTGCCTGTCTGGAGATTGTGTTTCATGACATTGGTTCAACCTTTACTTATGTGGGCTGGTCAACTGGGAGAATCAGTTGTATCTTATTGATCGCTCTTGATTGGCTGCTAACGAGGAAGTGTGCTCTTCTTCTCCCATTAGGTCTGATCTGGTTGGATAACGTGCGCTGCATGGGGACGGAGCTCTCCCTGTCTGACTGTCACTCCAATGGCTGGGGGATAAATGACTGCACCCACTCTGAGGACCTGGGAGTCGTCTGTAGCACCCAGAGGAGGGTCGACTACTCCACTAACCACGTAGAGGGCTCCCTGGCCGTCCCAGTGGCCTCGGCCCGACCACAGAGGATCCCCAACCTCTCCTCACCGCCACGTCTATCCACAGTCCAAGACAGGGTGCCCCCTCCTCCCCCTGCTCACATCACATCCCCTGGGAGAAGGGGTCATGAGATCGCCCTCCACCGCAGCACCCCCAGAAGTCAGGGTCAAAGTTCACGGCAACAGCGTCGGGGTCATGATATCCACTTGCGTACCCGGAACGGCCAGAGTCAGGCGGGAGGGGAGGCCAGGACGAGACAGGAGAACCCGGCCGTGCCCCAGGGGCATCAGATCCCCCGCCGGCTGGGGAATGGTGCAGCCTACAGGCAGGCCCAGGAGGTGGGGCGGACCGGACCACAGGCGGCCAGATGGGAGGCAGAGATCACCAGGCAGCCCAGTGGGAACCATGTTGAACCAGAGGCCGAAATCCCCAACGTGGGCCTGGAGACAGACATCACAGACGGACAGGTGAGGAAAAACACTTTCTCTCATTCTCTCTGTCTTGCTCTGCCTCTCTCTTTCTTCCCCTTTCTCTCTCTCACATTCACAACCCCCCCCACACACACACACACACACACACACATACTCGACACCCCCCACACACCCACCCACCCACCCACCCACCCACCCACACTCAACACCCCAACACTACTGTACTGTACCTACCCACGGTCGCCGCAAGTAGCCTCAAGTAGCCCCATGGTGACTCCCGGGGTACAGGAAGCTGATTGGTGGAGCCAGGAGCCCACAGCCCGATAGGCCGTAATTACAGACAGCCCTAAAACCTTCTCCGGATCCAATTCATAATGGGCAGTATCCCTCACGTTCAGGCCTCAACCTCTAGTAGTTAAACAGACCCAACTCTCTAAACACAGGGCTATTTCCAGAGCCTCCACAGAGGAAAGACATGTCCATCTTTCACCCCTGTTAGACCTCGTAACATGTTATCAACTGAGGCTAAGTTCCCGACCTTACGACTGTTTTGGAATGTAATACACGCGCATATGTATGCGCGTACACACACATTATACACACATTATACACACACACATATATGTATATATATATATACACACAGACACATACATATACACACATACTGTATACACACATTTATACACTGCCCTTCAGAACTTGGGGTCACCAAGAAAAGCACATTTTTGGTCTATTAAAAAAACATCAAATTGATCAGAAATACAGTGTAGACATTGTTAATGTTGTAAATGACTATTGTAGCTGGAAACGGCTGATTTTTAATGCAATATCTACACAGGCATACAGAGGCCCATTATCAGCAACCATCACTCCTGTGTTCCAATGGCACGTTGTGTTAGCTAATCCAAGTTTATCATTTTAAAAGGCTAATTGATCATTAGAAAACCCTTTTGCAATTATGTTAGTGTAACCGATGTGAAATGGCTAGCTAGTTAGCGGGGTGCGCGCTAATAGCGTTTCAATCGGTGATGTCACTCGCTCTGAGACCTTGAGGTAGTTGTTCCCCTTGCTCTGCAAGGGCTGTGGCTTTTGTAGCGCGACGGGTAACGATGCTTCGTGTGAGGCAGTTGTTAATGTCTGCAGAGGGTCCCTGGTTCGAGCCCAGGTTGGGGCGAGGAGAGGGACGGAAGCTATACTGTTACATTAGCACAGCTGAAAACTGTTGTCCTGATTAAAGAAGCAATAAAACTGGCCTTCTTTAGACTAGCTGAATATCTGGAGCATCAGCATTTGTGGGTTTGATTACAGGCTCAAAATGGCCAGAAACAAAGGCCTTTCTTCTGAAACTCGTCAGTCTATTCTTGTTCTGAGAAATTAAGGCTATTCCATTGCCAAGAAACTGAAGATCTCGTACAACTCTGTGTACTACTCCCTTCACAGATCAGCGCAAACTCGCTCTAACCAGAATAGAGAGAGGAGTGGGAGGCCCCGGTGCACAACTGAGCAAGGGGACAAGTAAATTAGAGACACCTCACAAGTCCTCAACTGGCAGCTTCATTAAATAGTACCCACAAAACACCAGTCTCAACGTCAACAGTGAAGAGGCGACTCCGGGAGGCTGGCCTTCTAGGCAGAGTTCCTCTGTCCAGTGTCTGTGTTCTTTTGCCCATCTTAATCTTTTCTTTTTGTTGGCCAGTCTGAGATATGGATTTTTCTTTGCAACTCTGCCTAGAAGGCCACTATTCCGGAGTCGCCTCTTCACTGTTGACGTTGAGATTGGTGTTTTGCGGGTACTATTTAACATTAACAATGTCTACACTGTATTTCTGATCAATTTGATGTTATTTTAATGGCCAAAATAATTTCAATAACAAGGACATTTCTAATTGGCCCCAAACTTTTGATATACACACACACACACACACACACACACACACACACACACACACACACACACACACACACACACACACACACACACACACACACACACACACACACACACACAGTACATTCAACATACCCTGTTTTCAGTGTGTTTGTTCCTTCATGTCCTTGTTGTGGAGAGACTGCGATGGCAACTAAAGTTGTATTCTGTTCTGTCCTCTCCCACATTCCTCCCCATCCCTTCTCTCCTATCCCCCTCCCCCATTCCTCCCCATCCCCTCTCTCCTATCCCCCCTCCCCCTCCTCTCACCTCCCCCAGGCAGCCAGTAAGGTGAGGCTGGAGGAGGTACGTCTCCGGCCCGTTCTGACAGGCGTCCGCACAGGACTACTGTCAGAGGGTGTTTTGGAAGTGAAGCATGCTGGGAGGTGGCGTCACGTGTGCGACCAGGGCTGGGACCTCAGCAGCAGCCGTGTGGTGTGTGGCATGCTGGGATACCCCTCTGCCGAGGCATACGACCACACCGTCTACAGGTAAGGGAGAGAGGGTGTGTGTGTGTGTGTGTGTGTGTGTGTGTGTGTGTGTGTGTGTGTGTGTGTGTGTGTGTGTGTGTGTGTGTGTGTGTGTGTGTGTGCATATCTGTCTGTCTGCTGTTTCTCTATTGTTACCATGTATTACTATGTGAGGAGTAGCTCTTCCATTGAAAACAGCTTGAAATCAGTTCAAGTTAAAGGCGGGGATAGTGAAGAGGAGTTTAGCATCTTATTCTGGATTAGGTCGACCTACAGTGTGGCTGTTCCACTCTTCTCCACAATCGTAGCTAACCACTGAGTGTGTGTGTGTGTGTGTGTGTGTGTGTGTGTGTGTGTGTGTGTGTGTGTGTGTGTGAATGTGTGAATGTGTGTGTGTGTGCTTGTGTGTGTGCTTGTGTGTGTGTGTGTGTGTGTGTGTGTGGGGGGGGGGGGGGGTACATATGTGTGTGTGCCCACTCTCCGCAGAGCTAGCATTACTACCACCATCCACGCCAGCATTACTACCACCATCCACACCAGCATTACTACCACCATCCACACCAGCATTACTACCACCATCCACGCCAGCATTACTACCACCATCCACACCAGCATTACTATCACCATCCACACCAGCATTACTACCACCATCCACGCCAGCATTACTACCACCATCCACACCAGCATTACTACCACCATCCACACCAGCATTACTACCACCATCCACGCCAGCATTACTACCACCATCCACACCAGCATTACTATCACCATCCACACCAGCATTACTACCACCATCCACGCCAGCATTACTACCACCATCCACGCCAGCATTACTACCACCATCCACACCAGCATTACTACCACCATCCACACCAGCATTACTACCACCATCGACACCAGCATTACTACCACCATCCACACCAGCATTACTACCACCATCCACACCAGCATTACTACCACCAACCACACCAGCATTACTACCACCATCCACACCAGCATTACTACCACCATCCACACCAGCATTACTACCACCATCCACACCAGCATTACTACCACCATCCACACCAGCATTAGTACCACCAACCACACCAGCATTACTACCACCAACCACACCAGCATTACTACCACCATCCACACCAGCATTACTAACACCAACCACACCAGCATTACTACCACCATCCACACCAGCATTACTACCACCATCCACACCAGCATTACTATCACCATCCACACCAGCATTACTATCACCATCCACACCAGCATTACTACCACCAACCACACCAGCATTACTACCACCATCCACACCAGCATTACTACCACCATCCACACCAGCATTACTATCACCATCCACACCAGCATTACTACCACCATCCACACCAGCATTACTATCACCATCCACACCAGCATTACTATCACCATCCACACCAGCATTACTATCACCATCCACACCAGCATTACTAACACCAACCACACCAGCATTACTACCACCATCCACACCAGCATTACTATCACCATCCACACCAGCATTACTATCACCATCCACACCAGCATTACTATCACCATCCACACCAGCATTACTACCACCAACCACACCAGCAGTTACTCACTAACATTGGGCTAACCATGCCTGCATGTCTGGACTTTGCCTCATCATAGTAGGCTATGCACTTTTAAATAGTCTTAAAGAGCAGGTGTGTGTCCCAAATAACTAGCTATTGCCTTTTTATCAAAGCCCTGGTCAAAAGTAGTGCCCTAAATAGGGAATAGGGTGTGATTTGGGACGTAACCTTAAAGAGTATGTTATTAATGTCAGAGGCTGGCTGTAGGAGGAGCATCATGTGCGTTTGGATGGAGACCAGGAACGTATCCTCTAATCTCATGTAATTATACACAACCGGTGGAAATAGCATACGACAGCACTTCCTATAAGTCTTATAAAAACTCTCTAGTTTTCTTTCTCTCTCTCTGTCTATCTCTCACCCCATCTATCTCTCATTCTCTATCTATCTGTTTCTGTTCTCTATCTATCTCTCACCCCATCTATCTCTCATTCTCCATCTGTTTCTGTTCTCTATCTATCTATCTCTCACCCCATCTATCTCTCATTCTCTATCTGTTTCTGTTCTCTATCTATCTATCTATCTATCTATCTATCTATCTATCTATCTATCTATCTATCTATCTATCTATCTATCTATCTATCTATCTATCTATCTATCTATCTATCTATCTATCTATCTATCTATCTATCTATCTATCTATCTATCTATCTATCTGTCTGTCTATCTATCTATCTATCTATCTATCTATCTATCTATCTATCTATCTATCTATCTATCTATCTATCTATCTATCTATCTATCTATCTATCTATCTATCTGTCACCACATCTATCTCTCGTTCTCTATCTGTTTCTCTCCCTCTCTTCCCTCTCTGCAGCCTACCTCTGGTTTCAGTAACTGTGTTTCAGTGGCTATACATGGTTTGGTTGGGAAAGGTTTGTGTCTTTCAGTGAGAAACGTTTAGTGATACAATTATCTTTGGTTGTGTTTTTGTAGGCTACAGTAGTTCCATTAATTCACCAAGTCTCCCACCTGTCACTTTTACCATTATATTCTAGAACACTTAGAACTGTAGAATCCATTACCCGGGCGATGGATGTCTCGGTGAATCTCGTCCATCTGTCCATCTGTCTGTCCCCAGCTGTAAATAACCTTTATAAAGGCACAGACCTTTAAAGCCTACAGACACACAGACCACCTCTGTCAGTCTATCCAGCCACAGGCTTTATTTACGGCCTGTGAGGAGGATGTCTCCTCTAACCTAAACTGTCTTTACATCCCAGATAATTACAGCTAATGTCCAGGTTAGGCTGCTGAATAAACACACACACACACACACACACACACATCCTTTCACACACACATGCATGGAGAGACATGGAGAGATAGAGAGATAGAAAGATGGAGAAATAGAGAGATGGAGAGGTGGAGGGCACACACACACACTGCTAAAAATTTTTTATCTGTTCCTCTTTACAGTCACATCCTGATTGAGGTCACAAACCATGGAGTTGGATAGAGGGAGCACTTGGCACACCATCATGGCAAAGATGCAAAGAGGTGCCCTCTCTCCAACTCTATGTCACAAAACCCACCGAGACCTCCACAGGTTCCTCGTCTAGGAATCCACTTTTTGGGGAAGATTTTCAGCTTTTTAACTGATGTTTTTCTGCTCCAGTTGATGAGGTGTGAGGCTGGAGAGAGGTTGTGAATGTTTCACCACCAGAGAGAGAAAAAAAAGTGTTTTTTTTGTTCTTTTTCTTCATGAGATGAAAACATTGCCACGTTTGCTGTTCCCCCTCTCAGAGGAAATAACAGTGATTTGATGCCAGCCTTTCGTCTCTCCAAATCTCTCTACAGTTTCTAAATCTGTTTCAAAGAGAACGTTAGGCCAATGTTGACACAGAGCTTAAAGGTGTTTATACACACACACACACAACTCTAGAGGTTTTTAGACAAACATTTCACCTCAGTAGTCAGTCAGTGGGCACTGTGCTGGCCTCCCATTTTGTCGGCCAGTCATTTGGAAGAGCAGATGACAGACAATATTATTTATTTTTAAACCGGTGACCGGTGCTTCCTTCCACCTAAACCACAGAGTAGATGAATGATGGTGACTTAGCCTCCTTGCACCTGAACCACAGAGTAGATGAATGATGGTGACTTAGCCTCCTTGCACCTGAACCACAGAGTAGATGAATGACAGAAGGACAAGCACAGCCATCTCTGTTCTACCGTTTGATTCAGAGAGCCTAACAACAGTATCTGTCAGGGATGGACAGCTGGGCTGTGTCCCATATAGCATCATATTCCCTATTTACTGCACTACATTTTGACCAGAGGGCCCTGTTCTAAAACAGTACACTAAATAGGGAATATGGTGCCATTTGGGCTGGTCCTGGTGTTCTGGGCGTTTAACTTGAGGTTGAGAGGTTGGTTTATGCGTCAGTGAGTGACTGTCTCTTCTGTGGTGCCAAATGGTACTTTAGTCTGGTTTGGTCTTACTCTACTGGTTGACCAAGTTCACTTTGGCCTCGTCCAGCCTTAGTTCCCAACCTTGTCCAGTCCTAGCCAAGTCTTCCCAACCTGGTCCAGTCCTAGCCAAGTCTTCCCAACCCGGTCCAGTCCTAGCCAAGTCATCCCAACCCGGTCCAGTCCTAGCCAAGTCTTCCCAACCTGGTCCAGTCCTAGCCAAGTCTTCCCAACCCGGTCCAGCCTTAGTTCCCAACCCGGTCCAGCCTTAGTTCCCAACCTTGTCCAGTCCTAGCCAAGTCTTCCCAACCTGGTCCAGTCCTAGCCAAGTCTTCCCAACCCGGTCCAGTCCTAGCCAAGTCTTCCCAACCCGGTCCAGTCCTAGCCAAGTCTTCCCAACCTGGTCCAGTCCTAGCCAAGTCTTCCCAACCCGGTCCAGCCTTAGTTCCCAACCCGGTCCAGTCCTAGCCAAGTCTTCCCAACCTGGTCCAGTCCTAGCCAAGTCTTCCCAACCCGGTCCAGCCTTAGCCAATTCTTCCCAACCTGGTCCAGTCCTAGCCAAGTCTTCCCAACCCGGTCCAGTCCTAGCCAAGTCTTCCCAACCCGGTCAAGTCCTAGCCAAGTCTTCCCAACCTGGTCCAGTCCTAGCCAAGTCTTCCCAACCCGGTCCAGTCCTAGCCAAGTCTTCCCAACCCGGTCCAGTCCTAGCCAAGTCTTCCCAACCTGGTCCAGTCTTAGCCAAGTCTTCCCAACCTGGTCCAGTCCTAGCCAAGTCTTCCCAACCTGGTCCAGTCTTAGCCAAGTCTTCCCAACCTGGTCCAGTCCTAGCCAAGTCTTCCCATCCTGGTCCAGTCCTAGCCAAGTCTTCCCAACCTGGTCCAGTCCTAGCCAAGTCTTCCCAACCTGGTCCAGTCTTAGCCAAGTCTTCCCAACCTGGTCCAGTCCTGGCCAAGTTTTCCCAACCCTTTGGCCAAAGGTACTCTACATGCAAACAGTCATGTCTCCTCCTCACCCTCACACCTCTTGCTCACTAAGAAATAGGGTACAATTTCAGACACAACCTAAATATCCTTTTATCATGGTCCATTCACTCTGCTGTGTCAGCTATAACCCCACTGACTGACCTGCTGTGTCAGCTATAACCCCACTGACTGACCTGCTGTGTCAGCTATAACCCCACTGACTGACCTGCTGTGTCAGCTATAACCTCACTGACTGACCTGCTGTGTCAGCTTTAACCCCACTGACTGACCTGCTGTGTCAGCTATAACCCCACTGACTGACCTGCTGTGTCAGCTATAACCCCACTGACTGACCTGCTGTGTCAGCTATAACCCCACTGACTGGCCTGCTGTGTCAGCTATAACCCCACTGACTGACCTGCTGTGTCAGCTATAACCCCACTGACTGACCTGCTGTGTCAGCTATAACCCCACTGACTGACCTGCTGTGTCAGCTATAACCCCACTGACTGACCTGCTGTGTCAGCTATAACCCCACTGACTGACCTGCTGTGTCAGCTATAACCCCACTGACTGACCTGCTGTGTCAGCTATAACCCCACTGACTGGCCTGCTGTGTCAGCTATAACCCCACTGACTGACCTGCTGTGTCAGCTATAACCCCACTGACTGACCTGCTGTGTCAGCTATAACCCCACTGACTGACCTGTTGTGTCAGCTATAACCCCACTGACTGACCTGCTGTGTCAGCTATAACCCCACTGACTGACCTGCTGTGTCAGCTATAACCCCACTGACTGACCTGTTGTGTCAGCTATAACCCCACTGACTGACCTGCTGTGTCAGCTATAACCCCACTGACTGGCCTGCTGTGTCAGCTATAACCCCACTGACTGACCTGCTGTGTCAGCTATAACCCCACTGACTGACCTGCTGTGTCAGCTATAACCCCACTGACTGACCTGTTGTGTCAGCTATAACCCCACTGACTGACCTGCTGTGTCAGCTATAACCCCACTGACTGACCTGCTGTGTCAGCTATAACCCCACTGACTGACCTGTTGTGTCAGCTATAACCCCACTGACTGACCTGCTGTGTCAGCTATAACCCCACTGACTGACCTGCTGTGTCAGCTATAACCCCACTGACTGTGTATCTATTATTACTTGTATTATTATGTATTTTACTTTTCTATTATTTCTCTATTTTCTATCTCTCTGCATCGTTGGGAAGGACCCGTAAGTCAGCATTTCACTGTTAGTCCACACCCGTTGTTTATGAAGAAATTACATTTGATTTGATCAGATAACCCCACTCCTGGTCCTCCACTGACCAATCATGTGGCTCTATCCCCACTCCTCCACTGACCAATCACGTGACTCTAATCCCACTCCCCCACTGACCAATCATGTGACTCTAACCCCACTCCCCCACTGACCAATCATGTGACCCTATCCCCACTCCTCCACTGACCAATCATGTGACTCTAACCCCACTCCCCCACTGACCAATCACGTGACTCTAACCCCACTCCCCCACTGACCAATCATGTGACTCTAACCCCACTCCCCCACTGACCAATCATGTGACTCTAACCCCACTCCCCCACTGACCAATCATGTGACTCTAACCCCACTCCTCCACTGACCAATCACGTGACTCTAACCCCACTCCCCCACTGACCAATCACATGACTCTAACCCCACTCCCCCACTGACCAATCATGTGGCTCTCTCTTGGTCTGAACAGACTCTTTTATCTGTTGTTTAATTGTTGAGGTTTTTACAGATGTGTTCCCCCTCGCCTTCAGTGACGAGTGTTTAAGCCATTTCAGCTCAATGCGCCTTCTCCATTGTCCTTGTTTCCTAACTTCTGGTGTTGCATAAAGTAACTAGCAGACTGGCACCGGGCCAAGACTCCTGATAACAGTGAGGTCTGAGCGGTAGGAGAGGTGCCATTATGTATTAAGCGTCTCAGAGTAAGACTGCTGATCTAGAATCAGTATAGACTTTTAGATCACAATGAATTATCATACATGGACAGTGTGGAGCTGTTCCTAGACTCCGGTGGGCTGTTTCTGGGTGTGGAGCTGCTCCTAGACTCCGGTGGGCTGTTTCTGGGTGTAGAGCTGTTCCTAGACTCTGGTGGGCTGTTTCTGGGTGTGGAGCTGTTCCTAGACTCTGGTGGGCTGTTTCTGGGTGTGGAGCTGTTCCTAGACTCTGGTGGGCTGTTTCTGGGTGTGGAGCTGTTCCTAGACTCTGGTGGGCTGTTTCTGGGTGTAGAGCTGTTCCTGATTATGGGTGTAGAGGTGTAGAGCTGTTCTGTCACTGATTCTGGTGGGCTGTTTCTCAGTGTGATTTTTGTCTCTGATTCTAGTGGGCTGTTTCTGAGTGTGGTTTCTGTCAGTGATTCTGGTGGGCTGTTTCTCAGTGTGATTTCTGTCTCTGATTCTAGTGGGCTGTTTCTCAGTGTGATTTCTGTCTCTGATTCTAGTGGGCTGTTTCTCAGTGTGATTTCTGTCAGTGATTCTAGTGGGCTGTTTCTCAGTGTGATTTCTGTCTCTGATTCTAGTGGGCTGTTTCTCAGTGTGGTTTCTGTCTCTGATTCTAGTGGGCTGTTTCTCAGTGTGGTTTCTGTCTCTGATTCTAGTGGGCTGTTTCTCAGTGTGGTTTCTGTCTCTGATTCTAGTGGGCTGTTTCTCAGTGTGATTTCTGTCTCTGATTCTAGTGGGCTGTTTCTCAGTGTGATTTCTGTCTCTGATTCTAGTGGGCTGTTTCTGGGTGTGGTTTCTGTCTCTGATTCTAGTGGGCTGTTTCTCAGTGTGATTTCTGTCTCTGATTCTAGTGGGCTGTTTCTGAGTGTGGTTTCTGTCAGTGATTCTGGTGGGCTGTTTCTCAGTGTGATTTCTGTCTCTGATTCTAGTGGGCTGTTTCTCAGTGTGATTTCTGTCTCTGATTCTAGTGGGCTGTTTCTCAGTGTGATTTCTGTCAGTGATTCTAGTGGGCTGTTTCTCAGTGTGATTTCTGTCTCTGATTCTAGTGGGCTGTTTCTCAGTGTGGTTTCTGTCTCTGATTCTAGTGGGCTGTTTCTCAGTGTGGTTTCTGTCTCTGATTCTAGTGGGCTGTTTCTCAGTGTGGTTTCTGTCTCTGATTCTAGTGGGCTGTTTCTCAGTGTGATTTCTGTCTCTGATTCTAGTGGGCTGTTTCTCAGTGTGATTTCTGTCTCTGATTCTAGTGGGCTGTTTCTGGGTGTGGTTTCTGTCTCTGATTCTAGTGGGCTGTTTCTCAGTGTGATTTCTGTCTCTGATTCTAGTGGGCTGTTTCTCAGTGTGGTTTCTGTCAGTGATTCTAGTGGGCTGTTTCTCAGTGTGATTTCTGTCTCTGATTCTAGTGGGCTGTTTCTCAGTGTGATTTCTGTCTCTGATTCTAGTGGGCTGTTTCTGAGTGTGGTTTCTGTCTCTGATTCTAGTGGGCTGTTTCTGAGTGTGGTTTCTGTCTCTGATTCTAGTGGGCTGTTTCTCAGTGTGATTTCTGTCTCTGATTCTAGTGGGCTGTTTCTGAGTGTGGTTTCTGTCTCTGATTCTAGTGGGCTGTTTCTCAGTGTGGTTTCTGTCAGTGACCTTTTAACACAATACTTGACTGATGTTGGGCATCTAAGAAACCCTCTGTCTGGTAGACAGGATCACCTCCACTTGTTTATTGTGTTGTTGTTTTGGTCTAAATCAGTCCAATCCAAAACGCATCGCTCTTTGTTGAGGCAGTGTCGGAGGTGCCTTTCAAAGGTCATTCACGTTTGAGCCGACATCTGCAGAGTTTACCATGAATGTGATCTACACAAACGAATGTATCTTTCCAAGGAAAATGAAAACAAAACTTTCTTGTTGGACTAGTTCAGACAGGTAGTACCTCCCCGTTCCACTCCATTTTCTTCTGTTTTTGTTCCTACTACCAAAGTCCCTGTGGTGTAAGTTATACCAGGACGTGTTTATCTGGGGCTGTTATACAAACATAATAATAATAATTATAATTATAATAATAATATAAGCCATTTAGCAGACACTTTTATCCAAAGCCACTTAGAGGGAGTCAAACCCACAATCCTGGCATTGAAAGACTCTGGTCACTGGTGTTTGAAGTGGTCGACCTGAAACTAATTCCTCTCTTGGCTCAAATAGTGCCACAGTGTGCGTTTCTCTCTCACTTTCTCTGTGTGTGTGTGTGTGTGTGTGTGTGTGTGTGTGTGTGTGTGTGTGTAAGCACTGTGTGTGTGTGTGTGTAAGCACTGTGTGTGTGTGTGTGTGTGTGTGTGTGTGTGTGTGTGTGTGTGTGTGTGTGTGTGTGTGTGTGTGTGTGTGTGTGTGTGTGTGTGTGTGTGTGTGTGTGTGCACTGTGTGTGTGTGTGTGTGTGTGTGTGTGTGTGTGTGTGTGTGTGTGTGTGTGTGTGTGTGTGTGTGTGTGTGTGTTTGTGTGTGTGTGTGTAAGCACGTGTGTGTGTGTGTGTGTGTGTGTGTGTGTGTGTGTGTGTGTGTGTGTGTGTGTGTGTGTGTGTGTGTGTGTGTGTGTGTGTGTGTGTAAGCACTGTGTGTGCTTCCATCTGTTAGCCGTCATATTAAAGGATACTTCCTCCTGTGTCCTCTCAGAAGACGTCTGTTTAGTGAATAACAGTTTTTATGGAGTTCTCTCTCTACTTTCCCACTGTGCTTCCTGTTATAGAACTTCTGGACTTGGAACCCCGAAGTTTCCAATGTGGTCTACAGGAACCTATGAACACACAAAGTCCCAATCGGCATCCAATTCCCTATATGGTGCACTACTTTTGACCAGGGTCCATCCTATTCCTTGGACTATTCTTTTTCCTATGGGCCCTGGTCAAAAGTAGTGCACTACGTAAGGGATAGGGTGCCATTTGGGACTGTGCCACTGCACCAGTAAAGTGGGCCTGCACTGGTACTTTACTGACCAACAAATGAAGCCATGCATCCCTGTTCCTTTCCTCTGTCTGAGAGGGGTACTCCTCCTTTTGGTTATGAAACAGATTCACAACATGCGTCCCCAATGACACTATCCTCTATATCGGGCACTACTTGTGACTTTTTACCAGATCCCACAGGCCTCTGGTCTAGTGCACTACATAAGGAAGTGCACTACATAAGGAATAGGGTAACATTTGAGATGTGTGCACAGTTAAGTAACATCTGACACGTGGACATGTGGGCAACCCAGGGCTTGTGTCTGTACTTTCTGTTAGCTTTGATCTAATGTATTCTATGTGCATATTTATAGTTCTTTCCATGGGTTCTTTCCACACATACATCCAACAGGACTAAAATACCCATGAAGGGAGGATTGAAAAGAAGAAGAAGGAAAGGAAAAATGATGAGTGAGAGAAGAGAGGGGAGGAGAGAGAGAGAGAGAGGGGGGGAGGGGAAGAGAGAGAGAGGGGACAGAGGGAGAGAGAGGGGGGGCAGAGGTAGAGAGAGAGAGCGGGGGGGAGGGGAAGCGAGAGAGAGAGGGGACAGAGGGAGAGAGAGGGGGGGCAGGGGGAGAGAGGGGGGGCAGAGGTAGAGAGAGAGAGCGGGGGGGAGGGGAAGCGAGAGAGAGAGGGGACAGAGGGAGAGAGAGGGGGGGCAGGGGGAGAGAGGGGGGGCAGAGGTAGAGAGAGAGAGCGGGGGGGAGGGGAAGCGAGAGAGAGAGGGGACAGAGGGAGAGAGAGGGGGGGCAGGGGGAGAGAGGGGGGGCAGAGGTAGAGAGAGAGAGCGGGGGGGAGGGGAAGCGAGAGAGAGAGGGGACAGAGGGAGAGAGAGGGGGGGCAGAGGGAGAGAGAGAGGGGGGACAGAGGGAGAGAGAGAGGGGGGACAGAGGGAGGGAGAGAGACAGACCCTGGGAGAAGGGGAGGGACAAAGAGAGACAAGAAAGAGAGAGATAAAGAGAGATAAAGAGAAAGAGAGAGAGAGAAAGAGCAGGAGAGAGAGAGAGAAAGAGCGAGAGCAAGAGAGTGTATGTTGACCTGGCTTTACAATAGGAACATTCAGATCCCTCACTAGGGCATTGTGGGTAACCACAGAAGCAATAGGAGGGCTGGTAGAGGTATTTAACCAGTATTCTGTCTGTAGAGGAGGGCTGGTAGTAATTCTCTTCTGTTTCTTTCAGGAAACTATGGGACGCCAAGTTGGCAGATCCCTCTACAAGGTACATATCTGCTTGTTTGTTTATTGTTTGTTCTCTGCTTGTCTTTCATTTGTTATGATGGTGATGATGATTCATATTTCTCTCCCTTCTCACCCTCTCTCTCTCCCCTCCCCTTCTCTCCCCTCCACTCCTCTCCCACCCTCACTCCCCTCCCATTCTCTCTCCCTTCTTCCCCTCTCCTCCTCTCCCCTGCTCTCCCTTCCCCTCCTCTCCCCCTCTCTCCCCTCCCCTTCTCTCTCCCTTCTTCCCCGCCTCTCCTCTCCCTTCCCCTCCTCTCCCCCTGTCTCCCCTCCTCTCCCTTCCCTTCTTCCTCTCTCCTCCTCTCCCTTCCTCTCCTCTCCCTTCCTCTCACTCCCTCTCCCTACTTCCCCTCTCCTCCTCTCCCCTCCTCTCTCCCTCTCTCACCTCCCCTTCTCTCTCCTTCCTCCCCCTCTCCCCTCCAGACTAGCAGGTCTGTCCAGTAAGAAGGGTTACTGGGTAGAGCAGGTCAAGTGTTTGGGTACGGAACCTGTCCTCTCCCAATGCCACTCCCAGCTCTCCCTCCCCAGGAACCAGGTCACCTGTCAGGGGGGCATGCACGCCGTGGTGCGCTGTGTACCTGGACACCAGTTCACACGCCTCTCCTCGGGGAGACCCCCCACTCCCC